>NW_026775579.1:39580987-40180987 GCF_030987335.1 Cornus florida | reverse complement strand
TATGATTATTATCAATTAATTCAGCCACATGAGAAAAGGAAGTGTTACCCTGCGTATTTGTTAATTTGTGAGAAAGAGAAAAAACTTACGATCACGCCAAATGTGAATAGAGTGACCATTCCCTACTGACCATCTTAAGCCACGATTCAAAAGAGATTGGGTTGACCAAATACTATTCCAACCCCAAGAATGATTTGAGCCAAGGGATGCCTCCAAGAACGAACATGAAAGGAAACATTTAGCCTTAAGAACCTGATATGCCAATCATGTCCTTTGAACTTGGAAATTCCAAGCATGCTTTGCCAAAAGTGCCATATTAAAAGCTTCAAGATCCCAAAATCCTAATCCCCCATGTTGTTTTCCTTTACAGAGAGTCTCCCATTTAGTCCAGTGGATTTGTCTTGACTTTTCCTTATTGCACCACCAGAACCCACGAATATATTTCATCAGATCAGGACATAAATTACGTGGAAGTTTGCACGAGGACATAACATATATGGGTAATGCATTTAAAACTACTTTGATTAAAACTTCCTTGCCTCCCACCGACAATGTAGTTGCCTTCCAAGAGGCGAGCCGCTCCTGCAGTCTTTGAGATAGAAATTGAAACACATCTATTTTAGATATACCAGTGATAGCCGAAACACCTAAATAGCGAGCATGGAACCCTTCCTCCTTAAGACCCAACAATCGACTCAAAAATCTTCGCAGGGACCATCGCTTCAAAGATTGAATTTCAGTTTTCGAAGTAGAACAAAACACAATAGAATCATCCGCGAAACAAAGATGAGAAATGGAAGGAGCACCCCTGCAAATTTGAATCCCAGTCAAAATTTGTGCCTGCTAAGTGCGATAAAGAGCTAGAGATAGCGTTTTAGCACAAAGAATTAAAAAATATGGTGAAAGAGGATCACCCTAACGCAACCCACGTGAAGGATGAAAAAATCCCACTGATTTCCCATTAATAATGATAGAATAAGTAATTGTAGATACACACTCAGAAATTAACTATATCCAGTGAGCATTTAACCCCAACCGTAGGAGCATTTGAAACAAGAAACCCCATTCAATCTGATCATACGCTTTGCTCATGTCAAGTTTAAGCGCCATAAATGCTTCCTCCCTTTCCTTTTATTCTTCAGATAGTGCAAGATCTCATGAGTAATGAGAATATTATCTATGATGTGACGACCTGCAATGAAAGCACTTTGGGACGCGCTGATAATATAATCGATAACAACTTTCAACCTGTTAGTCATAAACTTGGCAATAATTCGATAAACAAAATTGCATAACGAAATTGGCCTATACTACAAAACTAAAGTAGGCGACATGACTTTAGGAATTAAAACAATATTCGTATGATTAAAACAAGAAAGCATGTGACCTGACTTTAAAAAGTTGGAAATGGCAGCGACAACATCTTGCTTGATTATCGACTAATACTTCTGATAGAAGAGTGGAGTCATGCCATCTGGACCGGGAGCTTTAAAAAGAGCCGTGGCAAAAACTGCTTGTTTAATTTCCAACTCAGAGGGGAGCTCTAGAAGCATTTGATTCATTTCATCATAAATTTGACAAGGAACATAGCGCAAAAATTGGTTAATGTTGGTGGGAGACTGAGAGTTGAACAAGTCTTAAAAATATTGTTAAAAAAAAGAAAGAAAAAAAAAGAAAAAAAAAGAATGAATTGTGGCCTCCTCAGCACACCAATCACCCTTTCCATTCTGAACACCAAAGATAAAATTTCGAGCATGTCTTCTTCTGGTAGTTGCATAGAAAAATTTAGTATTTTTATCCCCTGCTTGCAACCATTGTGTCCTAGATTTTTGTTTCCAGAAGAACTCTTCTTCCAACCAACAATCCCTGAGATTTTGTTCAATTTGCTGAACTTCCTCATGATTATAATCAGAAATGTTCTCCTTTAATTCCTTGAGACGTTTTTCAACAAACTTAATCTTAGAGCGTGAATTATAAGGACGCTGTTTCGCCCACTGTAACAAAGCTGCTTTGCAATTTTTAATTTTGGAGGCACAACCAAATTGTCGAGATCCTCGCACTGAAGTACGCCAGGCATCAGCAATAATTAACACACATTTTTCATCCAACGTCCACCTCGCATTAAAGTGGAACTGACGCTTGGTAGGTTGAACCACATGTTAAAACTCAAAAAGCAGAGCATTATGATCAAACCTCGCCACTATAAGGCGAGTTAATCTACCTTTAGGAAAAAGAGAGCACCACTTCTTTGTTGCAAATCCAATCGTTCTTGAATATTAGCCAAACTATTTTTGTGATTGTTTCAGGTATACGGATAGCCAGCATATCCTATATCCCGCAGCTCACATCTTTCCACCAAAGAATGAAAATTACGAAGTCTCTAACCACTCTTAATCATTCCTCCACTCTTTTCAGATGCATGGAGAATATCATTAAAGTCACCAATGAGTAACCAATTATCCAGCCAAGCGTGAGACCAATGCTCTAAATCTTACCATTGCATTGCCCGGACACTATCAACCGTACTAGCATAAATAATGGACAAAGTCCATGGAGAGGAATTTTTTTGAAATACAAAAGTAGTAATATAAAAATGGGTTTTCTCGACAAATTGGATGCTAACATCCTCCATCCACCACAAAGCTAAGAGCATTTTGTATAGACGCAAGTCGATGCCAGCCGTTTTTAGTTTCAACGAGCACAATAATATTAGGACTATGCAGTTTTTTAAGGTGTTTAAGTTACTGTACGGTCAGAGAGGAGCCCAATCTTTGGCAATTCCACATCAGCATTTTTCGAGGTACATTTAAACTATCTACCATAGGAAAAGCACTTACAGTTGGAGGCGGCAAATTTAGTTGAGAACACCCTGCACGAGACGGAAGGCAAGAAGGAAGATGTGGATGTATAAGAGCAGTATCATGAATACCTCATTGCTGATCTGGAGAAATAACAAGCCCCTGGTCAATGCCTTGTTGTGTTGAATCCACCTCAGATGGCCTAACAGTATTGAAAACAAATCCTTGGCCCAAAGTAGGGTCCAAAAGAAAAGAAGGCTCTAGCACAGGGAATTTAAAGAGTTTATTGCTCATCCAAATTTATCTCTACAGATGTGTTGGTTCCTCTCCTTGGGAAGGTGTGAACTGAGCAACAAAACCTACTACCACTTGGGCTTTTATTGCACTACTTGGCCTGTATTAAATATCAAACTCTCTAAGTTTATGATCACTTCATAAGTCAACCTGAAGTTTCTTGCTTGTGGAGAACCTTCTTAAGGGGTTGATCAGTCAGCACCACTATAGTATAAGCCTGGAAATAAAGTCTAAGTTTTATAGTCGACATGATTATGGCAAATACCAGTTTTTCCATCTTTGGATATCTTTCTTTTACACTTCTAAGTGCTCCATTAGTCAGCACCACATCTCTGTTGCTCAGGAAATCAACCGACTTAGGGTAACAATCTTTCCAGTGAGTCTTTAGAGGTCCTTGGTGGATCTTAGCCTCGATTCCTTTTCTGCTTACCATGTATCTAAAGAATTTTAAAATTCCGGATTAGCCTCGATTCTTCTGCTTAGGTCGTGAGTGCTGTGGAGTGCCACATTTTCCCTGCTAAATCACACATTGGCCATTGTTCTGAAAGTAAGACCCAAGTTCAGCTTGCGTCCAGGAAGTACCATTCCCTACTAAGTCACCTTTGAACCTCGTTTCGAGTAGTAAGATCAGGCTTCACGCTGCATCCAAAATGTGGAGCCATGCCCAGACTCGCTGCTCCCAAACCAGTATTAACCCTTAGTTTGTTTTGCTAAGATGGTGACATACTAACTACTTTCTCTGACTCATCACTTTAACTCTCGCTCATTTGTTCTCTAACCCCTAAATAAAACCAAAAATACCAAAAAGAAAGTAATAGGTTTCAACTAGACCACCGACCCAGGTCACTTATGGCTATAAAGAACCTTTAAGAGACGTATTTCCTACTTTTCGCAGTTGCCTTGAGATCAGATCACGAAATGCACCACACACTCACTCTCGCAGCAATACTGCGACCAATCAATCAACTTCGATCGCCCAGAGGATGCCAAGGGCGACGCCACAAAAATATTTGCTTGGGCCCTAACAATTACCTTCCAGACCAAAGCGAGGATGAGGTTAACAGGTGTACCTGAAGTAGACCGCCCCCAAGAACAGCTGTCCTGGCACGCCCAAATCACCTCCACATTGCCATGTCGCCCTACGGCATGCCAAAAGGACCAAACAAACTCGCCTTAAAAAATTACACCAAATAAAATTTTGTTATGCTTGAGAATCTTGAACTTAAAATTAAAGACATTCGGTATCCAGTATTATAAAGGGAAAACTACAATGACCTCCCTTGAGGTTTGGCCTAATTGCAACTAAACCTGAGATTTGCCCTTTTTTTGTAAAGAGCCCCCTATGTCAGAATTTGTTGTGAATTTATTTATTTACCCTCACTATTATATTATTCAAAATATTCAAAATATCTAAAAATATTAAATGACTATTTTACCCTAATACTTACAACCATGATTTTTTTTTTCTTTTTCGTCCTCCCATTCTTTTCTTTCCTCTCTTTTCTCTCTTCAACCGCTACACCAACCCCAATCGCCACCACCACTCAACCTCCTACCACCACTATCTCTCTCCACCAAACCTATTTTCACGTTTCAATCCCAACTACGACACAAGATATATATATATATATATATATATGGAAATTTATATCTCAAAATGGGTTCATGTTGAGACTTGAGCATCTTGGTGTCGATGGTAATAGGTGGCGGAGACGAGGACGGCGTTGGTGGAGGAAGATCCACAATCGGCTATCTCAGATCAGCATAGAACTATAGCTCAAATCGTTCTTCCGACACAGACCCATCTGATCCAGTCCAAGTAAACCCCATACCTTAGGACCATTTTCTTTTCTCTGTTATTTTTCTCTCATTTCCACCATCGCCACCAAGTTTCAGCATGCTTCAGTTCTGGCGAGATTCAGTCAGTTGTGTTTTAGTCCGGTGACCTTTAATTCGGTATGCTTCAGTCCCATGTGATTTAGTCCGGTGAAGAACTATGTCACTTCGGCAAGCCACCGTCTGAAACTTTCCAATAATCGACGTTGATAGTGATGCGACTACAACGACCAATTACGTTGATGGAGCTTTTTCGATTGGGTATGTCATCGCCTCTTTAGAGCTGATGCACAGTGTTTTCATTTTGGGTCTTTCAAGCTATGCACAGTGCTTAAGCTACTGGAAGTGGAAGGTAATGGCAGAAGAAGCGGTGGCGATGATGGTTCTTCCAACATGGATAATGGAAAAGATTTGAAAAGAATGTTAAAATTCAAACAATTGCTTAAATAAGTTGTATAATTAGTGCAGAAATTGAATACCAAGTTGCCACAATTGAAGCCATAGCTGAAAGGATTCATCGATACCGCGAACATTTATTCCGAATTTGATCCATTTCTTGTAAGGTTTGTGCTTCAAAGGTGCAGACATTGATGATGGAGATGGTGATTCGGATTTGGTAGCGGGTTTAACATAAAAAAATAAAATAAAATAAAATAAAGCCACTTTATCTCTCTAAATAGGTTTATATATGTATGAGAATACCAAAAATGGCCTGGGCCGGGCGCTACCCAAATTGCTAAGAATGGGTCGGGTAAGAACAACCAATCTGAGGCGAGTCTTCATTAATCAGGCCCGGGATCGGAAGATCACTATGGGAGCCCAATTTAGGATAAAAGGAAGTGGGCACAAAACCAAGATAAGCCCAGAAGGTCAGCCCGACGTAAGGAGTTAGTTAGAAAGCTTCTAGAATATTTGTAACAGTCTATAAATAGACTGAAAGGAGAGGGAAAAGGGGTTGAAAAATGTTTGAAGTGTAGAATTATCCTTTCCAAATTGAGAAAGTATTTTTCCTGCATCTTCAATGGCGCCGTCCATGGGAATCGATGAATATTGATTTGCATTCGATCAAGATTGATTTGATCAACACTGATTCGTGAAGAAGAAGCTTAATCTCTAGGAGTTGGATTCAGATCGGTGAGATTATGGTCTGCCTTGCAGAGTCTTGGTTCCAGTTGATCTTTGGGGATAAGAGTTAGATCTGCGCAATCTAGATCTGTTTAGCGAAGCTAGATTTGACAAGTTCACGGTATGAAAGATTCAGTTCCAGCCGAAAAAGATCAAAATTCAGCTAGCTCGAAGCCAGATCTAGTGCGTTCGCATTAGCAGAGTTCAGATCTGATCAGGAATCCACAGTTAATGACTCTGCTTCGATCAGGAACGATGATAGGAGGTGAGACTTCTAATCCATAGGAGAATGACCAACAAACGAAGCTCGATGAATTGACGAGTATAATAAAAGCTCTAAGAAAAGAGAATACATAATTGTAAGCTGGAATGGAGTGTCGAGAAGCTCCGGCAATTCCACGACCACCTCTAGTAAGAGAGAGAGTTATGCAACCCGATGTTGTTTACAAGGTGAGCAGGAAAGCAACAATCATACAAATCTTCATTGCGAATAGATCAGGCCAAGCTGTTTACCGAAAAATGTTTATCACGTGGAAAATCGGGAATGATCTATTCATCTAGATCCGCATCAGGAGCGGATCAGGTGAGAAGAAGCCATGGCGTTTGATCCATATCAAGAAGGGCTGAGACGAGAGGGGGCCATGGAGTTTGGTCACCAGAAGGATATGTCCCCATGGCAGAGAAAGTTCTCAGAGGACAGATCATTCGATCTGTCATACTGGCCTTCAATGGCTACGTATGACTACAGAAGTTTGGAGAGGAGATCTGTAGATCAAAGGATTCTCCCAAAGTTTCTGAGGGAGAACGAGGCCCTCCGCTCGACAGCACGAACAGTTGATTCACCGTTTACAGACGAGATCCTGAATACTCTGAATTCGAGGAAGTTTTCCATGCCAGTTTTCATTCTATTCGATAGAACGACAGATCCAATTGATCATGTTCACTATATCCAATTGAAAATGGTTCTGAACACGGAGAATGATCCTTTAATGTGCAAGTGCTCTCCTATAAGCCTGACCAGACCAGCGCTTAATTGGTTCAAAAACCTGGCGAGAGGCTCAATGGATAGCTTCCAAAATTTGTGTGATCGATTCACAAGCCAATATTAAGGGAACAAGCATCCGGCCAAAGACATTTCAAGCTTGTTTATGATGAAGCAACATGAAGATGAACGTCTCCAAGCTTTCCTCACCAGATTCAACCTCGTCAAGAGCATGGTAATAGAATGACATCCATCCACAGCAGTTCAAACGTTCAAACTAGTAATGAACCGAGGGACACCATTCCACACAAGCCTAGTGATGAATACTCCAAGAACTATGGATAAGCTGAACGAGAGAGCTAATGGTTTTGTGCGCTTAGAAGAAGAAGAAGCTACGAATGCTAGGAAGACGTCCATTATCTCGACAGAAGAGAAGTCCAAAATAAAAATCCGATAAAAATAAGCTCCACCACAGCATCAGACCTCCTGGAAAGCAAAAAAGAGGTAGAGAAGAAGAGTCGGTTACTCCACTTAAAGTCACTCTGGCAAGGTTGTATCAGGAGAACAAAGATAAGTTTCACTTTCCCCTACCAATTAGACAACCTCTCGAACAGAGAGATCAATCCAAACATTGTGTTTTCTATAGTGATTTTGGTCATCAGACTAATGAATGCAGGAACTTAAGGAAGCAAGTGGAGATGCTGATAGCAAGGGGAGAATTCGCAGGATATGTCCAAGGGCCGGTAGTAGAGCATAACCGACCGGCTGAGCAAGTGAAAAGAAGTCAGAAGCAAAATTACCATAACGCCTAACCCGTTCAAATTATAAATGCAAGTCATGGCCCCCCGAATAGACAGAAGAGTCAGAAGAGTTACTCCGAACGCGTCTCCGTCAAACACAAATGAGGAGATTGGGCAGTGTAAACACTCTGCACCAACATAATTCATCATCACAGATAAAGTTTGACAAAACAGGCCTGTTACGAGTTTAGATTCCTCATGAAGATCCACTGGTCGTTAGCTTGACGGTGGCAGAGTACTTAGTAAGAAGAGTTCAAATTGATCCAGGGAGTAGTACAAACGTTATACCAAGAATAACGTTCGACCAGCTCGAGATTAAGCCAGAAAAGTTCAAACCAACTGGAAATCCCTTGTTGGGGTTCGATGGGAAGCAAGTTGAACCAATCGGTATGGTAGAATTATCAGTTCGAGCTACTGAGAGAGAGTTAATTGAAAGCTTTGTGGTAGTCGAGATCTATCCGTCTTACAATCTTTTGATGGGAAGAGGGTGGATTCACAGGGTCTAGGGTGTTCCGTTGATTTTGCACCAAGTGATGAGATGCTTGGGCCGAGATAGGAACAAGGTGATTGATATTCATAGAGACCATGTCGCGGCCAAGGAATGCTATTCTGTAACTTTGAAAGCTGCTAGGAAGGAAAAAGCTCCCATCTGTTCTGCTAGCCCAAAATAGCAATTACAGAAGCCTCTTCCCAACAAGAATGGGGAGGAGGAGCCTTTGGTCCTGACCGAAGAACCTCTCGTTAATGTGCAAATCAATCATTTGAGGCTAGACCGAACCACAAGAGTAGGATCAAGGCTTGCAAAGGAAGAAAAGTGCCAGTTAGTTGATTTCCTGTCTCAGAACGCAGATGTGTTTGCTTGAAGCCATTCAGACATGCTAGGGATCGATCCTTTTATCCCTTGTCATTCTCTCAACGTAGACCCGAACGTCTAGCTTGTAAGACAGAAGCAAAGGAGATTTGCCCTGAAGCGTAACCAGATCATAGCTGATAAAATTAACAGGTTATTGGAAACAAGGTTCATTAGAGAAGTTCAATATCCGTCATGGCTCTCGAATATGGTTGTAATGCAAAAGAAGAATGAGAAATGGAGAATTTGCATTGACTTTACCAACCTGAACAAAGCCTGTGCGAAAGATAGCTTTCCATTGCCAAAGATTGATCAAATGGTGGATGCCACAACTGGGTATGAACGGCTAACCTTTCTGGATACTTACTTAGGCTACAATCAAATCCCTATGGATCCGAATGATGAGGAAAAGACTTTTTTTGTTACTGAATGAGGGATCTACTGCTATGAGGTCTTGTCGTTCGATTTGAAGAATGCCGGAGCCACTTACCAAAGGCTGTTCAGCAAGATTTTCAAAAGTCAGATGGGTAAGACTGTGGAGGCTTATATTGATGACATAATGGTAAAAAGTAGAAAGAAGGACCATCATTTGCAACGCTTGCAAGATATGTTCAGAGTGTTGAGGAGGTACGGTATGAAGCTGAACTCGACCAAGTGTTCATTCGATGTAGGCTCTAGGCAGTTCCTAGGCACGTGGTCAACCACAGAGGGATTGAAGTCAGCCCAGCCCAACCGAAACCTCTGCTCAAAAATGCAGAGCCAAGTACAGTCAAAGAAGTGTAAGCTCTCATCGGACGAATAGCGGCACTGAGTCGATTCATTTCTAGGTTGTCAGACCGTTGTAAACCATTCTTCGATACAATAAGAAGACATGGAAGGCAGTCTTAGGGGGATGAGCAAAGGCAGGCGCTGACCAGATTGAAGAAGTATATGCGGAACCCTCCAGTCTTGGCTGCCCCAAAACCAGGTGAAAAGCTTTTCATGTACCTTGGGGTGTCCAGCATTACAATAAGTGCCGTTCTAGTACGGTGTGAAGAGGGTAAACAGTTCTCGATGTTCTATGTTAGCAAGACAATGACCAAGCCAGAAAGAAGGTATTCGAAGTATCATTGGTGAATGCAAAGAGGAAACTCAGGCACTATTTTGAATCACATCCTATAGTCGTTCTGATCACTTTTCCTTTAAGAATGATCCTGCATAAGCCAGATCTGTCGGGAAGAATGACGAAGTGGGCCATAGAGTTGAGCTCATTTGACATAGAGTATGAACCCAGAACGGCCATCAAAGGATAAACGGTGGCTGATTTTCTGCTAGAATGTGACATAGGAGGGGACGTAGAGGACGATCTGGGAGATTCTTAATGGAAGCTTTTCGTTGATGGCTCTTCCAATCAAATGGGGGCAGGAATTAGGATCAAACTGTAGACATAAGAAGGTACCACACTGAGCCAAGCGATCAGACTTGAGTTCAAAGCAACCAACAATGAGGCAGAATACGAAGCATTGCTGGCTGGACTAAAGCTAGCTAAAAAACTGAAGGTCAAAAGTTTAGTTGCTTTCAGCGATTCATAGCTGATCATTCAGCAGGTAACTGGGGAATATGGAACCAAGGATGAGATACTCAGCCTTCAGAACATCCCTTTCTGTCTGTGCAACATTCTTCTCTATCTTAAAAACGTCAACCTCATCATAGAGAGAGTCCCACTCGGCCTTTAGAGTGTCCCTTTCAGCTCTCAGAGCATCAATCTCCTTCTCTGACTCATTCAACTTAACCAATAGCTCTGTGTTCTTGGCTTCGGTTATCCTTTCTGAGTCAACAGATCTTTTGAGACCGGCAAAGAGATATTTGATTCTCTTGTTGGCATGCTCAATGCTCTTCTGGAATGTGAACATCCCAAATAGAGTCTGCACAAAGACACAAGTGTTTCAGAAAGTACAAGTGTCAGATAGTCAGAATAGGAAAAATAAAGGAAGGTTAGAACAGAATGTAAAAGAAAGGGAGGAAGAATTACCTCAATAGCAGCTGCTGAGAAACGTTGGTACATCTTATTAAAGGTCATTTTGTTTTGAACCTATAAGTCCTTAGGGGACCAAATGCCCTTGTAAAAAGCAAATGAGGTGACTGGGTCTTTGAACAAAGAGTCAGTTGAGGCAACGACTGACCCGTCCTTATGTCTGAGCAAGGGACGCCATTGAGCTACTGCTGGAGAAGAGGAAGAGGTTTTGGCAGCTTCACCCTCTGGAATGATTGCTTGAGGGGAAAGAAAAGTCATGGTTACCCTGAAAGACCTAGCCCTTTGGGCCAAAGGGAGAGCGCTCTAATCATAACTGTCATCAGGTTGAGGCCTCTTGCCCAAGCTTAACATAAGTTCGGATAGGGGAGGATTCCTCAGGGTCTTGAGAGGATCCCTCGACGTTCTGAGAGGTTCCATTGGCGTTCTGGGTGGTAGGTGGAGAAATTTCATTTGAAACATCAGAGGGTTCGTTGCTCGGCGAGGTGTGCCGAACTAACTGAAGTAGGTGCACAGGGTGCAGTGGTTGGTTTCCCAACGTCCTAAGTTGTAACCGGGACGGTCGGGGTGGCCACAGCTGTGGATGAGGAAGCCACAGGGGCAGCTGTAGAGGAAGCTCTCCTTCTTCTACTGAATGAAGGAATCTGAATAGCATTCATGGTAACACCGAGGGTTGAAATGTCAGAAAGATTGTCAGGGGTGAGCAAGTCAGTGGCAGAGGGGATGTTGTTCAGAACTCTCTCCTTCAGAATGTCAAGCTTGGCCTGCAAACGCTGTAAACCAATTCGTCATGATGAATACGAAAGCAGTTACAAAGAAAAGTGTAGAAATGAGGAAGGTAAGTTTCATAGTGGCAGTCGATCGGGTGTTTCCTAAATTTCTTGTATTGGGGGACAGAGCACTCTCCAAAAATGGTTGGAATAGGGAAAGTCCGAGCGAATGGAGTTCGCCAATTTTCACTAACCCCAATTAGATTTTTTCTCCAACCCTTTTTAGAGGAGAGCTTGTCCGTACAGATAGATCATTTCTTGATGGGAAAAAAGTGACAATACATTTCGTTGGTTCTGATTTTTGTAATTCGGTAGCAAAGGAGAAAATCTATGATATCTAAGTCAAGATCCTTATCACGATTTAAAATCAAGAGGACCGATATAACCCTAAGGAAGTTAGGGTTAACCTGAAGAGGGGAAAGTCCTAATTTGTTAAAGACATAACAAAAGAACAAGTGTAAAGGAAATCTAACTATATTCAAGTGAATAGCAGAGAAGAGAACCTTCCAGGAAGGAGACCCTCACCAAAGCTCTCATCCAGATTTGTGGGATAAATCCTAAGGAAGACGTCGTTAGGAATGTTGTTCCTCGAACGAAGGTTCTCTAAGTTAGGAGCCATAACAATGGTGGAAAAGATTTTCGATTTTAAACTTTCTTTTTGTATAGAAAAACAGATAAGAACAAAGTTCTTGAAAAAATAGCAAGGAGTGGGAACTAACCTTAGAAAGGGGGGTTTGTAAAGTACCTCGAGACAAAGCGAAAGTCGAAGAATCGCAAAGGGAAAAATCGCCGGAGAAAGCAGGGAAAGCTCGTCGGAGAATACAGGTAGTTGACAGAGATAATTGAAGGAGATAATGCTTGAAGACGGAGGGGAGAAAGATAGAAGAAATGTAAAAGGTGAGAAGCTTGGGTTTTTATAGCGGAGGTGATTCAACGCCCAAGGGACTACGGCAATAATGGCGCAGCGGATCTCAACACGTGGGTCTCTGAGCCAACCGTTCACTTCCCCACGTCACCGCCTCAAGCCGTCATGTCATGATTGTGTCCTTTCGATAATCTCACCCTAATTAATTAGGGAGAGATTATGGGGGCAGCTGAGGATAACAAAAATGGCATGGGTCAGGCGCTACCCAGATTGCTAGGAATGGGTCGGGTAAGAACAACCAATCTGAGCCGAGTCTTCATTAATCAGGCCTGGGACTGGAAAATCACTTTGGGAGCCCAATTTAGGATAAAAGAAAGTGGGCCCATAACCAAGATCAGCCCAGAAGGTCAGCCCGACGTAAGAAGTTAGTTAAGAAGCTTCTAGAATATTTGTAACAGTCTATAAATAGACTGAAGAGAGAGGAAAAACGAGTTGAAAAATATTTGAAGTCTAGAATTATCCTTTCCAAATTGAGAGAGTATTTTTCCTGCATCTTCAATGTACAATCTACATATTTATATTAAATTGGTTGATACTTTTTTTTTTTTTTTGAATGGTAAATTGGTTGATACTTGATAGTTGGGTTACATGCCGGGTTTTGTGTTTTTATATATATATATATATTTGATTGTTGGTTTTGACATATGGTTGTGTATATAAATAAACATATATATATTTCTTACCCAATCTGTATCTATGCAATATTTTATTTTCACTTAAGCTTTTTCGAAGCTATTCTAGTTAATAAAGAGATGGAGCTCTTTGTGCGTGTATGTGTATAGGTGTGTGTGTGTGTGTGTATATATATATATATGCACTAAAGCTTACTATAATGGGTCATAATGTCATATATATAAGGGTAATTTGGTCCACTAATGCATGATTTTTTTTTGTTATTTCATGACACTATAAGGGTAATGAGGCCTTTTACACTTAGTTAGTGGGCATTTTAGTCACTTTAACCAAATTTTTTGACAAAAAGTACCATTTTTTTTTTTACAGAGGGGAGGTCTTTGCAAAATTGGACAAATCTCAGGAAACACAGTGCAAAAAAAATAACAAACTTCATATTTAGTTGCAATTAGATCAAACCTCGGGAGAGGTTGTTGTAATTTGCCCTATTATAAATTATCAAATCAAAACAATCCTTTTTAATCATCCAATAACCCCATTTTATTTACGTAAAAGAATCAACCATGATGATTTGAAAAGTATTTGTGTCATGCAAGCATTCATACGACTGTTGTTGACTCTGATTGCCCTTAGAACCTTATACACGCAACCCACCCCCATTCATTGTACGGTAGATCATGACAATAGAACCACTGGAAATCTCTTGAATCTTTTGCCTACGTATTTCTACAAGCACGTGTGGAAAAACACAAACACATTTTGTATTTTTGCAGTCTCTGCTGTTGTTTTGTCTTGTTTTTCTGGTCAAGAATTTTGTTACATATTCATATGATTATTATGTTTTTGAAATATTAGAATATTTTGGATAAACATAAAATTTCTTAAAGACGTAACTTAAAAGACTTACCTTTGTCACACTATATAAACAGAACAAACCCTCTCTGGCTTCATTGTACATCATTCTTGTATTTTCTGTTCTCTTCCAGACCATGGAGTGTCTAAAGATGATCAAACCTGCCTTTACTCTCTCTTGTTTTTGCATGCTTCTTTGTTATGCCACTGTCCTCAACCCTGTTTCTGCTAAGGAAAGTTGTGATTTTCCGGCCATTTTCAACTTTGGCGAGTCGAATTCCGACACCGGTGCACTGGCAGCAGTCTTTAATTGGACCCCTCCACCTTATGGAGAAACCTTCTTTCACAGGCCAACAGGAAGGTACTGTGACGGACGGCTTTTGATCGATTTCGTTGGTATGCATCAGGACCTTCACTTTTAGCCTAGCTTAGGTCTATATTCCTATATTTTACTATTAGTATTATTTTATTTTATTTTTAAACCCAAACAAATTTAGTGCATGAAACTCCCGTCATTGAGTTAAATGCTAGAATCCTGATTCCCTCGTCTTTTATTCCGCCATTTGCTGATCCTAAAATTGTTCAATTGCAGCTTCACATTTAGGTCTTCCTTTTCTGAATGCCTACCTCAATTCTTTGGGATCCAACTTCACACATGGAGCAAATTTTGCCTCTGCAGCTGCCACAGCCACAATTCCATTGTCTAATGATTTCGTTATTCCGGCTGGAGGATACAGCCCCTTTTACTTAAATGTACAGGTTGGACAGTTCGAGCAGTTCAAATACAGATCACAAATTATTAGGAAAACTGGTAAATTAATTTTGCATTATTGCATTAATTACCACTATTAATTTCAATTTAATTGATAGTTGATCGATGAATTCATTTTTTGTTTTAGTACTATTATACATGTTATTGATATGAACTTTGAATGTTCTATAGGAGGTATATACAAGGATCTAATGCCCAAGGAGGAGTACTTTGGGAAAGCTTTGTATGTAATTGGTATCGGTCATAATGATCTGACTGAGCGACTTATTGCTAACATGACCATAGAGGAAGTGAATGCATCTATTCCATATATAATCAATGGGGTGTCCACCAATATTAAAGTACGTAGAATTTTTTTTTTTCATAGTTGGTATTCACACGCACATGCTTTCATAAAGGTTTGAACCATAAACTCTCTTTTAGAAGGTCTAATACCTATTGGTCCAAAGTATTATATTATCCGATTATTCATTCTACTTTATGCAAAGATGAATCAGGACAAGAAAGTATACAATGCTTTTGGATACTTACACGTAATACTTTGTACAATGCATCATTATGAAACAATTTGTCTCGATATTCAAGAAATGGGGATATTTTTCAGATACCACGTGTAAAATATCTATTAAAATATATCTAAAATATTATATACTTTCTCATGAAACATTATGTAATATGAACACATTGCATCAATTGCACAACATGTTGCATCACAATAGAGCAAAGTTACTGTTCTGCCAACAAATTAATTATTTGATCCAACTTTCAACATAATTCCTCAAAACACACATTAAGAGGGAAGATTATTATTCCAACAAAAAAAAAAAAAAAGGCGCACACACAATTGAGGTTGTATTAGAATTGCTGTATGATGAGGTTGTGATGTTTCAGAATATATACCAGTTGGGAGGTAGATCATTTTGGGTCCAAAACACCAACCCCATCGGCTGCTCTCCCTTTTTCTTGACAACTTTCCCGCCCACCGCGGACGAAACCGACAGCGCCGGTTGTTCAAAGCCTTTCAATGAGGTACTTCAGCATTACAATTACAAGTTGAAGGAGGCCATTGTTCAACTCAGGAAGGAACTTCCTTCAGCTGCATTCACATTCGTAGATGCGTACAGTCTCAAGTACCGTCTAATCTCTGAAGCACAAAAATATGGTATGTCAAAATAGCCAGTATGATATTACATTACATTATTCTGTAATACATCAATGCTAGAATTGCAAACATGTTTGTACATATATATATATATATATATATGTCGGTCATAAATTTGCATTAAGAAAATGATATAGTGTAGGAAAATCGAACTTATTTCATTGTTTTACTTGAGTAAGGTTTTGATGTTAGCTCTCATGATCGTATCATTTCTATTAGTCAGATGCGTCAAATATAGGACACTCTATGGGGCTCTTTGCATTACTCTCCCTTTCCCACTCAAAATATGTGTCATCTTTTTATTTTGGACTGTGCCAAAATACTAGTCCCGCAATATTTCACATCTTTTCTTAATATCCTTAAAGTTTTAAAAAATTTAAATTTGATTATATATATTCTAACTTAATAATTTTAAATGGGATAATGCATTAATTGTCTGTCTCCTTAATAACTTATACTCCCTTCATTCCAAAATAAGTATCTACATTAGCATCTATAACTCACATATACCAACGTGAGTCACAGAAACCAACGTAAACACGTATTTTGGAACGAAAGAAGTACTTTTCAAAATGGACATAGAGTAATTATATGTATGGGCACGTACATTAATTTCTTTGTGGTATATTGCAGGATTTGAACTTCCTCTTGTATCTTGCTGTGGGTATGGCGGAAAGTATAACTTTGGGGTTGTGGGGTGTGGACGTACTGCAACTGTTAATGGAAGCCAAATATTTGGGGGCTCATGCAAAGACCCCTCAGTTAGAGTATACTGGGATGGATTTCATTTTACTGATGCAGCTAACAAGTTTTTCATTGATCAACTCTCCACTGGGGCATTTTCAGATCCACCCATTCCCTTAAAAATGGCATGCCACAGGGAATTCGACTAAGTTTCCAATTATGCAACCACACAAACAATATATATATATATATATATATATATATATATAATAATGTTATTATACTTTTTTTTTTTTTTTTGAAAAAATAATTGTAGTTGTTGTTAGTTTCAAACCCACACACTCTTTGTTAAACACTATGATCTCTTCATGCTGCTGTGTTTCGACCCTTCTATGCTTCATCAGCGATGGTGGCTGAAGCGATCGCTTGCCAACGTGCTTTATTTTGGGCCTCTTCTTTGGGCTTTCGGTGTTTAAGTTTCGAATGGGATGCTAAGGTTGTTGATGCAATGGCAGATGCTTCAGGTTGTCCCACGGTGATTGCATCACTTTGTTTTGATATTCAGATGGAGCTTCAGACCTTCTCTGTGACCTCTTCGCGGTTTATTCCGGAAATTGGGTAACTCATGAACTTGCTGTATTATCTGGAGCTGTTTTGGATATTGATCGGGTGTTGGATCATATTCCGCCTCGCGTTGATCTTGCTCGGCTAGATGCTTTGGGTGCTCGAGTGGATACCATCAGTTGTGTTTCTTAGTTCTGTTTTGTTGTGTTTGGGGCGGGTGTGTTTGTGTTGTTTGTATTTCCTCCTCCTTTGGGTTGTTTTGCCAAAAAAAAAAATTAATTAAATTAATTAATGAGTATTTTTACAATGTAGCAATTTGATTGGACTAGCTACTTTATAATTTCAATAGAAAGGACAGGTAAAATGGTCAAATAGGTCAGGAAACAATTCATAATAACAATTTGATCGGACTCGACTAAGTAGAAATGAGGGATATATATATATATACACATATATGTGCTGTTTGTTTGTTTTTTTTTTTTTTTTTTTTTTTTTTTTTTTTTTTTTTTAAAGAAATATAATGGAGATGGACGGACTCGAGATGGCACAACAACTCAATTCTTAGCTAGTATGACCAATAGATGTATTCGCTCTTCAAACGAAATGCAAGTTCCCATAAATTTAATACGGAGTATGTGTTTTGTGATGATGTTCCAAATAAAAATCTGCACAATCAATTCTAATTAAAAACTAAATTTAATTAATCTAATTAAAAATTAAACAAATAAATTATATACTTGCATCTTCCGGAACTACTCATACCATTTAGTTTTCTCCCACAACCTGCATGAAAGCAATTCTCAGATCAATTTTATTTTAAAATTCACAAATAAATAATCATAAATAACATGAAACAATCTTCAAAACCAAAAATTCAAAAGATGCTCACACACTTCGGTTGACCTCTTCAACTATTTGTTTATCAAATTAAAACAATTATTCAATCATAATTTTCTGCACATTGTTTTTGGGTCTCAAGATCTTCCACATAAATGGGCAAAGAACTCCATATCAGTATTTTATTAGGTTTTTTTATTATTATTTTTTTATCTATGAGTCTATGTACTCAATAGGACTGTTTGGTAAGAGACTCAATCAAATTTATGTTTTCAACAAACCATTATTTTGCAAGAAATAATATAGTGTATTAATGAGCTACTTTATATATTTAGAAGAAAACAAAAGTCATGCAATTTATATACTAATGGGTCAGGGAAAAAAATTGAAAAAAAATATAAAAAAGTAAAATACTACCAATAATAAAAAGGGTTAATTACACTCACACTCCCTGAGGTTTACACTATTGACAGTCAGATGAAAGTTAGCCTCTTTTTGAACACTAACATCCCCTATCAGAAATTGCAGCCAAACAACCCTTAAAAGGATGTAAAATGACACTATTGCCCTTCAATAAAATAATAATTCTTAATCTAAAATATCAGGGTATTTAAATGACCAAAATACCCCTCAGCGGTATTAAATTGCAGCCTAACAAGTCCTCACCCTCACCTACCACTACCGCCTCCCAAAACTCGGCCACCACTACTAAAGCCACTTCTTAAAACTCCTATACGCCTTCACCACAATGGCCACTGCCACTTCCTCCCGCCATGGCCACCTTGTGAAACCGCCGCCTTAATCGTAACAAATCGTCGTTCTTGTCTGTGTTGAAGACGAGCAACAAACGTGTATGATGTGAGCCAGATCACTCAATTCAGATTGAGTTGAATTTCGGCGCCAGAGGTTTCAGAACGTCGTTGTCATCTAAGGGAAGGGGATGGAACTGTTGGGTTGGATCACCCTTTTTCTGGCCCCAACCTTTGTCGGAAGGGGCATCACGCACCCCCACTCACCGTTAATGCGTGTGGGGTTGCACCACGTATGTACCTTCATCTTCTGTCCAACAAACCCAGAACGCAACCACCAGCCCACATCGTCATCTTCTTTACGGGCGTCGTCACAATATTGTTGCAGCGTAAGCAGTGTGATTCGCAGTCGACGTTATTCCCGGGCATAGTCAATCGCCACCACCCTTCTCCATTTCCACCACCACACAAAAACTCAAATAATTTATACTCAACCATGCCGTCAAACCCAAACAAACTCCCACAACACACTGCCACCACCATCACCAATTGCTAATCTACATATACAAAAAAACACACGCATCCAATTCCACCAAAATTTCAGAGACCTCTAACTTGGTATAATTTGTTGTTTATATATACACCCCTCAGGTTTGATAAAGTTGACAAAGACATCCCTCCCACATCTAATACATAGTGAATTAACATTATTGCCCCTTCCCACATCTAATACATAGTGAATTAACATTATTGCCCCTTGACTTGATAATTAACTTATTTTGATATTGGAATTACATTTTTAACCTTTACTACTCATTTTATTGGACCAAACCACCCTGACCCTTACCTTCGTATCACAGACGCCGCCGCCACCACTCCACAGTTGTCGCCGCCACCCATATACATCCATCACGAAATCCCAACTTAATCAAGTCCAAATCCACATACAATATACAAAAATAAATTCCATAGACAATATATATATATATATATATATATATATATATATCCCATATTCAGAGAGAATTAGACATAAATATATCAAACCTGAGGGGTGATTATTGTTTAAAAAGGAATCAACTTTCATCTGAGTGTCAATAAAATAAACCTCATGGGGTGTGAGTGTAATTAACCCTAATAAAAATATGGCTGAGTCTTTTGGTGAGTCGTCCGAGTCTGGCTGAGTCAGGTGCAAACACGTGGGTATATATAGAAAGAGAGAAGTGGAAAGCAAATGTTACCTCGTTCCTCAGCGGCGAGATATACTGTACCGCCGGTTCCGACAAGCTGAGAATAGCGGCCGATCCTTCCGACCGGAAACGGCAGACCACCGGATTTAACGGAGAGTGACACCAGCTTCTTCTTCGGACCACCTCCTTTCCTCCCTCCAATACCTTTCTTGGCCTTTTTACCGTTCTTCATTTTATGAAATTCAAAACGAAAAGAGAGGAAAATGGAAAAGAAAACACTTTCTCGAGAAACAATCAGCAGAAAGAAATACAGGAAACCTTGAGAAGAGTCAGGGGATCAGGTGCTTGGTGCGTCAATTATATACGGTGGTTTTGATGGTGGTACTTTGCATTTGGTTTTTGATGGGGGTGTGATATTTTGCAGTGGTTGGATTGAGATTTAATCAACAGTGGTGGGTGAATACATAGGGAATCTGTGTGCTTTCAAACGGACCAATCAGGTGCAGAGGATGTGGAATCTCTGATCTTGTCCTGGGTACTCATTTTCTGACTTTTCTGATCAACTTTTAGGTGTTCCCATTCTCTTGTCATACACACAGATATATTAACACCATATACAAACATACATAGAGTCTCATGGACACAAACCCTTGAGCTGCATATGGGCGAGGCTTTCATGCTGTAGGCCAGGCTTTCATAGCATGGATCACCTTAAAAATAAATAAATAAAAAATAAAAAAGGAGTTGGTCAATGTCACTCGGACGAGGGTTATCAATTTTTTTAACAATTACATCCCTCTAATTTTAAATGTCATATTTATCCTTAATTATTTAATTTTAAAATTTTATAAATTATCAGTCATGTTAATTGACAAAACTATCATTATCATGAAGCCTTTGTCTCTTGACCCTAATTTTTAATTCCCTTCTTCGTCTTTTTTTGGGACATGGCTTCTTTTTCTTTCTTTTTTTTTTTTTTTTTTTTTTTTGCTATTGTGGTGGGTCTGGGTTGGCCGTGGCTGTTTTTAATTTTTTTTTCTACTCTAGTGGTGGTTGTTGTGGTATGGTTTGGGTATGGTTGTGGTGGTGAAATTAACTAGTGACTAATTTATCATTAAATAACACAATTCAGTATTATACATACATATTTATAATAATCGATTGAAGTTTAAGTGAGTCCGATTGATCAAAGAGAGTCTGAAAAGCCCGATCGAAGATAACCTCTAGGTTGATCAATCGAAATAACAATGACTTCGATCCCGGAAACTTAACAACCCAAAAATTCAATGAAAAAATATATTTTTATTTGAGAATTCATAATCGAATCAATCTAAAATTGATTCTCTATCATGTATGTATGTACGGGTGTAAAAATACAATACTCTATTTGCATGTCCATTAAAATTAAATTTCAAAACTCATATATCATTTTAGAAATTCAGCTTTCTAATAAAATAAATAAATACATTTAATAATTTATTGATTTCTAGAGGATTAAAAGTAGAATCTTGAAATTAGACAATAACCGATATAACAATGGGTTTCTTCAAACAATAACGAACAAAAGGCTATTGAAAGCTTTTCAATTCCATATGTTATTCAAATCATGCACAAGGTTCAAGAAACACATGCATGGTTCGCAGTATCGTTCGATACGCGATTCGTACCAGTCAATTTATTCTGACTTTATCCAAATCTGTTATACCGCGACCGCAACCGATATCGTAATCCATGCATGCATCTTATTTGTCTATATTTGTTCATGAAGTATCACACACACTTACCCAAAGCATGAAATCGACAGTTATACCCATATTTACAATACTTCCCGAACAATCCCATGGGATTGATCCAAAACACATACCGTGTGTGTCTATAAATACGTCGATTCCAAGAAAAAATTTGTACAATTATTTTAATTTTACTCTACATCTATATATATTATTTATGCAGCGGTACTAAAATATAATAAATTCCTAAAACATGTTTTGATACCACATGTAAACAATAATTTATTCGTATAAAACATTAATCACAAATAAAATGTACTACAATATTTGTTCTAAACATTAAACACAAAACATAATTCTAGGAAATTAAAACTTTATTATTTTTATATATTTATAATGCATAAATAAATATACATAACTCAGGATTTATTTTTCTGTCACTTCTAAAATTTACCGAAAACACTAACCACTAGACTATCAAGACATCTGCTACATAACTCAGGATAGAAAACATCAAACCAACGCGGAGACGACAATTTTAGTCGTTGCATCCAACTCCTATAAAATGTGTTTGGATATATTTTGAGGGGTAGAGGTAGGTTTAGTGGGAAGAGTTGGATACTTGTCAAATCTGAAAACTATACATGATAAAATACTATATGTTAGTAACTTTTTCATTGATAGACTTGTGTTTTTTTTTTTCAAAAAAAGAAAAAAAAGAAAAAAAAAAGAAAAAGAAGAAGGGTAAATGTGATGATCGCAGCACATGTGAAATAAATTTGTACAGACCAAAAGGAAACAATTTTAAGGGAAATCTTAACCCATTGATGCATTTACAAAGAAACTCATTGGCCCAACCCAAAAGTAGAGAAGCAATTGAAGTCCACAAAATCAAAAAATCTATGTAGCAAATCAATCATAACCGTTAAGAATTCAAGTATATATAATGTTAATTTATTTTAACGGTTATGATTGACATGCCATGTTGAACTCTCGGCACACTGGCAAAATAAATAAATAAATCAATAAAAATAAAAATAAAAATTCCACCCAAAATATGCGAATAATTGCCAAAAGCCAGTGGCGTGTAGGCACATCGAGTGAGTAGGATCAATTGCCTCTGAACTTTTGGTTCTTTTAATTTTTATATATATTATTTTACTTTTGGTTATTTATATATATATATATATATATTATTTTACAATTGTGTGAACTTTTGGCCATCAATTTCTCTATTTGACATTCTCAATCTCTCCCCAACAAAATCAAGAAGTGGAAGAATTATGTATATAAATCATTTGATTTCTCGGCCCTAAGCTCTGAAACTCATATGCTAAATAAGATTTTTATTTTTGGAAAAAAGAAACAAAAAAAATAGTAGGATTTGTTAACATTAATAATAGATTGTTTGGAAAAAAAACATTTATAAGCATTAATATCATTGCAATGCTTTCAAGAGATGAAAACTTATGGAGGACAACTATAAATATATTGAATAAAAATATTATAAATCAATATTTTAATTTATTATTTTTTATTTGGGTTCAAAAATTTTAACTTATTATTGTTCAAGAAAATTTCTACCCGAAGGTAGCATTTTTTTTCTTTTTCACATCACATGCATAAACTCTAATTTTCTATCATCATTTCAGGCTTTGTTCTAACCAGAACTTTTGTATTGTTTGCCTCAATGCTAATTGTATTCCAATAATGTTTTTAAGATAGTTATACCATGACGTGAGCTCTCTATATTTAATCAATTGATTGAAAATTGTACCGAATGATTCATTTGATTTTTCACACACAAAAAAATTGTCTCAATCCATTTGTTAAATGTGAAAAACTTATGGATAAAGTATACAATACCACATGGTATTTACGAGTGGTACCTTGACGTAACAAAGGAATATTTGTTCCACATCTGATTTACATAGGAGTTGAACTGTGTATTAAATAGGTGGGTATGCAGAACTACTCAATAACTCAAATTTTTTAGTAATTGAATAAACGCCTACCCGCGAGTGTTTGGGTAAATAGTCTCAATTTACCTTTTTGTAACCCCCTAGTATTATATACTGTTTTTTCTTTGCCTTGGTTAGTTATTAGCAACATCTCGAAAATGTCTCCAAAATATGGCTCTCAAATTTGATATTAACGGATCACAAACTGCAAATTATATATTTTAAGGGAGATAACAGAGTTCGAATACTTGAACTTCCTGTTCTACGAAACCATGTCGACAATCAAACCTCAAAAACTTGAGCTAATGAATAAAATGCAACAACAATATATATTGAGATAGAGAAAGGGAGGTGTTTATGGAACCAAAAAAACACTTATACACAAGTGAGTATTTTGGACATAATTACCAATTCTTGCATAAATAAAACTACAAATTAAGATTATTATGACTTACAAGCACAAAACCTAACCAGCATTCATTTTTCATCTTCATCTGTCACAAACTTACCGGTCCCTGGATTCAATGCCGCGAAGAAGAAAAAGGCGACATTGAACAAAACAAGGGGTTCAATTTCGGTCACTGGTAGTCCAGTTTCAATGTTCAATTGCGCCAGAGCTCCTTTTCCTGTGATAATTTCTCCAATTAAAGAGAAAGCAATACCCAACTGAGCCAATCGCCCCACGAAGAGCTCATTTGCCTTTGTGAATCCGAAAAGCGGACCTAAAATGTAAGACCATATCGAAAGAAAATCAGAATAAGCGCTTATCCAACTAAACACGTACACAGATACAGACTTCTTAGAACGCATATGTCATTTGTCAAACATTCCTTAGACAGGGCACTACTTGCAAAAGCTCAAGTCCAGACTCCAGACTCAAGGTTTATCAAGATTTGATAAGAAAAGAAACAATCATTGTTGCGAGCACGAAACTAATTAAGTATTGCTCGAGCTTTACTCATTTACTTAAAGATTTTGAAATTTTGTTCAAGTTGCTTGTTTACATTTAAAAAAAAGAAAAAAAAAAAAAAACACGGACCAACCTCTTATGAAGCAGGAAAATGGGGTATTTAACAGGATCCTAATTTCCAATAAGGTGAGCATATTCACAGTACAATTTTCATTTTGCTTAAAAGGAAAATAAATAAATAAATAAAAATTGAAATATTAATGGAAGTGTAGTTTACCTTCTTCGCTCAAACCGAGTGCTGATCTGAATCCTCTGCCTGGAGGGACGACAGCCTTTTCAAGTCCGGTAGCAGGTTCATCGACGAAACTGCCTCGATCGCCCAATGCTCCTATGGCTCCAAGCAGTGTAAAGAGGATAAAGAAGAGAAGAAGAGGCTCAGCTTCATAAATTGGAATTCCAGTTTCTAGATTCAATTGCGCTAGAATTCCCTTTCCTGTTATTGCTTCTCCCAATATGGATGCCTGCAAAATTTGTACTCAAAGCTACAATTAACAATATATATTTCAATACATCAACTTTCTTTACAGAGAATTTAACATTAATATATGACCAATTTTTTACCTGCATTACTGTCATTTTCATCCAATGCTCATGAATATTGAATATAACCAAAACAACAATACTTTCCCCCTCACTCACTCGTGAGGAGGAATCTCCTCCTTATATGTTATGATATAATTGGATTAGGCGTCTTTTTATAATATTAAAAAAAATAAAAAATCTACTTTGCAGTGGGTCACACTACTACCAAATGGCACGATGTGATATAATCATATTATGTCGCGTTCGCAGTATGGAGGAGGTTCCTTCATAGTGGCGTATAAGGAGGCGAGTATGGTTCTAACAAACAATAGTCTCAAGTAAAACAGAAGTCAGAAGATGATTTCTTTTTCTTTTTTTTCAGATAGACTCAAGTAAAACAGAAGTCAGAAGATGATTAAATGACTCAAACATCATCAAAGCCTTTGAAATCTAATGGTAATTTCTCACATTTCAAAGTAGACAGTTTAGGGTTCAAGTCCAAAAGGAACAAAGCTAGTGTAAATGTATTACTTGTCATGACAAAGAAAACAAAAAACAAAAAAACTCAAACATCTCTCTTATATGTATAAACCTTTCATGAAGTTTGAGTAAATTACACGGGGTAGGCTATTGAGCATTTTATTATTTTGACGGTTCCCTATAAACGCATTCATTGGAGGCCGATAAGTGACATTGAATATGAAAAATCAGTAATACCCTTATATTATAATAATATATTATATTGTATGGAATGGTAAAATTGTCATTTTATAAATTTGGTGAACATGTTTACCAGAAAGAATAAATTTGGTCGGTCAACAGGCCTGCCAGAAAGAAAATGTTAAAAGAGTATCATTGAACACCGGTGCTAAATCTCACTGATGCAGCCATAGGTAATTCATTCAAACCTCAAGATAAGTGAGTTATGTGAGTATAATTTACCCTAAAAATAATGGTGGAAGTGGCGCTAGAGAACAGTTATGTGGTACTTCACTAATTCCTTATACATCATAACTCTCAATGCGACAAAATAGCCAATGTGTTGGGACCACATGGGTCCCACTTTTAGGTCTAGCACTTTCGCTAATTTCTTTTTTTCTTTTTCTTTTTTTTTTTTTTTTTCCTTTTTCTTTTTTTAGTATTAATATTATTATTATTTTTAGGTAAAACTACTTCGATTAAATTTCAAGCAAGCATATATGTACCACTATGCCACTACATTTTTTAGTTCAGTAAAGTTTGAGAAATAAAAATTGAAAGCATGTATTGAGATAGAGAAAATTGTACTAAATCTGGAAGGGATAGAAACAAATTAGTAACTCACAGCAAAGCCAATCATGGCTACACGACCAACAAAGAGCTCATTTGCCTTGGTGAAACCAATCCCTCCAGAGGTCCCAAATATACCATCTTCAACCTTCCGCTTAGGAGGCGGTACTGGTGCCTAGTATGTACCCAAAATCAAATTCAAAGCAAAAACATAAGAAGAAGCAGTGTGTAAACAATCAATACAAATACAGAGAACTAAATATATATATATATATATATATATATATATATTGAATTTGAAGAATAGAAAAAAGAGAAATTTAGACCTTCTTGAGAGGAGCTTTGGCCTTTGATTTGAAGAGAGCAACAGTTTTCGCTGCATGAAATGAAGTACTAGTAGTTGTTGCAGTTGGAAGATTGGGTAGTAAGAAATGAGAGAATGGCCTGGGCCTTAGTCTTTGGAGCAATGGTTGTCTCTTCAAGTCAACAACGGCGTGACCAGAGGGAGTAGATGCGAGCAACATGGTTTGAGCCATGGCCTGTGGTTATTGATTTTGTTGACAAGAAGAAGAAAAAGCTAGAATTTTTCTAGAATTTATCTTCTTGTTTGCTAAGAGGGGAGTGAGAGAGATCAGAGAGTGTGTGAGGTGTGTGTGTGTCTGAGAGAGTCTTATTATGAGATGTGGATAGGATGTGAGAATGGTGATGGGCAAATAGAGTGAACACGTCTTTGCTGTACTTTGGTGCCTTAGAAGATATTGTTAAGTGCTCTCTATGTATGTTGTTGCGTACAGATTCTAGGCAAAACACACTTGGCATCCATTGGGCCGACCAAACCTTTACTAAATACTAATAATAGTAACAATATTTGAATATATACTAAACACATGGCACCAATATATATATTTGTGTGTGTGTGTGTGAGAGAGAGAGAGAGATTATTACACGGAGAATACTTGCTTACTCACACTCGACATCCATATATATGAGATTATTACACGGACAATACTTGCCTACCTATCCATCGGTGAATAAAAAACTTATTCTCATTCCGTATGTGACGCAATACTAAACTGACATGTCTTCTTTTATTTAAAATAATTAAAAAAATAATAATTTGATAGTTATTAGGTTAAACCCAAATAGATCCGAATCAATTTCTAATTTTCTGTCCTCTCCCTCTTTCTCACGCTTTTATTACATGGAAGTCCTAATCTCATCCGTTATGTTCCTCTCCCCTTCTCTCTCTCGCGCTCATACTACTATTAATCATGATGATGATCAAGAGTAGGATTCTTCTTTAATACCTTATCAGTTTCAGGGTTGGGAGTAAGAATTACCCATGACTGTCCTCGGTTACACGGTCATTAAGGACTGTATTCTCATTTCAGTAGAAGATACAAAACAAAGTCCACCTGATCATAAAACTCAATTATATTGTTATAGAGTTGGGAGTACGAATTCAATTGAGAAGTGGCAGCTCGTCAAAAAGGACAACGAGGATGATGTATATTACCACTTGGATGGAAAGGCTGAATATGTTAATGGTTGGGTATACAATTCTGTAAATAAATATAATCTTCTCTTGATTGCGTATCGTATTCGATTTTTTGATGATGGTATCATTCAATCTCTTGTTATTCCACTGTTGTTTACCGGACTTCAATTTGCAGATTTTGCATATCCTCCAACTCTGTAAAAATATGAGCGAGATAGAAGGGGAGAGGAATAGAACGGATGAGATTTGGGCTTCCACATGATAGAAGCGTGAGAAAGAGGGAGAGGAGAGAGAATTAAAATTTGATTCGGATCCATTTCGGTTTAACCCAATAGCTATCAAATTATTTATTTTTAATTATTTTAACTATAAAAACACTTGTCAGTTTAACATTGCCCCACATACGTGGTGAGTATAAGTTGTCTACTGATGTAGAACTAATTGCTGAAGCCTTTATGGCCCGTTTGGACCGCCAGGGGGCCAAACGGGCATACTAACGGATTTTCTGGACTGACCCCGAAGTGAACCAGAAAAGAGCCCAGATTTATCAGAAACGACCCAACTCGCATATATCGGCAGCTTTGCTGCCGAGGTAGGGCGTCTTTTGGCCAAATTGAATCGTTTAGGGCTCGTAAATGGCGTTTTCTCATATTTGAATATTTCGGGATTTTCGTTAGAAGACTAAACGGATTCGATTTGCTTTCTTGTTTGGTATTTAGTAGTTTTTAGTAATTAGGTTTCTTTCCTTATTTTTTAAAAATTTTCAGAGCAAGTTTGTTTTTGAGCAGTTTCCTTGCGCTATTAGTTTTCTTACGTTTTAGGATTTCCTTTATGATAGTTTCTTTACGTTTTAGGATTTTCTTTATTCTGTTAGGGTTTTTAGTTATAAATACATATACTGCATCATTTATTCAATTATTAAATAATATATCAAATTTTCTCTGAATTCTCCTTTTCGTTTTGCGGATTCAAAACACCCATCTTGTGGATTCAAGGTAACCTGTTCCTCGTAAACAAATTTATCGCTTCCGCTTACATCAGTTGGTATCAGAGACTTGTCTTTTCTCGGTCTGATGGCAGATGAACGTGGTGATGGCAACCTCGCTGCCGACGAAGATCGACAGAGAGAGGCTCTTTTAAGAGCCGAATTCCAGGACTGTCGACAGACAACCCAACAGGCATTGCAAGAAATTCAAGCAACCCTTGCTAGGCTCGTGTTGGGTCCAAATCAAAATCGTGATTACAACAGGGGGTGAAACGTTGACGAAGATCACGCTCATCCTTTTTGGAATCGCAACCCCATCCTACCGCGTAGGCAGCCAGCCTATGAGGAAGACTTTAGTGATGATGACTACGTTGAAGAGGTGCTTGGGGAGAATAGAGGGGCTAGAAGATATCGGGATCAAAGAAATCGTGATTCTAGGGAGTTTCGTATGAAGATGGATCTCCCCAGTTTTAACAATAATCTTAATATTGAAGATATCTTAGATTGGTTAGCAGAAGTTGAGAGATTCTTTGATTATATGCATATCCAATAAGATAAGAAGGTGGAGCTAGTGGCATATAGACTCAAGAGAGGAGCTTTTGCGTGGTGGGAACAACTTCAGGTTGCTTACGCACGGCAAGGGAAAACACCAGTACGCTCCTGGCAGAAGATGCAGCGTCTAATAAGGGGAAGATTCCTGCCACCAGATTATGAGCAGACTCTATTCCAGAAGTATCAGGATTGCAAACAGGGAAGTCGAACGGTTTAGGCCTATACAGAGGAATTTAATCAGTTGACGTCTCGGAACGACCTAAGGGAAACTGAGATGCAGCGAGTTGCTTGTTATCTAAATGGTTTGCGATATGCCATTAATGATAGGGTATCAACACAGATAATTTACACTTTACCAGAAGCCACGAATGCAGCAACCAGGGCAGAGGCCTTTTTGGAGAAATCAAAAACACCGACTGGCTCCAGGAATTACTTTGATTCGATGCGTTCAATGACGAACAAAGCAAAACAACCCATGTATTCTCAACCTTCCATTCCGGCAGTACCTGATTTGGCTAGCACTAGTACTTAGCCAAAGAAGATCGGAACAGCTCCCATAGCAAGTCCGAATGCATCCAAAAATAATCCCTACAGTCGGCCAAACCCTATTAAGTGTTATCGATGTGGGCAACCAAGACATCGATCTAATGAATGTCCCCAAAGGCGCTTAGTCAACCTAATAAAACTTGGGGGTGAGGAGGATCAAGATAGAGAAGAAGACGAAGGGTTTCCTTTATACGATGAGGAAGAGGTGATCGGAGAAGATGAGGGGGATCTACTTTCCCATTCTCTAGTTGTGCGAAGGCTGTTACTTGCCCCGAAAACGGAAGAGCATCCACAGAGGCACAATATATTCCGGACACGATGTACTGTCAATAAGAAAGTCTGTGATGTTATTATTGATAGTGGCAGCAGCGAGAATATTGTGTCAAAGGTGATGGTCCAGAAGTTAGGGCTGAAAACAGAGAAGCATCCGAGTCCCTACAAAATTGGTTGGATTAAAAAAGGGGTAGAAACAAGGGTTACAGTAGGGCTGATCACGGTTCGGATCAGTTCGGTTTGGGGTAAAATTCAAACCAATCCGGTCCTCACGGATTGGTTAAATTTGAAACCGAACCGATCCGTGGTAGCTCTCAATTCGAACCAAACCGATCCGTGGAATAACGGATTGGTTCGGTTCGGTTTCACAGATTGGGCTTATAAAAAACAGTCACACAATGCATCATGAAGCGAACAAGAACAACAAAGAACAAAACACAAAAAAACATAGAAATTGGTTATACACACTAATTCGAACATTCAATAGAAGTAAATCAGATCTAAGCATTCAACTACAAAAGCCAAATGAATGGTCATCGCATCACATTTCAGTTCAGAAACAAATCCCAAACATTCTTTCCATTTTGCCCCTCCTATCCACTGCAAATTACGACAGATATACATATACAACAGATACACAATGAAAGCTCATTTATTTGAATCATAGAATTCAGATCAGATTACAACAAATTACAATATTGAAAAAATAAATAAGCAAAAAATCCAAACCTTTATCAACTCAGAAGATTATGGAGAAACAAGAAAAATACATAAAATATGTATCAGAGAGTCTTCATTTTTTTATCTGCAAAACCCTTTCCTCTGCTTTTGGTAATTTCTAGTCGTAAGGTTTGAGATTCTTAAGCTGGAATTTTGAAGAGAGAGAGAAAGTAGAGAGAGATTGGGGCCTAGGAAGGGATGAGTGATGGAGAGAGAAAGTATAGAGAGATTGTGTACCTTATGATGAGTGATGGAGATTTGTAAGATTTCAGAGAAGATGAGAATAAGAAGATCCATTCAAAAATCTTGTGAACTCACCGAAAAAGAGGTAGATCCAGTCGAAGAGGTCGTTGTTGCTTCGAATCTGGTGAACGATGGTTGAGGGGTGTTTGATTGAGAGACGAGAGATTGGGAGAGGCGAAGAGTGTCACAGACTCACAAAGGCGAGAAGAGAAAATCGAAGGCAAAGAGGGTGAAAAGAAGAGGCTAAGTTAATGAGGGAGAAGCGCGGTTGAAATGAGATTGGAGAAATATCGTAATGAAGAGGCGGAGTTAGGGTTAGGTTAAGTTAAAAAGAATAATGAATAAAGAGAAAAAAAAAATACAACATACCATTATATTGTGTGTGTGTATATATATATATAATATTAATATATTATTCAGTAACGGTTCGGCTCGGTTTGTCTAACGGTTTGGATTGGCAACGGTTCGGTTCGGATCGGTTAACGGTTCAGATCTGATTTTTCAAGGCCAATTCGTTAACCGAATCACGGATACCGGATTACAGATTTTTCAAACCATCACCGAACCATAAAATCTGAAAACCGAACCGAACCACACGGATCGGATTGGTTCAGACCGGATTGACGAATTGACGGATTATTTGTTCACCCCTAGGTTACAGATATCTGTCGGGTTTCCTTTTCTGTTGGTAACAAGTATATTGATGAGGCGTTGTGCGATGTTGTTGATATGGATGCTTGTCACTTGATTCTGGGCAGACCATGGCAGTTTGACGTCAACGCTACTCATAAAGGCAGAGATAATGTTTACATGTTTGAAAAAGGAGGGCAGAAGATTGTGCTGGGTCCTATGACCGAAGGGGATTTTTCTAAGGTTTCACAAGCCAAGGGAAAGTCAGTTCTTTTAATTGGCAGTGAGCAACAGTTTTTGGAGGAGGCCAACGAGTCCGGACAATTCTTGGCGCTGGTGGTTGGAGAAGAGATGTCTGATAATCCTTTTGCAATTCCAATAGTGATACAACCCCTGCTTGAAGAGTTTCATGAGATTATTCCAGACGAGTTGCCTAGTGGTCTACCTCCTATGCGAGATATTCAGCATCACATAGATCTTGTGCCTGGTGCTAGTCTGCCGCATTTATCGCACTATCGTATGAGTCCAAAAGAGTGCCAGATTCTGCAGGACCAAGTTACGGAGTTGGTTCAGAAGGGTATGGTAAGGGAGATTATGAGTCTGTGTATTTGTTCCAGCTTTGTTAGTACCAAAGAAGGATGGTAATTGGCGTATGTGTATCGATAGCAGAGCCATTAACAAGATCACTATCAAGTACAAATTTCCTATTCCACGGTTAGATGATATGTTGGATATGCTGGCTGGTTCAAAACTCTTTTCAAAAATTGATTTGAGAAGCGGCTACCACCAAATTCGTATTAGACCAAGGGACGAATGGAAGACTGCTTTCAAGACTAAAGAGGGTCTGTATGAATGGTCAGTGATGCCGTTTAGATTGTTTAATGCTCCAAGCACTTTTGTGAGGCTTATGAATCAGGTGTTAAAACCTTTTATTGGTAGATTCGTTGTTGTCTATTTTGATGATATCCTAATTTATAATCAGTCAGATACGGAGCATTAATCGCACTTGAGGGAGGTACTGACAGTTTTGCAGGCAAACAAGTTGTACATCAATCTGAAAAAGTGCACTTTTATGACCAACAGTTTATTGTTTCTGGGTTTTGTGGTGAGTGCTGAAGGCATTCGAGTGGATGTGGAAAAAGTCAGAGCAATTCGAGAATGGCCCACGCCAAAAACAGTAGGCGATGTGCGCAGTTTTCATGGTTTAGCAACGTTTTATAGGAGATTCATAAAAAAATTTAGCAGTATTGTTGCTTCTATTACAAAATGCATGAAGAAGGGAAAATTTAAATGGGGTGAAGAGGCAGAACAATGCTTTGTGCTGATCAAAGAAAAACTGTCTAATGCACCTATTCTAGCATTGCCAAGTTTTAAGAAATTGTTTGAGGTTGAGTATGATGCCACAGTTGTTGGAGTTGGTGCTATTCTTTCCCAAGAGGCTAGACCAGTTGCGTTCCATAGTGAGAAGCTTAGTGATGCAAGTAAGAAGTGGACTATCTATGAGCTTGAGTTCTATTCAGTGGTACATGTATTGAAGGTTTAGGAACATCATCTAGTGCAGAGATAGTTCGTTATTTACACTGATCATCAGGCTTTGAAGTTCATCAACAGCCAGAATAATATTAACAGGATGCATGCCAGATGGGTTTCTTTCCTACAGCGATTTACCTTTTCCTTAAGGCATAAGTCAGGCCAGCAGAACAAAGTTGTTAATGCACTTAGCCGAAGAGCAGCACTCCTGGTGACTTTACGAGCTAAAGTTGTGGGTTTTGACTGTTTAAAGGAGTTGTATGGGGAAGATGATGATTTCAGGGATTTTTGGGCTAAGTGTCAGACTGGACAGGTTGCTGAGAGTATGCACATACATGAGGGATTTCTTTTTCGTGGTAATCAGCTTTGTGTTCCGAGGATTTCCTTCGTGAGTAGATTATTCATGAATTACATGGTGGCGGTCTAGGTGGACATCTTGGTCGAGATAAAACCATAGCTTTGGTCGAAGAGCGATATTATTGGCCACAACTCAAGAGGGATGTTGGCAACCATGTACGGCGGTGTCCAATCTGTCAATCTGCAAAAGGTTAGTCTCAAAACACTAGTCTTTATATCCTTCTACCTACACCAAATTATCCTTGGGAAGATCTGTCTGTGGACTTTATCCTAGGACTTCCACGCACTCAACGAGGGGCAGATTCAGCTTTTGTAGTTGTTGATCATTATTCTAAGATGGCTCATTTCATATCTTGTAAGAAGACTTATGATGCTACACATGTTGCAAATCTGTTTTTCAAAGAAGTGGTTCGTCTTCATGGCATTCCTAAGTCCATCACTTCTGATAGGGACACCAAATTTATTTCCCATTTTTGGAAGGCTTTATGGAGGCGTTTTGATACATCTTTGAATTTCAGTAGCACTAATCATCCGCAATCTGATGATCAAACAGAGGTGGTCAATCGAACTTTGGGCAATCTGATTCGTTGTATTTCTGGTGAGAAACCAAAATAGTGGGATCTTGGATTATCACAGGCATAATTCGCATATAACAGCATGGTCAATCGGTCCACAGGCAAGTCGCCTTTCGCTATTGTGTACTATCATCCGCCAAAGCATGCATTGGATTTGGTCCCACTTCCGAAGCTGCCTGGAAAGAGTGTTGCTGCAGAACACATGGCAGATCGCATCCAAACCATTCAGGATGAGGTTCGAATGCATCTTGAACAAGCCAATGCGAAATATAAGGAAACAGCAAACAAAAAGAGGCGGAAGAAAGTATTTCAAGAAGGAGATTTAGTTATGGTGTTTTTACGCAAGGAGAGGTTTCCTACTGGTACCTACAATAAATTGAAGAACAAGAAATATTGGCCTTATCAGATTCTGAAGAAGATTAATGATAATGCTTATGTTGTTGAGCTTCCAGAAGACAAGACTATTTCTCATATATTTAATGTTGCAAATCTATTTGAGTATTTTCCACCAGATGAAACGCGCTCTTTCAGTCTTAACTCGAGGATGAGTTCTTATCAAGTAGGGAAGACTGATGTAGAACTGATTGCTGAAGCCTTTATGGCCCGTTTGGACTGCCAGGGGGCCAAACGGGCATATTGACGGATTTTCTAGACTGACCCAGAAATGAATCAGGAAAGAGCCCAGATTTATCAGAAACGGCCCAACTCGCATATATCGGCAGCTTCGCTGCCGAGATAGGGCGTCTTTTGGCTAAATTCAATCGTTTAGGGCTCTTGAATGACGTTTTCTCATTTTTGAATATTTCAGGATTTTCGTTAGAAAACTAAACGGATTCGATTTGTTTTCTTGTTTGGTATTTAGTAATTTTTAGTAATTAGGTTTCTTTCATTATTTTTTAAGAATTTTCAGAGCAAGTTTGTTTTTCAGCAGTTTCTTTGCGCTACTAGTTTTCTTACGTTTTAGGATTTTCTTTATGATAGTTTCCTTACGTTTTAGAATTTCCTTTATTTTGTTAGGGTTTTTAGTTATAAATACATGTACTGTAGAGCAGATCATTCATTCAATTATTAAATAATATATCAGATTTTCTCTAAATTCTCCTTTCGTTTTGTGGATTCAAAATACCCACCTTGTGGATTCAAGGTAACCTGTTCCTCGTGAACAAATTTATCGCTTCCGCTTACGTTATCTACTCACTGGTGAATAGGTAAGTATTGTCCTTATTACACACACACACACACACATATATATGGTGTTAATGACTCATATTTATTATTTAATGGAGTCAAAGTCTCATAATTTTGAAAAAATGAAGTTGACCAAAATGCTGAGGTGGACATGAAAAAACATTGTTTACCCTTACTGAGGTACTACTTTTAGACACATAGGTACCACTTTTTGTGCATGGAGATACCATTTTTTGTGCATCAGGTACCACTTTTGTTTTGGGCACAAAGGTATAACACTTTTTGTGCATTAGGTACTACTTTTTTGTGCAAAACAAAAAGTGGTATCTAATGACAAAAAGTAGTACCTGCATGCATAAAAAATGGTACCTACGTGCCTAAAACTGATACCTCAATGATGTCTGAATTTTTTCAAAACTATGAGACTTTGACTTCATCAAATGATAAATATGGGTCATTAACACCATTTATATGTAATAATCTATGTATACAATTCTCCCTCGTTTCACAAAAATGTGTCCATTTTTTTTAATCTTTTTTGTTTTTTTTTATTTATGTCTCAAAATAATTGTCTCAATTCAAAATTCAATATGGGACTATGATTGTGGAAGGAGGTTGTATAACCTGTTATGAATCTTCATGATTCTACTGAGACTTTAAAACTTTGACTTCATCAAATGATAAATATGGGTCATTAGCACCATTTATATGTAATAATCCATATATATAATTCTCCCTTGTTTCACAAAAACATGTCCATTTTTTTTTTTAATCTTTTTATTTGTCTCGATTCAAAATTCAATATGGGACAATGATTGTGGAAGGAGATTGTATAACCTGTTATGAATCTTCATGCTTCTACTGAGGCTTTGAGTGTGATCTTCAATGATGTGTTTTCTCTTTTTGAGATGTGTCACGGTTCTTCTTTGGCTTGGGTGCCGCAATGATGTAACTCACTTGTTGAACAAAACGGCTCTTGTAGCCGAATTTTGTGATTTTGAGTGAAGCATTTGGCGAGTGATTGTTAAACGCTCTTCTTCCCTACTGTATTTGTTATATTTTTTAATGCTATGGTGGGTTTTTTCATTGGGGTCAAAAAATAATAATAATAAAAATCAAAATAAAAAAATCAAAAATCAAAATTCTATTGTTTTAATATTTCTAATTTACCTTCTTACTTTAAAGTTATAAACCACATAGAAGGGTATATTTGAAAATTCATTCCCTTTCACTATAATAAAAATAAAAACATTAAAAATTGTTTAGGTTCCAAAAAGGAACACTTTTGTAAGACAGAGGAAATAATGAAAATTAAAAATTAATTTTGAAAGAGATTGGTGGTCAAGCTCAATAAGCAGAACTATTTATAACCTTCAATGTATTGAAGAAGATTTATATAATAGGACCCAGCTCAATACCATTTGAAGGTGAAAGATCATTTGTTCAAATAATTGAGCTTGGTAGAATAGCATAATCTTATAAAATTAAAGAAAAAGTCAAAATTTGTAGATGAAACCTAATAGTAATTCATGTAAATTGAAGTAAAATGTAGAAAAACCCTCCTCTACATCGTAAATGCGTTACAAAAAAAAAAAAAAAATCATCTATTAAAAAAAATAAATAAAGCCCCTAAACTTGAGTTATATCGCATAGTTCAGGGAATTTTTTGTAATTTATCTATAAATTTGCAAACTTAAATAAAAAAATTTGTAAGCGAGACATTATATTAATTGATATAAATTACTTCTTTCTTAATTTTTGCATTCAATTTTTCTACTTTGTCCAAACTTTCTAAGAGAACTGTACATAATAAATCTAAGCTTTATACCACGAAATTTTGCAGATAGAAACCACCTTATAATGGGGTCAATAAAAATATATATATAATCAATTTTGACTTATTTATTTATTTATTTTAATGCCAGACATTAAGCGACCGCTCTAATCAAAAACAATTTTTTTTGACACTTCGTGGAGCACTATTTCGCGTGACATTATGATTATGTGAATAGGGATGTCAATTTTTACCGCCTCGCCGGGGCTTCACCCCGTCCCGCCCCATTAATAATGGATATGGGAACACTTTTTATACCGTTGGGGCGGGCATGGACACAAATTTTGTACTCGTTGCGGGTCACGGGGCGGGTAAGGGTTTAGTACACATATCATAGGGGCCCCGCCCCACCCCGCTAAGCATATAACTATATTATATATATATATAATATTAATAACTTATTTTAACAGCTTACCGAGTTGCCCATCTCTTACATCCTAATTTGGGATGTAAACTTAGTATTAAATTTGTTTTTGTTTTGGTTATGGTGGAAGTTGAAGCTTAAAACTTTTTGTGATTTGGTTTTTATTTTTGTTGGGATACATAATTTCATTTACGTTGTGCCATTCCCAGGCTTTCCACATTTAAATAGCACGAGCTTAAGTTCCAAAACGTGGGAGAAAAAAATTTGTTAGCGGGGCGGGCACGGGGCACAGTATTTCCCAACGGGGCGGGGCTGGACATGAAAATCTAACCCGTCGCGGGTCTTGGGGCGGGTATGGACTTGACAAAAATTAAAAGGGGCGGGGCGGGATTTAGGGAAACCCGCTCCAAACCCGCCCCGTTGCCATCCCTATATGTGAATGTGTGATGGATGGAATATGTAGCGGATCTGGACAAAAGAACAAAAGGGTCAGCTCTTGGGATTTTCTCTCAGGTCTCATTCAGATTCACTGTTACAGTCCAATTGAAAAGGTTCAAACCTATGAATCTTGGATACCTAGGGGGCATATATCAGTGTGAGATACGTGTTCGACACTCTTCTGTAGTCTAATTGAAAAGGTTCAAACCAATTGGTAGCATGGTTCACCAAATCAACCCCGATTATGTGCCCTTCCTAGCTTATTTGACATTTGCTATTAATGAAATTTGTGTTAATTAAATAGGCCCAAATCGGCATGGCCGTAGCAGAGCATTTTTGTTTTAGCAAATAAAATGAATGTGATGAGAGAAAATTGAACCTAGGCGACATGGGCATTATCGAGTGGCTTTGTTGGTGTAAGATGTGGAAACATAGGGCTTGAACTTTAAACTTTTGAAAGAATGACAAAGGACTTTACCACATTGCATCATCATTGTAATTACTAATTTTTTATTTAATCTAAATAGAAATTTTCAATTTTTTTTTTTAAAAGCACAAAAAATATAAAGTATTATATATACTCTTTTTTTTTTTTTTTTTTTTTTTTTTTTTTTTTTTTTTCATTGGCAAAACCATAAACACTACTCACTTTTGCCCCTTTGGAGACTCAACCATTACCATCCACTTAGAGAAAAAGATGAGATACTACTGGCCACAAAGGCCTTGGTGAATAATATATACTATATAATATATATATATATATATATATATATATATATATTATGATTCATAATTTTTTTGTACCTATTTTTTTTTTATTTTTCACATTTTATGTGGTATGTCATTCTTCAATCTATAGTGCATTATTTTTTTAAAAAAACTCGTAATAAGCTTCTTTTTTTTATTTTTTTAAATAAGGACAACTAGAATTATGTTGTAATAAGCAACAATCCGCAAGGTAAAAAAAAACAATTCACGACCACGATCACGTTATATCGATAAGAACGTGACACTAAGTTCGCAACTGCAAACCATAATTGTTGAAAATGTGCACCGCACAATCACACATGTGCCATTTTTATTTTTATTTTAGTTTCAGAATTATTTGTTGAATTTAAACTCAAAGTTGTCTAGACTTGCTAAAACTTCATTGAAAAATGATATTTCTTCTCAATATATAATTATATATAATACACATGATTTTTAACATGAAAATTTTCAGTGGTCCATCTGGCCACATATTCTTGGATATGCATTGGAATATGTTCCAATTAGCATGACATGTCAACGAAATAAATGGGCTGGTTATATCCTGGGCTTGGGCTGTTTGTGACATAGAGCTATATAGGAAGATTTGGATCGACCCAGGCCCATTACTTTCAGGAATTTAATTCCATGCAAATTGTTTCACCACCCAATGCGACAAGGTTAGAGCGTGGCTATTCTGTGGCCCACTAGGAAAAGGTCGGCCCCATTTTATTAATAAAACAAATATGTTAAATAATTTATACTGTATCTTATACGTAATAAAATATATAATGTATTAATTGTTTATTCATGAAAATGTACAAGTCCTTCTAAAAACATTGTTGAAAATAGTTATACGCTCCGTTTGTTTGAAGGTAAAATATTTTTCAAAAAATATTTTTTATTATTTTATGGTGTTTGGTTGTTGTATCCTAAAATATTTACGAAGAAAAAAAAATTAAAATTTAATAAAAATAACTTATTTATTAATTTTTAACAAATTATTTTACATGTTGTGTCTGATTTAATCTCAACCTTAACGTAAGACCTTCCTCAAACACCAAAATAGATTAATTATTTTCGTTGGTTGAAAGATAGGTGGGTTAAGGCAATTTTTTTTCTCAAGAGGGATGAATGAGGGGGATGGGAAAGAGAGGAGAGAGATGATTTAACGGACAATTGACAGCTAAAGTGATTGCAACATTATTGGCTATGTTTGTTATACGACAGGGGGAAGAGAAAAAAATTGTATATGATTGCAAACTTATGTTTTTCTTTCTTTTTTCTCTTGTTAGTGATTGAGAATAAAATAAAGGAATTATTCTCTCATCATCATGTTTAGTTGGGTAATGATGAGAAAGAAAGACAAAAAAACAAAATGATAATATCAGCTTTAAATTGTGTTTGGAAAAAAATAGTGAAAGGAAAGGATAATTTGGCAAAATTGAAATTAACTTACATATAGACAAATTATTACATATAGGAAAGGAAAGGTATGTTTGATTCTAAAAACATGAAACTACAATTTTACGGTTCGAAGTTATTATGGACTAAAAATTAAACTTAACCGAAACATTACATTTATAATAATAATAATAATTTTATAACCTTAAAATTCTAAGTTTTCATTTCTCATTCACATTCATACAGCTTGCGGGGACACACTACATCGTTGTCTTTATATCTCTAAAAATCTCAGATCTTAGCTTCTATTTGATAACTTAATTACAAGCATTTATCCAATTAAATACATTTGATAACGCTATTTTAAGTGATAGAGATATCACTTATCATCTACAAATTACTGACACTTCTACGAATGAGTCGTATTCGTGTCGTGTTGTGTTTGTATCAGACACCGATAGTTGTCAGACACTCATTGGACACGTGTCCGACACTGTCCAAAAAAAAAAAAAAAATTATTTTGGACACTTCAGGATACTTAATAGACGCTTAGGGCTATTTTGGTATGGTTGAATGAAATAAAGTGGGAATGAAATGAATTAGAGAATGGAAATGGAAATGGAATGAGAATGGAATGACCATTCTCATTTCCATGTTTGGTTGCACGGAAAAACATTGTATTTTTGTAAAACATATATATATATATGTGCGTGTGTATGTAGCCGATGTTTCATTAAATGTTTTTTTTATTCATTTATTATTATTATTTTTAAAAGTATGTATGGAATAGCCATTCATTTAGTTGGAAAGTAGAATGAATTAGTGGGAATCACCATTCTCAAAGAATGGGCAAGAATCATCTTTCCAACTTTAAAATTAGTTACCAAACTAAAGAATGAAAACAAAAGCATTCAATTCTCACTTCATTTGATTCCATTCACTCACACCAAATATGGCCTTAGGCTAACACTTTCTAACATTTATAACACAAGTTTACCTAGAAATCTTGAAAATAATATAAACACGTTCTTCAACTTTTTAATTTAAGAAAACTGGTAGTATACATATAACTATTGTGACACAATAATGGAATAACGATATATGTATGGTATAAAAGTCATTACAATAATAACATAATTTCATTTTATAAATTATTCCAAACCAAATGTTAATATACAAATTATAAATTAATTAAAGTTTTATAATACTATTACTCAATATATGTATAAAAATAAAATTTCATATTTATATATAGTTGTGTCCATGCTGTACTCGTGTCTTACTTTTTAAAATTTGATGTTCGGTGTATGTGTGTCCTGTGTCGATGCCCCTGTTACATAGCTTATGGTTGAATGCTGAATGCTGAAAATTTTAATATATATATATATATATATATATATATATATATATATATATATATATCAAAAAATTTATATATATATTTTTATTATCACTTAAAAACTTTCGAGCTTAAAATTCAGCTCTTAAAATTTTAAGTACTTAAATTTTCAGTTTTATCAAACACCACCTTAGTCTCACTCTAAATCGCCTATCCTCTCTCTCTCTCTCTCTCATCAAATTTCTATAATCTTTCTTGAACCTACAATCATCGAAGACTAGTGAGAGTTTTCTAATCTCTTCAATCCCTAATAAATTTTTGGAACTTTCTTTTTTTTTTTTTTTCATCTCCAATGTTTGAGTTTCAAACGGTCAGAGGTCATCATACGTAACAACATCGACTAGACACAATTGACGAAGTGCCATCTTTCGTTCTCGTCAATGAAGCAGCCTTTTGATTTTGAGTTACCGTTGCTTGGTCTATGATTTCATCCATTTCCTCTAGGAACTTGTTTTGTAATTATCTTCAAGGTTAGACTTGTGAAATTGAACTAAATCGATCTGATTATTCACGGTGCAGTTCTATTAGTCCTCATAGTTCGGTTTGGTTTTAATTTGTGTGGAACTGCTAAGATTGGTTTGATTCCAAAAATAATAATTAAAGCTATGTACTTTACTTAATATGGTAATTAATTAAAATAACTAAATGTGATAATAATTAATTAAAAGATTAATTAAGGAATTATTTTAAACGAGGAGGTGCTTGTCAAGGAGGAGTCTCCTTTTGAGAATTATCAAGAACCCGATAAAACCATTCTCCATATTACATGTTTTGGTCCTTGTCTAGCACAAATCTAAAAAAAATGTTCAGTTTAACAACTATAAACAACGATTTCATGGTTAAAAAGCCCTGTTTTTTAAAAAACAAAATCATCTCAAGTGCAGTTTACCTAGTCATTATGAACAGTGAAATTCACTCCACCAACGCAGACTATTCTTCAATGCACTAAATGCGACCATGTTTTGCAGATATTTAAAATTTTATAAAATCATATTTGGAAGTATCAAATCGGTTGCTACAGTGATTTGCACGGGAATGGATTTAGATTTAAAATTGAATTTTTTTTAGTTAAGGTGTTAATTGGGTATTCCCAAACTCAATGGAAGTAAATAAAAAATAAAAAATAAAAAATTACCTTCCTCCTGAACTAAAAAATGAGCAAATCAATATTGCAACTATCAGAATCATGCATATTACTCCCTGTCAGTCACCTTGGACACAGTTTCGGTTAACAGCGGCATCACGTGAGTTGTATTTTTTTATAATTCTATTTTTGCCCTTCAATTTTACCATTGTAACCCTTGCCTATGAAAGAACCCACCACATCTTTCTTTTTCTAGGACTATTTTTTCTCTCACCATCATTTTCAACCCCACTTATGCTCATCACTCAGATATACTCACAAATTACATGTATTATATAAATATAAGTCAATAGAACAATTATAGAAGTTTCGCCATCCCGGGACCACCGCCCACTCCGTTAAAGCAAGCTTAGTGTGTCCAAAGATCTTCAATCAACAAACATACATACAAAGATTGAGAAGGATGAAATACCAATTGTATTCTGAAACAATGAATGAGGAACAGAAATCAATAAGGTGCAATGACAATAACATGTTGACCTCTGCTACTAGCAATCCTGAAAAATCAATAAAAGCGAGTGATTGGAAGCAAGGTTTTCCTGCAAAACGGTACATGGTTTCTTGAATCGAAAGTAAGAGCCTTGATTTTGCCAAGGAGAAGTTGTCAGTGTAGTCGAGAGAGACACGGAGCAAATGGATGGCCAGAGATGAGGAAGTTTCTTTTTGGCCTCCGCTGCCCCTAGCCGGAATTCATCGCATCCGGGTATTCGACCGTCCGGACTCCCTTTTCGGCGTCGGAATTGGGTTCTAACAAAACTGGTTCGGTGTGAACTAAGGAATCTTGATCTCCACCTGCGCCGCCGTATCCCTCATCGAATATACTATCGCACTGGTCAGCTTCACTTTGGTCTTCGCCCTGTGGTTGATTCTCTACTTCTTCTGAGACGATCCGATGATCGTCTTGGGCCATCACGTGAGCGATTGGATTGTGAAGGTAGGTCTGGTTGTGGGCTCGTTGGTGGCTGTTTGGTTCACCGGAATTGTTGGTGAATGGTGGCTGTTTGGTTCACTATATATATATATAATTCTGTATTTATATATATATATATATATTCATGTGTATATTACATGAGGGGTATTAAAGGTATTATACTTTCTTTACCCTTTTTTTTTTTTTTTAATGTTAAATATAATGGGTATTTTTGTAAATATCTCGTGACAAAAATATCCTCATAGTTGTGATACTAACTTTTCAATTCGTAGTTCAAGGAAAAAAATACAGAGTTGTTATAATTAAAGGGAATATTTTGCTTTTTTGTCAAGTAAATATTAGTTTGGTATAATTAAAATGAATATGGGACAATATAATTGAGAGCCATCCTATCTAACTTTCAATAATGAAGATAACTTTTCCAAGCATGAATGATTATGATAAAAGATTCTGAACTTATCATAAGATTCCCTTTTTTAAACAATACCCACTTTTTCAAACCCAGGATTTTGGATCCTTAGTGAGAATAAAGCCTAGATGATTGTGCTTAATGACCACAATCAATGTACTTGTCATCATTCACACCTTCAAATTACAAAAATTAATGGTAGTATTATATATTTTGTAAATATACCCACAGTATTATACTAATATCTGATGGTTCATGGGCGGGAACAAGATCAACTTATTTAAAAAATAAAAATAAAAATAAAAGGCAGAAATGTGGTCTTCAAAAACAGTCTCACCCTTTTCGAAACTTCACATTCAAGTTCACATGCTCTTTCATTTTTATATTTGAAAAAGGAAATGAGAATTGAAAGAAAAGGACAAAGAAAACCTCATTATCTGGGTTCATATCTGAAGTTTCACTGACATTCCACAGATCTTTGCAGAGTCTTTTCTCTGCTGTGTTCTCCAATCTTTAATCTGAACCCAACTCATCTATTGTTTTCACATTTATTACTGGTCCCCATCTGATCTCTTAATTAGTTTTTGGTCTGAAGTCAAAGGTACATTAATTTGGGTTTGTTTCCAACTGTTTGATATCCTTATTTTTCTTTTAAAACATAATACCCCTCTCCCTCTTCAATATACTGAACATTCAGCAAAGTTATGATTTTTTTTTAATATATATATATTTTCGTGTTTAGGTTTGATTTGTAGATCATATTTTGGATGTTTTGTATTGGGTAATCATGAATATTTATGTTTTCTTTCTAAGCTATGATCTATTGATTTATTATATATGATATATTGGTATGGTTGTGGAAGGATTGATTCATTTTCATCAGACGGGTAGTTCCATTTATTGGTTCAAGTAATGGGTCTCTGCTGACCAAAGCTCAATGGGGCCTTTTGATGTTATTTATGGTATGGTTTGTTTCATTGACGTTTGCAATTTCTTCATTTTCTACTGATTTTTAACTTTCTTTTTTCAAATTCTGATTATTTGTTGTTGTTGTTGTTGTTTTTTTTTTTTTTTTTTTTTTTTTTTTTTTTTAAATATTGAGTTTAAAAGTTTATAGAGTTGCTGTTGGGATTGGATGGTTATTGGGGTGGATTTGAAGCAAAGCTGGGAAAATGACAGGCCAAGTCATCTTTGTTGTTCAGTGGCTAAGATTGCTGAGTAGAGTGTGCATTTTTTCCTTTTCTTTTTAGGGCTTAAAAGTGTTGATTTGCAGAACAAAACCTGATTTAGTGTGTGTATTGTGCTTTCTTGTTTGAACTTTTGTGCAAGTTGAGATTGGCTTTATAATTGATATTTTGGTGACTTCTGGAAGAATGATGTGAATGAATATATGTATGTGCAGATACACACACTGTGATGTTGTAGGGGAAGTTAATTTTTAGCCATTGAGATGGAAAAAAGGAAATGGTTGTGGAAGAGAAGGTCTTCTGAGAAGAGCCCTGGTGAAACCGAAAGCTCAGAATCAATATCTTCGCATTCTGAAGGATACTCTGATGATCAGGTTTGTGAATAACCCTTTCCCCAACATTATATATTCGATTATCCATTTCGGCATTTAAGGTTCTTGACATGTGCAAAGCTGGTGGTGGGGTGTCACAACAAACACATTGGCAACTAAAAGTCTTAAATGCGTTCCGAGCATCCCTTTATCTGAGAATGATTCTTCTAGAAAATTTCTGCAAAAATGCACTTATTTCACCCTGTTCATTAACTGTTTGTCCTCTCAGGTGCTTAGAAGTCTTCTGAACTTTTGTCTATATTATGCATATCTTTCTGTTTAATGTGCAGTGTTTGCTACTATTTGCCATGTTCAAAGTTCTAAAACAAGTTGAATTTGAAGGTTTGAAAAGCATCCTTAATAATATGTAGCTTCTGTTGAATACTGCAAATGCTATCATTCCTATACATGTAAACCAAAATAATGTAGTCTTAAAAGAGAGAGCTAAATCACATATGAGGTTAGATAAGGTCGTTACATGCTTATGTTGAAGCTATAAATCTCCTTCATTTTGTTATCTAAAATGGATAGTCTTGTTAAAAAATAAATAATTAGAAGATGATGTTTTGGGGCTTCCAATTGCCCCTTTCAAGCATGTCTCGTAGACAATACAATCTCTTGATTGTGACCTTTTGTGGTCTTCCTTTCTGCTTTTCAACCTGGCAAACTAATTTCATATCTTGACCTGGATGCGAGAAAGCTATGCCAGTGGATATGAGGGTTCTGGATAATTATGAAACTTGGATATTTCAACTGCCAAAAGGAGAGGGAAGAAAAAGAAAGTTTTAGCTGTTATACTGTAATTCGGTTTATAAAGTGTTTACAAGCTTAATTAATCAATCAGTGACTGGCTGCTAAAGGATATGGAATTCCCTAATTGGAGAACTCCAACCTGGTTATATTTGAACTCCGGAGTAGTAACTCATTACCTCACAACCAGCAATTTCTGGCGTTTCCATTGGCACATATGAATCATTTTCTTCATGTTCATCTGTAGGTTGCATCTATGTATGTTATAGAAAAGAAGATACGGACCTTGACTCGAAGATTGTGGACTTGGGTATGTGTCTAAGCGTTGGATGTGTCAAATCTCAAAAAAAAAAAAAAAAATAGGACACATGGTCACTGCTAAATATTAATATTATCTATTATTTTTAATCTATTTTCAAGAGAAAAAAGTTGAATTATTAGATATGCATGTCCAACCAAATATGTCTAACACATCTCTCATACCCACGTTTGAATATCATGTGTTCGACACGGGTACTTCACGTATATTTGAAGAGTCTATCTAACATAGGGTTGCCTTGCATGTAATAGCATCTCCTCTAGCCGTGTTGCTGGTACTGAAAAATCACTTATTTTTGGTTAGACATTTTTCTAGAAGGGTTGCTAGTAGTTATATAAAAATACAGTAGTTACAGAAGAATTGTAAATAGCCTTGTTAATAGTGTTATAGGACCTCGTGAGGGGTGGGGATCAGAAAGTAGATTTGAAGACTTCCAATATCTACCTATCTATCTATTTATTTACTGTTCAGTGAAATTTCGTCCACTGCTATGAGAAATTGAATTAAATCAGAAGTTTCAAATTCTATATCTTCTAATCATCCTAATCTTTTTTTCTTTTCTTTTTTTTTTCCTTCACATTCCTTTGTTGGGACTGTTTACCGATTTATTCTTTCTCATATTCTACAACTTTCTTTTACTGAAGTTTATCGATGATTCAATGCTTAAGCTAAATTTTGGGTTTTTATAAATTTATATGATCGAAGAGCAATCCTTTCATTAAGCTACTGTCTTATTGATAAGATCATCAAAGATAGTAAAGGATTGTCTAAATGCTAGACATGCAAGTGATCATCCAATTGTCATGTAAGTATCAGGGTGCTAGGCCAGGCCTCCATTTCCCATGTTTGAAGTCCCTGTGTGTATTCCATTAGTCGTCAAACAGCAATGTTATTGTCAATTGAGAGCAACTTGCATCTTGTAAGAAATGTCCTGGATGACTAGGCTAGCCCACGATAAAGGATATAAAGAGGAAAAACCCACAATAGGGTCCCATTGCTTGATGTAATGGTAGAACATCGGGTTGATAAATGTGTAGCCACTTTGAGACCAGTACCTCGCATAAGTGTTACCAAGAATGAGTAATGAACTTCAAAATGTTCAACTTTTACATTTCAATTTTCTTGAATGAAATTATGTATTTACATGCTGCATCTATATATATATTTTTAATATACTACTATATATTTTTGGGTGTGAAAGAGGTATTATTTTTCAACTTAAGGAAACAAGAAATTGGATAACATATCCACTTTGCAACTCTGGCAACCTTAACCAGCTCTTCCATGCTTCCACGAAGTTTATACAAAATCTGTAACACCAGTTAAGTTGAGACGTGTGGTAGCCATGGAATTGAGAATAATCTGGTAACCTGTTTAAGTCATCGCTGAACACATTTAAAGTCTCAAAAGTTTTTTCGTATCTCTTGGATTGAAAAGTAATCCAGCCTTACAACACCTTTTTTCTTTTTTTTTTTTTTTTTTGGGTCTGTGTAAACCCTGTAACACTTTGTAACAAAATCCCCGGAGTGGCTGCTGTTTTGCGTTTGCTTTTCATATTTGTCACCTGCATCACAGTATTGCTTGCTGCTAACAACAACAGTCACATTACCTCACAGCTATAGACTTCTAAGCATTACATACTATTTCTGAAGACAAATTCACTCCCAAATGCTGCTTTTGGTAGATATAGCAAAGATAACATTACTCGATATACTTAATTATACTCTTGTCTAATTCTAGCCCTGATCTTCAGAAACAACTCCAAGAAAGAAAAAAGAAAAAAGAAAAAAGAAAAAAAGAAGGTTTGAGTTGATTATTATACTGGATCTGTGTCATAACCCAATGATTAAGTGTGTTATGTTCAACTAAGACTCTTGGACATTACCAACTCAAGCAGTATTTTGATTGATTTACAGTATTACAAGTATTTGGTTGGTTTTTGCTCCTAACTATTGGGAATGTTCAAATGGTGCAGTTTTGAAGGCATGAACCTTCCCTGGCCTACCATAATCTAGGTTTCTAAAAATTACATTTGAAACTACGAGAAGGGCTAAAGAAATGCTAAGCTTTCATTAGGTAATTGTGGTGTTGGGTCCTGTTACAGTGATGGAGATGTAGGATGATGAAAACCCCAGAAGATTAGGTTTGGATGAATGCTGAGGCAGCCTTAGAAGAGAGACAGTAATGGAGAAAACCAGAAGAACTCCAAGGTCACTGCTGCCCTCCTAAGTGGTGCTTCAAAATATTTTTGAGTTGAAAACAGGTTCAAAATCTGTCTGTTGTATATTGACTTAAACATGGATGAGGGCCATCCGTTATGGGAGAATGTGGCTGTGGAGGATATTGAGTCCGTGTGCTGCAGCTACATGGCCAAAGAAAGATACTTTCACGTTTAGTATTATATCTGCTAAAAAATGCTGTGTGCCAAGCAGTACATGTGAGAGTGTGGATTCTAATCAATTGAAGTAATGAGCCTCCCAATATTCACATATATATTTTTATAATTTACTATTATACATGTAATTAGATTCCATTTTTATTTATACTTATGATAAATTATGCTGTGTTGAGCTTTTTATTCTACCTTTGCTTAAATTATTTTAATTCCCCCGATCCCTGGAAATAGTATTGGGTTCCCATAATTGAGTATTTAATGCGTTATTCTTCCATTTTAAGGCTGCAATGGTGATTGTGCTCCAGTAATACTCTCAGGTTTGGATGTGATTCTGTATGGGCATTTAGGTTTATAATTTATTTTCATTTTGTGGGGGTAGTGCTCTTATTATCAAAATATCACAGAAAATCTATATTTTTCACTATTAAAATATTTGTAAAGAATTAAAGATTAAGTTTAATTCTTCAATAAATGAAATGACCTTTATCTCTGAGGGGTTTCAGAAGTGCATGACGCACAAGACTTCGCTCTGCAACACCACACTCTAAACATCACTTCAAATACCACATATTGTGCATGTCAAAAAAATGTGACTAAAAACTGCATTCTAACAGAGCATCATGACACTATAGTTTGTTTTATGCTAACTTTGTAGAGAAATTTTTTAAGTTGATGTTTTGCTAGTCAATACAAAAAAGACAAAGAAAGTCTTCTCTTAGATTTAGCAAAACATTAACCTCCTAAAGAATGGGAAACTAATTGATGGTGGAATCTTAACCTCCACCATGGGTTGTCCTGGGAACAATTGTGTTTCTAATGTTCGAGTCTTTGTGGAATTAGTTTCAAAAGTTCTTTCATCTGCCATGAACTTCGTAGGGGGCATGTTAAATGGATTCCCCCGGCAACTTTCTTTTATTTGGCTCCAAAATCTTTTTGGTCTATGTGAGTTAGGTTCTTATTCATCCTTCTTTCGTTTCTTTTTAATGATGCAGAAGGCACTGAAGGCATCTCCAAGTCATAACACTCAATCACCAGAAGTCACATCGAAAGCGACAGTCACAAGCGAAGAAATTAATGATAACATCAGGAGTCTAAGAGAGAAGTTATCAGCTGCTCTTGTGAATGTTAGTGCGAAAGAAGACTTGGTCAAGCAGCATGCTAGAGTTGCTGAAGAAGCTGTTTCAGGTATTAATCTTGTACTTGTATGTGCAAATGATCTGCATTCTTCCTCCCATCTCAATCGCCTGTCTTAGAATCATCATCATACCAATTACAACACACACAGTTTGGCATTGGTTTAAACTTTTTACCAATGTGAATGGGGTAACTATGTCTTGAGTACACTGTGATTATTGACAGGAAGAATTGTAAATCTATATTGTAAAATTCATGATATAATTCATTTCGATGATTGTATCTCACATATCTGACAATTTGTCAATAGAACAGTTTTAAGAATTATCTCAGATGAGAAAAGGATGATAGTGGCCCTCCTCTTCTTCGTTCACTCAAGACAATCTGATTTTTCTATATATATTGCAAGAAATTCTGTAATAGAGAGAGCTTACACGTGAGATCTTATAGGGAACACACTCTCTAACTGGTGGTCAAGAATGGTCTAGTACTTCTTTGCCAATAGGTCCTCACTTATCTATACAAGTCATTGAGATAATAAATATATTTCATTTTCACCCATCAAGACTTATTTTTAATTCTAAATGGGAATTGGGAACTTTTAATATATCAAGAAACATATAGATGATTTTTATGTTCAACTAATATATAAATCATCAAGTACGATTGGTGAACATTTCATCAAATCATACCAGCTGGATTTAATAAGCTCAATCCATTGAAGAATTGTTGCCATAATTTTCTTGTTCATTTAGAACTAGTGTGAATTCCATGTTGAAAATCTGTACACCTTAAATGATAATCAGGTAACCCAATCATGCCCATTTGTATCTCCCAATTGAGTATCACTGATTGGTTCGATATATATACCTCCTTATATGTAACCATATATCCACATAGAAATCTAATATTTGAATAGTAAAGACACCATAACGTAAGTGTATCAGCATGATATGTGTAGTCTCCAAGTGAAGTGCCCATCTCTTCACTTATGACAAGAACAAATAATAAGGTAGTAGAGGAACTGGAAAACTTTGTCCAATCTTTATAATTCTCTAATCATAATTAAGTTTTTCCTACGACAAGACCTTAGGGCATAATTACTATAACACCCATATAATTCACACATGTATGTAGACAATGTAACAATAAAATTCATAATTAAATAAACTAATGGAACAAAAATATATCAACTTTTGAGGGCATATTTTTCTAACAAGAACTGCATTGAATCACTTGAAATGGACAGGACTAGTAAGGAAGTAGAAAAATGTGTCACGTACTGCTGTCTCAAAAGGACATTGTATCCGTTACTTTGTTCTTCCTTTCTTGAATCATATTCTAATTTACTATTTATTTATATATTAAATGTTAGGCTGGGAAAGGGCTGAAAATGAAACGGTGATTCTAAATCAACAACTTGAGGAGGCAGTACAGAAGAACTTGGAGCTGCAAGATCGAGTGAGCAATCTTGATGGAGCTCTTAAGGAATGTGTCAGGCAGCTAAGACTAGCCAAAGAAGTGCAAGAGCAAAGGATTCGTGAAGCTATAGTGGAGAAAACCAGTGAATGGGATTCCACCAAATTAGAGCTTGAAAACAAGCTTCTTTTGCTCCAAACTCAAGCAGAGTCTGCCAAAGTTGACTCTCCAGCTTTTGTTGATCCTAATCTTCACCTCAAATTAAAGTTTTTAGAAAAACAGAACTCCGCCCTCAAGCTTGAACTCCTTTCTCAATCTGAAGAGTTGGAAATTAGGACCATTGAGAGGGACTTGAGCACCCAGGCGGCAGAAACAGCTAGCAAGCAGCATTTAGAGAGCATAAAGAAGGTGGCCAAGCTTGAGGCTGAGCATCGGAGGCTGCAAGTGCTGGCTCGCAAGTCATCCACGTTGCAAGATCAAAAATCTGTTTCTGTTTCCTCGACATACGTTGAATCAGTCACAGATAGTCAATCGGACAGCGGGGAACAGCTAAATGCAGTAGAGATTGATAGTCGGAAAATGAGTAGATTGGAACCAAATGAGTGTGAGACAAGCTGCTCAGAATCATGGGCATCAGCCCTAATTGCTGAGCTCGATCAATTCAAGAAAAAGAAGGCCATAAATAAAAATCTCACAGCCTGTTCTCTTGAAATTGATATGATGGATGATTTTTTGGAAATGGAGCGACTTGCTGCATTGCCTGAAGCCAAGAGTAACGGCCATTGTCTTGAATCAGAAACTATTGGCAATCAATCTGCCAATGGAGAAAGCCCATTGAGAGCTGATCTGGATGCCATGATTTGCAGGATGACAGAATTGGAAGAGAAGTTACAGAGGACAGAAGCAGAGAGAACTGAACTGGAGATTGCTTTAACTGCGAGCCAAAGTTCTCTCGAGGCATCACAGGTTCAGCTGACACAGGCTAAAATGAGGTTGGAGGAGCTGCAAAGGGAGCTAGATGTGGTGAATGAATCAAAGGATTTACTCGAGTTTCAAGTCATTGGTATGGAAGTGGAGTCACGTACCATGTCTGCGAAGGTTGATTCCCTGAACGCAGAGGTTGAAAAGGAGCAGGCTTTTTCAGCGGAATTGGAAGTCAAGTATAAAAAATTGGAGGATGAACTAATGAAAAAAACCCAGGAAATTGAGCTTCACCAAACTGCAACTTCAAATGGTGAACTAAAAATAAACCAAGTCAGTTCTCTAACTTCAATTTCTTGCATGATTAGATGTTTAATTTTCCCGCATGTCATATTGAATTTGCCTCCCATCTTTGTAAATAATAATGCAATTAAAGTAGTTAGAAGAATAAAAAATTTGTCTCTTGCAGGAGGACCTAGCTGTAGCAGCTGGGAAGCTTGCAGAGTGCCAGAAAACAATAGCGTCTCTTGGGAGGCAGCTCAAGTCTCTAGCGACACTGGAAGACTTCTTGATTGACACTAGGAACCTGCCAGAATTCTCTGGAGGAGGATCAGTGAGTCCGAGAGCTGGCGATGAACTATGGAAGTTGCATTATAATGAGACGTTCATGCCTAAAAGTGATTCAGATCCTTCAAAAATGCCAGAAGAGAATCCTTGTCCTTCAACAAACAGTAATGATGGAAAATCAAATGCATGTCATCTTCATCAACTTCACCAACCCTGCCACTAAATTATGTCACCTCTGCTAAGAGTCGAAATGGTTTTGGGAAGTTCTCACACAGTTGAATTCAACTCGAAAACCAGCAAAGTTGAACAAGAGAGGGTGTATTGGGGAGGGGAGCAAAGATTTTGTAGTTGTAAACAAGAGGATGTAGTGCTTGATCATTGTTGCTGATTAAATGTTGTTTAATTGGCAATTAATATACTTAGATGTCTCTCTGAATTTTGAAATCTAAAAAAGACTTTGAATTTAACTGTTTTCTTATGTTTCTTTGAATTGTTCTCTCAATGCTTCCATTTTACCTCCTCAAAAATTGGAGAGCAGAATTTCTGGCATTTCAGTGAATCCTAATGATAGGAATTGCATTCATAAGCTTCTTCTACATCACAGTGGAATCTCTTCATATATGTGGATGCAGGCCAGTTTTGGTTTCGTCGGAACCACATTATATTGTGTTTGTGTGTGATTGCTTTATTAGCTTTCATTTATGAGCCCAAATGAGTTATTGACTAGTGAGATTGTCCTAATAAGAAAAGAACTTCACTGAAAAACCAGTGATAGAAAAGGGAGAAGAAAAAGTGTGAGATTTTGACAGTTTCCAATTATCTATTGTAACGGACAGGACTTAGTGTTGTCATTAGAAACACTAACAAATGCATAATCAGAAGCTAATTTAGTGTTAGATATCTCAAAAGGGTTTTGGATTCCATTGCCTCCCCGTGGAGAAATTATTGCTATAGTCCGGACCAATCACAGCCCAAGTAAATTTGTCAGCGTTTTAATTACTTGTCATTCAGTAACTAACTTTCTTGTTGAAGTTGATCTACGTGGGAAAAAAAAAAAATAGTTTGACTTTTCCTTTTCTTTGGTGAGAGTAAAACAAATGGGAAGTGATTCCTATGCTGATTTATCTGCATACGGAAAGCCAAAAACAGTTTAAATTTTCATATTCTTGATTGGGTAAAATAAATGAAAAATGATTCCCAAGCCGATTTATCTGACATATAAGTTTTTTATCTTTTAATGTTAGAGGATGAGATTTATAGTTGAATTTATGAATAGATAAAAATTCTTTTGGCCTAACAAAGCCTAAGAAATAAACTTAGGTATCATTACCCAAAAAAAATAGAAAATTATTTTAGAGTCTCTAAGTTGAATGATGGGGACAAAGAGAAATAGTCATCCACTAAGAGGCCTGATAATTCTGGTCCGGCCTTTATCACGGGTGAAGTTGAATATAAGAATGCAGCCTCAACCACCAAATTTTTTTTGACTCTTCCCAAATCCCCATCATCTAGAGAGAGAGAGAGAGAGAGAGGTGATCCACTAAGAGGCAATCTGAACCACAAGAAAAGAATAAAGGAGAAGATTTTGACTCTTCCCTATTCCCAGTCACCTACTTAGTATTGCAAGTTTTGAAGGTGTAATTATAAGAAACATTGATATTTTTAATCAACATCTTAGTCTACTATTTGAGAGATTATCTCAAGAGGGTTTTAATTTCAAAATGTGATGGTTATATATATATCTGTTGCATTTGAATGCTTTGTTTCTGGTTTGTTGTGGACACCAAAAGACAAATTGCCATTTTTGTCCTATATTGAAAAGACAAACCAAAAAGTAAATGGGGTGAGAGAGGCTCGAACTCTCGACCTCAGGATAACTCAGAAGCTATGAGACCTACGCGCTAGCCAACTGCGCCACCACCCCTTGATGAATCTGTTAATTTTATGTCCTTATAAAACTAGAATCCCAACCCTGGTGTTGCTCCAAATATAATAAAAAAATAAATAAATTAAATGAGATAAAACTATTATACTTTTAGGAAGTGAAATCAAATGTGAGCAGATCTCAAATGTTGACTATTTTGGGCAATACTAAGGTGAAGACCAACATCATCCTGACCACATAAGCAGTACACTTTTGTTATGGCACCTTATATTTGATTGTCAATGGAAAATTAGATGGGCTCATTTCACAGTTGAATGATATTATTCTCCTTTTATCTTTTATTGACTTACATGTGTCATACATCCTAAGTATTGTTCATTTATTTTAGCATAAAACTCATTTTTTATATAAAAATAAAATTACTTCAAAACTTTTCATAAAAAGAAATACATCTCCGTTTGTTTCTACGTAAAATATTTTTTTTGAAAAATATTTTTATTTTTCAGGTAAAATATTTTTTTATTTTTACTTTGTCGGTATTTGGCAAAGGTCTACGTCGAGGTTGAGGTCGAATCCGTCAAGCGGAACATGTAAAATAACTTGCTGAAAATTTATGGATATATTATTTTTGTTAAATTTTAATATTTTTTTTCTTTGTAAATATTTTACGACAACCAAATACTAGAAAATAAAAAAATATTTTTTTAAAAATATTTTACGTCTAAATAAACGGAGCCCTAGATACAAAATCAAGTGAAATAAATGAGAATGTGATCAATCCTAAATTCTTGATCCATTAATGGATTACAAGAAATTTGTAATAATATTGTTAGATATATTAAATAAATTCAAAAAATAAATTATAAATTTAATCTAGTTCCAACTAGGGAGGAAATATTCATAATCCCTTTCTCTACAATTGTACTCCACTTAACTTGTTTTTGGTATTTTTTTTTTTTTGTACAAAGTCACTCTAAGTAGTAAGTTATACCCCACTGATCTTTATTTATTTTCCTTTAATATATATAGTTTTCCAAAAATTATAAAGCTGCCCCTCAAAAATTTGAAAATCTTTTCTAGTCTTTGAAAAAATTACAAATTAGTGACAGAAAATTGATATTTACACTTACATTGTTGTACGCTACAAAATTTTATTGAAAAAAGAAAAACAATTACACTCTACTTGATAATAGTGAGATTTCCTTCTCAAGTAGATTGCAAAAGTATATATTGGGGTGCAATATCAAATTGTTTTAGTATTCAAATTTAAAAATAATTGTTATTTAGGCTCTGTTTGTTTCGACGTAAAATATTATTTTTGAAAAATATTTTTTCAGGTAAAATAATCTTTTATTTTTACTTTATCGGTATTTGGTAAAGATTTACGTTGAGATTGAGGTCGAGTCTTTTGGGCGGGATATGTAAAATAACTTGCCGAAAATTGATGGCTAAGTTATTTTTGTTAAATTTTAATATTTCTTTTCTTCGTAAATATTTTATGACAACGAAACAGCAGAAAATAAAAAAATATTTTCTAAAAAATATTTTACGTCTAAATAAATGAAGCCTTGGAGTTACTTTATTATTTTACAATAACCATAACGACGTAATTTTTTTCTTAATCTTCATAAGGATTTTTATCTTTGGACTTCCATTAGATTAAGGTTATGTTTGGCTGGGCTTTTGGGGGCTCCAAAACGGGCTTTCATGTTTAAAAAGGCAATCCCAAAAAATTAGCATGTTTGGCGAGTATTTTGAAACGGGCTTTCCCTAAATGCCAAAGTTATTTAAAGCCCATTAGAGTGAAGCCGAAAAAATAAGCTTTCAAAAACGCGTTCTCGGGAAGCTAAACAACACTTTAAGTAATAAATTTTGATTTTCAAAATTATCCTTATATATATGATAAGATATTACAGTACGATATTAACCTACTGAATTGCAACATTTGTTTTCTCTATGCGTTTTTGGGATAGGAAGAACACCGACAGACCATGAAGAATAAGATATTGAACGAACAACTGATAGAATAAGAATTGATTAAGGAACAACTGACCGATAACTATTGATTAAGGATATATTTGTTTGTTATGTAGAGAGATACGAATGATTGGGGTGTTCTGAATAATGATAATAATTAATTAAGGGTTAGCATTGCTGTTAATTCCAAATTGAAAATAGGGTAAAACTTTATTATTCTTGTATAAGGGTTTAGATAATGATTAAAAAGTGATTGAAAAATGAGTGGGAACTTATCTGTGGTGTTGTGATTGTTCTTAATCTAATAATTGGTGAGATGTGAGACTCCTACAATTAAGTTATTCTATGAGCATAAATTATACTCCTAAAACGGCAAGTTGCTTAGAGTGCATCATCATTCTCAAATTCTTTTATGACTCCAGGTTTGTATTATTATCTCAATTGATGGGGAAAAAATAACCCTAGGGTTGACCTGCCGCCATTCCTCTCCAACTTGAGGATATAAAGATATTGTTATTCAAGTGACGAAGAGGATAAGGTAAACCCCAATATCGCAACCAACTTCATCACCTCAATAGATCCCATTACTAATGATAAGTGAGATCTCAACTATCGACATGTGCGGAACGATCTTGATTCCAATCGGCAGTCATAAATAGGGTATCGAGCCATTAAATTAGGTATGGGAAAAAAAAAAAAAAAAAACCTCAAACATTCAATACAGATTTAATTCTTCTGCTATATGATTACAAGTACTAACTTGATCGTTGGAAGGTTCTCGGCCGGCACCCCACTAGTGCAATTCGATGTGACGTCCCGTTGTTTTGCAGGCAAACGCCGTCGTTCCAGGTCGCGAGGATTTTCGCATCAACATTAATTATTCACACTTTTGTTCAATAGTTATTTTCTTTTTTTCTTATTTAATTGTTGTTGCTTGTGAATGATGCTTTTTTTCCCCCCTATAAACAAATTAATAGTAAATTTGCATGTGCTTAAATATATAAATTCGGTTGTTTCTTTCACCTCAACATGTGATTAAGAATTTCAACATCACTGTGAAGATTTTGAAATCCTACAGAGTTTATTGTATTCACATGAAGTGGTCTGCATTTCAATTTTTAATGTGAATAAAGTTCATAATCTAATAAATATGTCATAGTCAATGACAAGAAGCAATAGCTGATGCCGAATTTACTACAACTATGAAGGTTATGTTAGTGACAAAGACGATCTTGACAGGCATACTACGGTGGACTTGCAAATTCATGGAGAAATGAGCATTATATGTGATGGGATTGCTAATTCAATATGGCAGATTAGTAGATAAATCATTCCAAAGTATTTTTTATGCCATTAAATAGTGGTTTGAATCTTTGTTTAATTTTTCTTTTAGTCAATTATTGTTTATTTTGGAATTAGTAGTTAAATTATTTATACAATTTGGCAAATTCACATTTGTCATTAGAAATTTGTTATCTTCTTTAAATTAATTTACATTATTTATTTGTTAATATAATTATTATGCAATTTTATTGGTACAAATATTTTTATGTGGTTTTTTATTTAATGACAAAATAACAAGGAGGCTCATTTTTAGCCCATAGCTATAGGAAAGAAAGATAAGAGAGCAATACTCCCACCCAGCAAGGCTATAATTTTTTCATGTATTCGGAGCATGGTAGCTACACAATTTATTTGGCACTCTTAAATGTTATTGCAAAAGTCAACAACAAACAATAAAAGGGCCTTCGAAAGAAAGAGAAGTCCTATTCAAATACGGTTAAATAATTATATAAGGGTATTATTGTAAATTTATGTTTATTTTATACCAAAAGGACTTTGGTCATTTTGTTTTCAATGATTAAAATAATTTTTGCAACTATAACAACTTCTCAAAAGCCTTGTGTAATATCCCGTAATTTTAAAGAGTTTATTTAAATTAATTTTGAATTAATTTTGTGTTAGGTTAATTCTTTAAATGTGTAGATTTATTCACCTTCTAATTATATATGTTAAATTAGTTAATTAATTTTATTTATTTGTGCATGTAATATTGATTTTTATGTTCTATATAGTATAATGATTAGTTTTGAAATTTTTATTGGTTATGTTTTAGATTAATTATTATTATTTAATTAAAGTATTTAATTTGTATTGAATAATAATAATAATAATAATAATAATAATAATAATAATATAATAATAATAATAATAATATTTATAATAATAATAATTGTAATAGTTTAAAAATAATAATAATTATAATAATAATAATAATAGTATTAAATCAATGTAATGATGAAGAAATTAAATCTTAGGATAGGATTTCATTCCCATAGTTGAACCTTAGGACATCTTGCTTGACTTGACTTGCTTGCCTTAAAGCCATATGGTTGGGAATGTGGTTAATTAAATGCAAAAATAGATATTTGTAATATTTATATTATATAAATTGTATATAAATTAGCTAGCCTACCTTAGAAGGAAAGAAAGGGAGTTAGAAACAAATTATAAATTCTAGTGAGCCATTGTAAAAGTGTGGAAAGGAAGAGAGAGAAAGAAAGGAGCTTGGACCGGAGTAGGAAAAATTTACCAGTACTGTTTGTCAAGAAGAAGGATGGATTTCTTCGTCTTTGTATTGATTACAGAGAACTGAACAAGGTCACTATTCGCAACAAGTACCCGTTGCCCAGAATTGATGACTTGTTTGATCAGTTGAAGGGAGCTACTTACTTCTCAAAGATCGATTTAAGGTCTGGTTATCATCAGCTACGAGTCAGAGAACAAGATGTTCCAAAGACAACATTTCTCACAAGGTACGGATCTTACGAGTTTCGTGTTATGCCTTTCGGTTTAATGAACGCTCCAGCTGTCTTTATGGACTTGATGAATAGAGTATTCAGAGAGTACTTAGATCAGTTTGTCATTATTTTCATTGATGATATTCTGGTTTACTCTAAGTCGGAGAAAGACCATGCCAGACATTTACGCACAGTGTTGCAAACACTTCGAGAACATCAGTTATTTGCGAAGTTTGAGAAGTGTGAATTTTGGCAGAAAGAGGTCAAATTTCTGGGTCATGTAGTGTCAGAAGAAGGGTTAGCAGTAGATCCAGCCAAGGTTGCGGCCGTTATGGAGTGGGGACAGCCTACCTCACCGACAGAGATTCGCAGTTTTCTGGGATTGGCAGGGTATTATCGCAGGTTCATCCAGGGATTTTCCAAAATTGCGGGTCCACTTACTCATCTGACTAAGAAGAATGTACCATTTGTATGGGATGATTCTTGTCAGACTGCTTTTGCTGAATTGAAGAGTAAGTTAACTTCTGCACCTGTCTTAGCCACACCTCAGAGTGGAATCGAGTATTTAGTATTTACTGACGCTTCTCTGAAGGGTTTGGGTTGTGTGTTAATGCAAGAAGAGCGACCAGTTTCTTATTGGTCTAGGAAGCTTAAGCCTCATGAGCTTCACAATCTAGAGCTCGCAGCAATGGTTTTTGCCTTGCGTATTTGGAGGCATTATCTTTTGGGGGAGACTTTTCGATTGTTTAGCGATCATAAGAGTCTACAGTATTTGTTCACACAGAGGGAACTGAATATGAGACAGCGCAGATGGTTGGAGTTCGTGAAAGACTATCACTTCTCTATTCAGTATCATCCAGGGAAAGCGAATGTTGTAGCAGACGCACTCAGCCGTCGACCCTATGTCAACCTTTCAGCTTTGTTTGCAACAGAGTGGGATGCTTTGAAGACTGTTGATGAGTTAGCAGACGCTTTTATGGCATGTGTGGTAGTAACTCCTTCTATCATTCATCAGGTCATTCAAGCGCAACTCTCAGATCAACAGTGTATTGATCGGGTTTCAGAGTTAGCCTCCGGAGATGTTCCTTTTTAATTTGTAGGGACTAATGGAGGATTGAGGTACAAGGGACGTTTAATTGTGCCTTCAGCTGACAATTTGAGAAATGTTGTGATGAGAGAGACACACACTTCTCAGTTCTCTGTACACCCAGGGGGAGACAAGATGTATCAGGACATGAAACGCCAGTTTTGGTGGGCCGGCATGAAAAGAGATATAGCTATCTTTGTCTCTAAATGTAGCACCTGTCAGATGATTAAGATTGATCATCAGAAACCGCCAGGATCGTTACAGCCACTTCCCATACCAGAGTGGAAATGGGAGAGTATTTTCATGGACTTCATAGAGGGATTACCTACTTCACAGCATAATCACAACTCTATTTGGGTCATAGTTGATAGATTGACCAAGTCCGCTCATTTTCTGCCTGTTCGGTCAAACTTTACGTCAGAACAGTATGCTAAGCTGTATATTGCAGAAATGGTGAAACTTCATGGCGTACCATTGTCCATCGTATCAGATAGAGATCTGAAGTTTGTATCAGGATTTTGGAGGAGCTTTCAGCAGGCTTTGGGTACAGAACTTTATCTTAGCACTGCCTATCATCCTCAGACAGATGGACAGACTGAGCGAGTTAATCAGATTTTAGAAGACATGTTGCGGGCATGTGTTCTTGATTTTAAGGGCAATTGGGAGGAATATTTGCCGCTTTCAGAGTTTGCTTATAACAATAGTTATCAAAAAACTATTGGTATGGCACCATTTGAGGCTTTGTACGGCAGACCGTGTCGGTCTCCTGTCTGTTGGCTTGGAGTTGGTGAGAACAGCTTTTTGGGTCCTGAATTTATTAAGGACACGTCAGAAAAGATCGCTATCATTAGGGATCGGATGCGTACAGCTCAAAGCAGATAGAAAAGTTATGCTGACCGTCGAACTCGTGCTTTGGAGTTTAAGGTTGGTGATCAGGTTTTGCTTAAGGTTTCTCCTATGAAGGGAGTAATGCGGTTTGGGTCAAAGGGTAAGTTATCGCCTCGGTTTGTAGGTCCTTTTATGATTACGGATCGGATTGGGACAGTAGCTTATCGTCTGGCTCTACCAGATAATCTTCATAGGGTACATAATGTTTTTCATGTATCCATGCTGCAGAAATTTCTACGGGAAGAAGATCGATATCAACACATTGATGTGGGTGAGATTGAGTTGCAACCCGATGCAACCTATTTGGAACAACCTTACTGTATTCTCGATCGTAGGAATCAGATACTGCGCACGAAGACTATTCCATTAGTACGTGTACAGTGGAGTCATCATAGTGCTACAGAGTCTACTTGGGAACGGGAAGATATTATCCGTGCCAAGTATCCAGAGCTCTTTAATACAGGTATGTAGTGAATTTCGGGGACGAAATTCCTTTATTAGGGGGGGAGAATGTAATACCCTGTAATTTTAAAGAGTTTATTTAAATTAATTTTGAATTAATTTTGTGCTAGGTTAATTCTTTAAATGTGTAGATTTATTTACCTTGTAATTATATATGTTAAATTAGTTAATTAATTTTATTTATTTGTGCATGTAATATTGATTTTTATGTTCTATATAGTATAATGATTAGTTTTGAAATTTTTATTGGTTATGTTTTAGATTAATTATTATTATTTAATTAAAGTATTTAATTTGTATTGAATAATAATAATAATAATAATAATAATAATAATAATATAATAATAATAATAATAATATTTATAATAATAATAATTGTAATAGTTTAATAATAATAATTATTATAATAATAATAATAGTATTAAATCAATGTAATGATGAAGAAATTAAATCTTAGGATAGGATTTCATTCCCATAGTTGAACCTTAGGACATCTTGCTTGACTTGACTTGCTTGCCTTAAAGCCATATGGTTGGGAATGTGGTTAATTAAATGCAAAAATAGATATTTGTAATATTTATATTATATAAATTGTATATAAATTAGCTAGCCTACCTTAGAAGGAAAGAAAGGGAGTTAGAAACAAATTATAAATTCTAGTGAGCCATTGTAAAAGTGTGGAAAGGAAGAGAGAGAAAGAAAGGAGTTTGGACCGGAGTAGGAAAAATTTACCCGATTACGCACAACCGGCGGATTTATTTTAAATCCAAAAAGGCAAGTTCTTATCTATTTTTCCCCTTTGAATCCATAAATTAATTGTTTAAATTATTTAAATTATTATGGAGCCTTGAGAGCATGTTAGGAGTTAATAAATTATTATTTTTAGTTTATTTAATTAATAAAATTTTAATTATTTAGGATGGTAGATATTTAATTATTATCCTATACAATTAAATCTAGCTAAAAATAATTATTTAAGGCTTCAGGGATTTTTCTAGAATTTTCCGGTAATTTTATGCATTTTCCGGCGCGGCTCCGGCGAGATTTCCGGTCGCCGGCAGCGGGGAAGAAGACCGGAGCAATCCGGTGTGTTGCGGCACAAGGTACCCTGTGTGCGCATGGATCCATGACCGGTTGATGGGAAATTGATTAAAAGATGGATTCGGTGTAGCGCGGGACACCATATGATGGTGCGCGCTAATCATCAGTCGTAGGATGAAAGGAGCATAGGTGGATTGGTCCGGTGTGGCGCGCATGTAGGAAAGGTGATGCAGCCAACCAACCGGAGGACGCCACGTCTGCAGGAGCCTTTAACGCGCACGTGGGAGCGCGTGCGCGCGCGTGGAACTCTCCAGACGCGCGTGGAAGCGCGTGCAAGCGCGTGAGAGAGTGGAAAACATTGGGCTGCGCGTGGGGAAGCTTAGGGCGGCGCGTGGGGGCGCGTGAGGGGCCCTGTCAGCTGCTGGAAATTACCAGATTACCCCTAGGGCCTGTTTTGTAAATTCCAGAGCCTTAAACTTGGATTTTTAGGTACGGTGTTGGTATTTACGGGTTTAACGGGCCACGAAATTTTTATTTCAATACCCGTTAAGTATTATTATGGCCGATTAATATTTCTAAACCTTAATTGGCCCGTTTACCGTACGGATATGAATGTGATTCATTTGAACAACATTACTATAGGTGGTGTTATTATTTTATTAAATGGTATTCATTAGTACTGTTAATAATGTCACGGTTATCGTCATATAAGTTATCCATTAGATGTTATGGGATATTTATACTGTTAATCATATATCAACCATGATTATTATGCTGTGTGCATTTCAGAGAATAAATGGACTGTTTAAATTATGTCGCATTTATATTACATGGATGTGTTGCCATATAGAACCATGTGAGCTGGCTAATAAGTTTAGACTCATTTATACCTTATGCATTCGTTGCTATAGACAGATGTGTGGCTGTCGGGGTATGTGGTTTAATATTATTGGCATGTGTTGCCTAATTGACATGCTCAGTATGTTTAGTAATATTATTGGCATGTGTTGCCTAATTTATATGCTCAGTATATTCATCAGTACTTTGAGAGGTGTTATCATTGTGTAGTTCGTTATAGTCTGTGTTGTCAGTACCGTGCACCATGTATAATAGCTGATTTCCCGGGTAGGGAAAGGCAACACTTAACCACCTAGTGTGAGTCTAAGTGATCACCGTCTATTCTGGTTGAGGTCATGTTATACATTGGATAGTTCCCTTAGGATGTATACAGATATAGTACTCATCCGATTCATAATGATTAATTTATTTGATTCTCTGATTTGGGTCATAGTAGAGAGGACTTGCTCGTGGGGTTAACCCACCATTGTTGTTATTTCAGGATACGGTCAGTACCCGTTCCAAGGTTGAGGTTAGCAGTGTGGGACCACCATCCGAACTCATCTACTCTTACGATCCAGTTCAAGGTAGAAGTTTTATGTATTACTTCAGTTTCAGTTTTTATTTACTTTTGACGTTGAACTCTTAGGTTTATATTTAGGGATCCTTGATATAGGATTTCCAAGTTGTAATGGAGTACTGTATTTAAATAAAGGATGAATGGATGTTGTATTATTTAGTGTTCCTTTCCTGTCTAAATTCTTTTATTATCATCATTTTGTATTCCATGCTTGTATATTGCCAATTGTTTTTGATATCCCTTGTTTTTCGTGTATAAGCCTGATCAACTTATGCGTGGAAAATGTTGGGGGTGTCACACCTTGCTCACCAAACGTTTTTTTATTTTTATTTATATTTATTTATTTATTATTATTTTTTATCAAATTCCTTCCAACGAAGTCATTCCTATAAGTCCCTTATAATAAAAGGACTTTTTTTTTATAATTTTTTTAATTTTATTTTGAAAGGTCCTCCAAACGCAACCTAAAAGTCCATGTCCATTTCAATTTTGTAATCATATGTAATTCATGACCAAAATATAATAGTATTAATCTCAAAATTAAAAATAAAAATTGAGAATTAATGTCCTTTGACACCTAAACTAGTGAAGTGAGGTAGTATGCCTTTGATCATACAATTTTATTTACCCTTTCGGCAAATCATATGTCAATACATCTCGAAGAACTTGTTAGGTGCAAGTACAATCGGTTACAGTTCAACGACACAACCCATATTTAGTAGTGATCACATTTCGAAGAACTTGTTAGGTGTAAGTATAATCGGCTCAATATAGTTTGAAGATACAATCCATATCTATTAGAGATATTTTTCGGACATGGCCAAACGAGACAGAGTGCACTAAATTGATGTCAAGGAAGAATGAATTGAGATATGAGTCATGACAAGCAGACTAGTTAGACCTCTTTGTCAAAGTGAAACAATTAAGGCCATTGATGGCCTGAAGTGGGACCCTATTTTAGGCCTGAAGTGGGACCCTATTTTAGGCCCTACTTCAGGTCATTAATGACCTTAATTGTTTCACTTTGACAAATAGGGCTAACAAGTTGGTCTGGATATCACTTTCCTTGAGATATATAAGAATGAAAGCAGAGGCAGGGATTCCATCGAATGCCATGATGAACTTTTTTTTATTTCAGGCTTTGGTGATCTCGTTGGTGAATGGTGACTGGGTCAATTTGGTGGCTATTTGTGTTACCAAATTGGCATGAGTCTGAGCTTTCAGTTCCATGATCCGCACACCGATCTCCCATTGCATCTGGGCTTTCCAACCCGGTTGATTGTTCACTGGGATGTTCTACTGATGAATGGCCCGATTTTGATTTCGATGCGAGCCTCAAATGGAGGGGTGACTAGATTCAGTATGCTCATCTATTGGTGAAATTAGGTTCTTTTGACTTTTGGCTCATTCAACCTTTGCTTGGAGTCTTCATTATCTCTGCACAGGGCATTGAATTGCTGTTGCATTTCCTCCTAGCGTGTTTACATAACTTCTTCTTGTTAGCATGAGCTTTCTTCTCTGGCCACCATTTTGGAACATAGGTTTACCATTAATTTTGTAGGAATGTTTCATTTGTTTCCCACAAATGGTGCCAAAGTGTAAGTTCAAAAAGTTGTAAGCTATGAAAAGTCAAAGAAAGCAATTCACACACTAAAAGGAGAATGAATAATTTTATTATTGCTTAGGAAAAAGTTCTAGATCTAAAAAATTCTTAATAGCAGTTGACACCTTTCCTTCACATTTTTTTTCCCTTATTTGTACAAAAAATATTACAACTACTTTGTTGATTTTTCTCTTTAATTCTCTCTTATGTGGGTGTAATTTTTTTTTTTTTTTAGTTGGTACTCTTACACACATGCCTCCACTGAAGTTTGAACCTTGACCTCTCTTTGGAAAGAAAGGGGTTGATACCGCTAGGCCACACCCATTGGTTTTGTGGCTATAATTCTATTTACTAATACTGATTTTAATCTTGATTTGCTTCAATTTGATTTTGACTTGACTTGCCACGTGCCTCATTCCTTATTGAGATGTATTACGCCACGTGTCGAGTTATTACTTGGACTTTTCTTTGTATAGGTGTTTTTGTTACTCTAGAGGGGGAGGAGGGGTGAATAGAGTCTTTGACAAACAATGGTTAATTTTTTGAATTAAAATATATTCAAGACTTGAGCATATATCTCAATAAAATGTGCAAGATAATATAACAATATAGAACAGAGCAAGCAAAATATATATAATATGAGATAAGGGAAGAAAGATTTCAAACTACCACACAACGATTTAGCAAGGTTCAGAATTCATACTCCTTGATTTAAGATCCCTCTTGTGACTTTCCCAAATCTAATATGGCTTATACTTTTGAATGGAAAGCAAACCTTTACAACGAAGCAAACTTGCTTCCTTCCTTGATGCTAAGAGAAAAATCTTCTTTTAGGCTTCCTTGGGTTACACCAACCCTTTGGGTCAAGCCAACCCTTTGAAGAAGTTCATAAAAAGATTATGTGTACAAATGTCTCTCTCAAAAGATGGATATATAAATCACAAGCTCACAAGACTAGAATAAACATGAAACCAAGTTGAAACTTGAGTTTATTAAATGAAATGAGAGAGAAATCAAATGGTGAATTAAATGCTCATAAACGTCTCTCAAGTGTTGCAAGTCTTCCTCATAAATGCATAGCCTTATTTATAGAGAAAATCTGTTGAAAATGGCTATTAGATTTAGTTGGGAGAGCATTAAATGCAAAATTAGCCATTGCATTTCGAACCTAGTACTTTCGGTCGCCTGAAATGGTTGTTTTGGTCGACCGAACTTATGAAACCAGAAGGTTAATAGTTTCTACTAGGAGACTGAAACGTGGGTTCTAAAATGCATACCTACTGCCTTGTTTTAAGACATCTACCAATCGATATACCAGGCGGTTAAAAACTTCCCAAATTCAAATAAGGACCACCTTTGAGATGTCTTAGGCCTTGTACTCCATTTATGTCAAGTATGAATAGACCATTGAAGTTTGTAACCTATTTCTAGATGGTTTAAAGATCAAAATAAGATATGAATGAAGCATATATGTATGATCCTATAGAGATGAGCTTCAAAAAGAATTCATAAGTACTTTGACATGAATCATAAGCACTCACTAACCTTTCTACCCATTTGTTCAAGTATTGGCCTTAATCATTGAGCTTTAGGTTTCTTCCTTCAGCGTTGAGTTGCATTCTTGACCTTTGAGGTCCAAGTCAACTTGAAAGCTTCATGCTTTGACTTTTGAGTTATTTCCATGTGTATTTGGATGCTTGGAACGTAACTTTGATCAACATAGCTTCATTGAGGTTAATATTAAAATTTTTACAAATCTAGCACAACACTTAATATAAAGATTAGTGCCATACAGATGACTCATTTAAATGAATTTAATCATTACTATGGTCAATAAACCAGACACAAGACTCATTCAATTTTAAATGATTAAATAGATTATTTTTTTCTCGAGGCGCTATGTACATTTGTAATTGGATCACATCAGCGGTCAGTAGAGATCACCTACTCACCGATGAGTAGACACGTATTGTCCCTTATAAAATTAATATGTTACAAGATAATATGTTACAAGAGTATTTGATTGGAGAAATTATTAAATGGTCTTGGTCTATTTAACACTTGGTGGATTAATTTAATATGAAATTTCTAATCATAAAATTTTGTAATTTATTAATATACTTTTGTAGAATTATTTTCACAATCATAAAATCTGTATTTAAGTGGTTTGCATTTAAGTGGTTCATCAAATGTTGGTCACAATTTAATAATTTCTCATTTTGATTGGGTGTATACAACTATGACATGACTTTTCTCACACAACCAATGTAATCCGTGATATAATTGGCCAATGGTGGGTCGCCCAATGCGGGATTTAGCAAATCCACCAGTCCAACACACGAGAGCACAAGCTCATCATAATAATAACACACTCCTCGAAAACATTTTCTTTTTAAAATTTTAAAGGTAATAAGAGCAACATTATCAAAAACAGAAACACAAAGTTGATAAAGAACCCAAAAGATATCTGGTTGATCCGAGTTGGCAAGATAAAGAGCCCCACAAGGAGAAGATACATTTACTCACAAGCCAGAGAGCATGTGGTTGGAGGAGTTGCCATGAGTGAAACAGAGCAGTCCCACGCTCTTCCACTTGTCAAACCACAGGAGGCCAGTTGAGATCGCGCGCAATACCAACCTCTTATCAACAAAATCCCCTTTTACCATAAATCTCTCTCTCTACAAATGTCACCATTTTCTTTCTCTTTCTCTCTCTAAAGCTTCCCTCAGCCATGTCCACCTTGGCTGCTGCTGCGACTCTCTCTCTTCCCATTTCTTTCTATCGATCGCCCAAATTTAACACCAAAAGGGTAAGATTTTCTACCTCCGTGTTTGCTATATTTATATGGGTACTTGCTATTTCTAGAAGAAATTTTAGTTTATTTTTGTTTTTATAGAGCCAAGTGACTTGGTTAATTTGTTAGCTAAATTACAGCTTTGGTTGTGTAATCAACACTGATATGTGTGATCTTTGATATTTATCAATGTTAAGCTTATCTGGGTATTTGCTAAATCTAGTGGTTAATTTAGTTTAGTTGTTTGATTTGTTAGGTAGCACATGAAAAGCAAATTCAGATGTAACTTGGAAAAAAAAAAAAAAAAAATTTCCAGAAGTTCTTTACTTATGAGTGTTAACATATTGATTTGATTTGATTTTTTATTTTATTTATTTGCTTGTAAAGTAATACAAGTTCTTGAAATATCCAAACCAAATGATAATTTTACTTGTCAAAAAATAAAAAAAAATAAAAAAATTGGTTTAGAGAAGAGATTGTGTACTAAGTACCCAAAAAAGGTGTGACATTTGATATGTTTTTTTTTCTGATGAATTTATCTGGGAAGCTGCTAATTATAGAGGAAAATGTTGTCAATTCAATGGACTTGTAAATTTTGTAGTAGCTAATTGTTCATTTGAACCCGTAAAGTATGAATGTTCAAATGTTTCTAACTTGTCTGGGTATCTTTGAGATCTGAAGAAAACTTTAATGTAATTGGGAAATTGTGGCTTACATGCGTTTACTCAATTGAAAAGCTGTAATTTTTTATTGTCTTTAATCTACAGACCTGCAAAATCTAGCAGATAATTTGGCTACATAATTTGTTTTGAGTGTCATATTGTGGCTTAATTAGAGTATGAAGTATTTTTTTACAGTTTCGCTGGTAAAATAATATATTTATCTCGTAAATATAAAGAGAAATATAGTACAGGGTGGTTTTTTTGTTTTACAAAAAATTGTTGGGTTGACTTGTAAGCAACTGTTCAGTCACAAGAAGTTGTGATTTTAATGTCTCTCTGCTGAATTTATAGGGTTACCTATTTAACCCGAAGGAAATGGTAGTTAGTTTACTTGTTAGTTGATTTATATTAAAACTGTGCTGGGCATGGGATTGCAGGGTGTCCGAGGAGGGTTTGGAGTGTTTGCTATACTTGGAGAGGAAGGTGGATTAGTGGACAAAAAGAGCGTTTGGAGTGCAATTTTTGATGTGGAAGATCCGAGGTCCAAAGTGCCTCAGTATAAAGGGAAGTTCTTGGATGCAAATCAAGCTCTAGAAGTGGCTAGATTTGATATTCAGTACTGCGATTGGCGAGCCCGGCAAGATCTACTTACAATCATGCTCCTTCATGAAAAGGTTTCTATGTCATTGAGTTATTATTCATTTTCTTCCAAGTATTGATATTTATTGTTCTTGTGATCCTGAATACCAATTTTGCTGCTGTTGTTGTTTATTTATTTTATATTATTATTGTAAAATTGAATTGTTATTGTGGTTTTCCTCACTTTCACTGATATGGTTGTAGGTTGTAGATGTATTAAACCCTCTGGCCCGCGATTTCAAATCCGTTGGCACCTTTAAGAGGGAGCTTGCAGAGTTGCAAGAAGAGCTTGCAAAAGCTCACAAACAGGTGTGAATCTCATAATCATTTGTAGTTTGTATTGTTCAACTTATCAGACAATCAAACTCATGCACTTCTATCTCTGATCCATGAATAATGACAGGTTCATATATCTGAAGCAAGGGTTTCCACTGCTTTGGATAAGCTAGCATACATGGAAACATTGGTTAATGATAAGCTGTTGCAAGACAGAAACACCACCGAATCCGACCGCACATCCTCTTCTCCCAGTACTTCTACAGAAACTTTGGATACTGTTAAAAGCAAGATGCCCCGAAAAAAAAGCCTGAACGTGTCCGGTCCTGTTCAACCTTACCACCCCCATTTGAAGAACTTCTGGTACCCTGTTGCTTTCTCAAATGACCTGAAGGATGACACCATGGTAAGTTGAGTCTCTAAAATCTGTGATTCATTTTTATGTGTGGAACACTGATCATCCAGCTACCTTCCATATTACCAGAACAAATGGTGTGGATGCGATCAAAAAGAAAAAGTAAAACGAAATAAATTGCTGGAGTTGCAGTCTCATTTGTATTGAAATAATCGTGATGCCATCAATGTCATGGCATGGCAAACCTTGATGAATACCTGATAACCTTTTTAATTTCCGTATTGTTATTCTATTTCAGGTCCCAATTGATTGCTTTGAGGAACCGTGGGTTATCTTCCGTGGGAAAGATGGGGAACCTGGATGTGTTCAGAACACCTGTGCTCATAGAGCATGTCCTCTTCACCTTGGTTCAGTGAATGAGGGTCGCATCACATGTCCTTACCATGGTAAGCAGCAGTAAAAGGAGATAATCAATGTTTATGCACTATCTAACAAAAATACTGACTAATAAGAGGATAATGTTATGCAATGCATGATTCATTAACATTTTTTTTCTACTATGATTAAATGGTTATTAAAAATTAGATGATAAGATTACACATTTCTCATATGCTGTACTGGATGAACTTCAGGGTGGGAGTACTCCACTGATGGAAAATGCAAGAAAATGCCATCTACGAAATTACTTAATGTGAAGATTAAAGCATTGCCATGTTTTGAGCAAGAGGGAATGATTTGGGTTTGGCCAGGCAGTGACCCTCCAACATCGACCATTCCGTCTTTAGAACCTCCTGCAGGATTTAAAGTACATGCCGAGGTTTGTTATAGATGCATTTTGATTCCTTCAATTGGTGCAAGCATCCAAAGCATGTTTAAAGGGTCTGATTAAAGACACAAGTATTGTCTCATACTGATTTCATTTGGAATGTCAGATTGTAATGGAACTTCCAGTTGAACATGGACTACTTTTGGACAACCTTTTGGATCTTGCACATGCCCCTTTCACTCATACGTCAACCTTCGCCAAAGGATGGAGTGTTCCCAGGTTTGTTCAGTATTCACTAAAATGATTATTACATTTTAAACAGTAAAAGGAGTTTTTTTTTAAATCATTACCCAGCCATGCATATTTAACTGAACAGCAAAAAAAAAAAAAAAAAAAAAAAGAAAAAAAAAATATTTTAGCCTTTGAATTAGCATCAAAGCAAATACTTTCCTTTTTCTTTTCATATGTACAGAATTTAGTCTTTTAAATGCTATGGAAAGAAAATGGAATGTTGCATTACAAAAGCTCTTCAATGTAACTCCCAGATTCAGATGCTTACAAGATATGCTTTGGAATATTATCATAATGTTGCATGCTTATTTGTATTGTCAGCTTTGTGAAATTTTTGACGCCCACATCTGGCCTCCAAGGATACTGGGACCCCTATCCAATAGACATGGAATTTCGACCACCTTGTATGGTTCTATCAACCATTGGAATCTCGAAGCCTGGAAAACTGGAGGGACAGAGCACCGAGCAATGCTCCACGCATCTTCACCAACTTCATGTGTGCCTACCCTCGTCCAGACACAAGACTAGGTTATTATACAGAATGTCACTGGATTTTGCTCCCATGCTGAAGCATGTGCCTTTCATGCAGTACCTGTGGAGGTATTTTGCAGAGCAGGTAAAAATAAGTTCTAGAGAAGTAACCTTTTTCATATATCTATTGTACTGCATGATAGTTCCAAGGCCTGGTAAAAAAGTTGAGAGTAGTAGTGATTGATTGAAATGTCATGGTTAGATAACATTTCAATTGACAGACCTAGTAGAAATTTTTTCCTTCTCTTCTCTACCAGTCTCGAATCCTTCACCTAGAGTTTGGAAGTTAAGACCCAAAGCCACTAGGACAGAGGTGGAAATATGTTGCGTGCATGATCACTTGGATCTGGGTTTGTACTCAGATTTTTAACTGGAAGTTGCCCGACTACACATTTAACATGCTAGAGTGATCCAAAAGTCATTAGTATTGGGCCATGATCATAGCTTGAGATGAGGCTCATTGAAGACACCTCCAGGCACATTTTAAATGCATAAAACCTTAAAGACAACCACACGGGGTTGGCTCAAGTGGGTAAGTCACTTGGCCGTGGTGCTCAGGAAGCATTAGGTCTACAGCTTCGACTCCACTTGAGTGCAAACAATTCAAAACACCCGTCTTATTTCTGCAAAATCGATTTGATTTACCTTTTGAGTGAATGAAAGTTTCCCCAAAAGGTGAAGGGAGTCTTTCATTCTTCCTCCTATTTTTTCGACTTTCTGGCTAGATTCTGAGTGTGATGTATTGCAGGTTTTGAACGAGGATCTACGGCTTGTAGTTGGCCAACAGGATCGGATGCTGAAAGGGGCGAATGTTTGGAATTGGCCGGTATCCTATGATAAGCTTGGAGTAAGGTACAGGTTATGGAGAGAGGCTGTGGAGGGAGGAGCTAAACAAATACCCTTCAGCAAATCAACATAGAAGCTAACCCTGGGATGTTTTGAACTTCTCCAAGTACTTCTTTGGAAACAATCAGCTCGTGTAGAATTGCAAAAGATCGGCAACTCCAAACAATTTTGTGCAGATTGGTTCTCCCTTGCTTCCCAAAGATCTTCCAATTAACTCAGCGGAAACTGTTAATTGATCTGAGGCTGGAAAAGATATGGTCCCTACCTTCCAACCACTGTAAAATAAAAGAGACTGTACACTATATTTTATTGTTTGTGTGTACAGTTTGATAGCCTGCCTTTTCTTTTTTAAAATTCTTACCATTTCTCCAAGTCTCATCACTCACGATAGTCGGGAAAATTGTTTGCCAACCCCAAGTACTGGTGTTTTGATCTCTTACCCCAAGGCTGAGAGGCATGAGAAATTTGTTGTACAATGTATAAATTTTCTTCTTGAAATGGAAACAAATTAATAATTCATGATCAGCTGTGATTTGATTTTCTCAAAGTAATGCTACTCTTAGCGTCGATCTCGTAAGGTTCATAAACTCTAAGAAATGAGACTGAATGATGCAATCCCAGGGTTTTAAACGGTTTAATGTGTTGATCCTTTCAGGGATTTGCAATAACAAATTATGAAAATATGAGTTAAGATTCTTTGCAATACGGCATGGTTGTCAGATTATAGTGGACAATAACGATCACTCACACATGATCGTGCCACATGTGAGTGACCATGGCTGGCTGTTCGGTGCTAAAAAAATACGGTACTATTCAACGAGTGACCATGATTGTTCAGTGTATTACAGGCACTGGATCCGGCCTCATGCAAAGATTAGTCATTACACTCTGGTTTGCAGAAGATGTTTGTGATAATGGTCAAGTTACTGGGCAAAAATCAACTAAGGCTACTGACGAATAAAAATTGATGTAGATGAAGTGGAAATCTTTTGCCCTGGAATGCATATTAGCAACAGATAATTCAAATTCTCTTGTAGAATTGAGGAGGGAGTTCTAAAGGTGGTAAAAAGGCCAAAGTGGGAATAACCAATGCTTTGGTCATTTATTTTTCTTCTTGTTACCACCACAATTTTTTTTTGTATGTTGGGGTCCTGTATCCTTTTATAATTGCAGATAAATAAGAATGTTGGTTGGAAGAACTCACCTGCCAGAAATAAGAATGTTGGTTGGAAGAACTCACCTGCCAGAAACGATATATGGAGAATTGATCAACTTGCTCTTTGACTGTTTAGTGATCTTTTTAACTTTACAACTTCATGAATTGGACCAATCTACCCATCATTAATATTTGATAAACAAAAAAAAAAATTGAAGAATTGTGTTAGAGAAAAAATTTGCATAGCAAGTGAAAAAAAAAACTCATACAAAATTCATTTTAAATTGAAACGGAGTAAACGAAAATGTTATGGAAGTTAGATTCACGGAAGTAGGAAAAATCTGCATGGCAGTGAATAAAAAACTCATAGAAAATTCGTTTAAAATTGAAATAGAGCAAACGAAAATCGTCATATATCTTCCCAATTCCCTCTGCTTTTCACTCATCTCTTATCAGAGTTTGGATTGTTTTTTTAATCGAAATTTGGATGGTTATTTCATTTATCCCGTAATACATCTTCCCTATTCCCTCTATTCCCTCTTTTTTCATTCATCAAACCAAGTAAAAGTAGAATGAGAAAAATCTATAATTTTTGGTATCCTCCAATTTCTCACTATTCACTCCTAATGATATTAAGAGCATATTATCAATCTGAAGAATAAACTTTTTAAACTATGTTGAGTTTTTTCAGACTACAATGTATATAAGTGCTTAACATATGGGTCACTGTGTTGACGCTAAAAATCAGCTCCGTAGATTCGATTTGGAATTGATATAGTGCGGACGTGCTAGAACCAATTATATGGTTCGAGTGTGAGTTGTCAATGTTAGTCTCTTTGAAAATATTGACTATCAGGCGATTCGAGGAGAAAGAAAACAAATATAACTCCTCTTTGAGTTCGAATTGCCTTAATTAAAAGGACTTTATCAGTGAATAATATATAGTATTAATATGAGAATAGAAAGGGGAGAAAATATAGATATAGAAAGTGATAAGGAGAAGAGATAGAGAGAAATAGAACGAAACTGATAGATTGGGGGTGAGATAGAGATGGGAAGGATGCTATTTAGGGAAAGTGCTTGAGAAAGTAAACAAATAAATTAAAGGATTCTGAGGGTGCTGGACCTCTATCACAGCATGCCTCCTTGATTATTTATAGAATAAAATATAGAAACAAACTCCTATATGCAAGTATTTTACTTGCATTACAACTCTATCACTTAATTAACTATTAATTTAAATTAAACTACTCCTAGAGATAAACATAAATTTTTAATTAAAACCAACTAACAGATAAATACTAACACTTGATCCCTATCCATTAGTTAATTCAAAGCTTCTCCAATCTTCTACCTTTGCATGCAGTTTCTGTTACCTTTTCCACGTGTCAATTTATATCCAAATTGGTTGCCATGTCATTAATACAAAATTTACCAAAAAGGGTGTCAACAATGTCCCCAATTTTAAATGTCTTATCAGCTGTCGGTCACCCAAGAAGATAAGATATTTGAAATTTAAAGTACATTGGAAGAAAATTTTGAACAAAGGTTGCGCTAGTCACTTGTAATCGGATTACAAATCAACGAGCTCCAAAGCTTTTTTTCTTTTGAATCACCTCTAAGATGATCTTTATTTCATATTAGCCAAATCTGCCGATTTAGGCTTCTTCCTATATTCTCAAAAAATTTGCCGATATTGTCAGCCCATAAACCAATGAAGGACTTGCCCCCCATGCATTTTCCAACTCCACTAGCAAATCATGATCATGATCGGCAGGAATTAAATTATTGTGGAGCGTCATTCTAGTCGATCTGCCTATTATCTCCATAACATTGTGCTAAGAAGGAGTTTTCTTAGCTGAATTCCTTTCAGCCGATTTCATCTCAACCGATTTTGCCTTAGTTGAGTTTTCCTTCAGCTCAATCGGCAGGATTGCATCATGCCCAAAAGTCCATTGATTGGTAAACATGACCTCATTATAATTGGCAGGTTGAAGTAGAGCGTATGGATCAATTAATTTTTGTTGGGGGTTTGCAATCACATGCCCCCCGACAGCCGCTGGTTTTTTAGCCAATTTTTCCTTAGCCGATTTTCTCAACCGAGCTCTAAGTATCCTCTTGAAATTAATCTCGGCTAGTCTTTTTCTTCTTTTCTTGAAATTGGGCTGAAGATAGCGAGTTAAAACAATTATTTCAACTGATGATTGTTTTTGCTGATTATTAGATGTCACAATCGGCAAGGAATGCTGGTACATAGGCCGCTTTGCTTTCAGCCGATTTGTACCCTTCCATTTATGGCAGCAACCATGTTGACATGCTGATTTACATATGTAAGGCTTTTTGATGCTAATCTCGGCAACATCAACTTCCAGTTCATTATCAACTTTAGCCGAGAACATTTCATAATTAGGGTCTTTGTAGTAAGTACCTTTAGAGGAATTCTTTCTTTCCTTCTCCTCTTTGGGTATCTCCTCCCGTATCCTCTGCTTAAATTCTGGCCAACTTTCTTGATGATTGGCCATCGGCTGCCCCCCGAGTACTGAAGATTATGATACAGGGGTGATATGCTGATTTACCACTTGCGGATAATCGGTTGCTGGCGTCTGTCGATAATTGACTGCTGAAACTTGTTGATATTCTGATCCTGAAACTTGCCGATAATCAGCGACTGTTGGCTCCTCCCGTATTTGAGCCATTAGTGTTTTCATCATCTGCTTAAATTCTGGCTAACTTTCTTACTGATAATCGGCTATTGAAACTTGCCGATATTCTGATGCTGAAACTTGCCGATAATCAGCGACTGTTGACTCCTCCTGTATTTGAGCCATTAGTGTTTTCATCCTCTGCTTAAATTCTGGCCAACTTTCCTGCTAATAATCAGCTGCTGAAACTTACCGATAATCTAATACTGAAGCTTGCCAATAATCTGATGCTGAAACTTGCCGATAATCAGCGACTGTTGGCTCCTCCGGTATTTGTTGATTTACCACCTAGCGATAATCGGCAAGTGCCTCCTTAAATTCTCCCATTTGGAGATTTAGTTGGGATCTTATTTCTTCCATTTGTTGATTTACCAATTGCCGATAATTAGCAGAACTTGCGGATAATCGACTGTTGGCGTCTACCGATAATTAACGACTTCTGGAACATGCCGATAATCAGCGGTTGTTGGCGTCTGCCGATAATCGGCTTCTGTTGGAACATGCCGATAATCAGCGACTTCTGAAACATGCCGATAATCAGTTGCTGGAACATGCCGATAATCGACTGTTGGAACATGCTGATAATCAATTGCTGGAAGATGCCGATAATTGGTGACTGATTGCTGATAATTGTCTAGCCAACCATATGGCTGATTAGAATACTGGTACATCGGCTGATTTGATTGATCAGAATATTTGTATGTCGGTTGAGAAGCTGACTGCATATTTTTACTATAAATCACTCACCTAGTGGGGTCCCACCGGGAGTGCCAAGAATGTTGACGCTAAAATCAGCTCCTAAGATCCGATTCGGAATTGATATAATGCAGGCATGCCAGAACCAATTATATGGTTCGAGTGTGAGTTGTCAACGCTAGTCTCTTTGAAAATATTAACTATCAGGCGATTCGAGGAGAAAAAGAACAAATATAACTCCTCTTTGAGTTCTAATTGCCTCAATTAAAAGGACTTTATCAGTGAATAATATATAGTAATAATATAAGAATAGAAAGGGGAGAAAATATAGATATAGAAAGTGACAGGGAGAAGAGATAGAGCGACAGAGATATAGGGAAAAAAATAGAATGAAACTGAAATAGATAGGGGGAGAGATAGAGATAGCTAGGATTTTATTTGGGGAAAGTGCTTGAGAAAACAAACAAATAAATTAAAGGATTCTGAGGGTGCTGGACCTCTATCACATCATGCCTCCTTGATTATTTATAGAATAAAACATAGAAACAAACTCCTATATGCAAGTATTTTACTTGCATTATAACTCTATCACTTAATGTAACGACCCACTCCACCACATGGTATAATATTGTCCTTTTTAGGCCTGAGCCCTCACGGTTTTGCTCTTGGGCTTTACCCCAAAAGGCCTCATACCAATTAGAGTGACACACCTACATATAAGCACTTCACCTTTCCTTTACTCAGGCGATGTGGGAATGTGCACCCATAGCTCGCCAGTGTGGTAGCTTGTCAGTGTCTTGCACTCGCTTACGACACACACCCACCCAAAGGTTCATCAGAATCCACCCCCCTTGGAGGCCCGACGTCCCCGTTGGCACATTTTTGGCTGGGTCAGGCTCTAAACATTGCCGGAGACGAAGAAGATGAACATGAGGAAGGATACGGCTCTCAGGGAGAGAGAGCTGGCTCTCTGAGGGAGGGAATCGACTCCCTTATGGATAGAGCCGACTCGCACATGGAGGGAGCCGGCTCCTAGCCTTACAGAGCCCGCTCCCACTTGTGGGGAGCCGGCTCCCATGAGAACAGAGCTGGCTCTCAAAGGTTGAGAGCCTACTCTTGCGCTGGAACGTGTAGAAGTTGGTTTTTAAGGTTCCGTTTGGCCGTTTGGGTATTCTGGAGTTGTTTAAATCGCGACTAATGGTCTGAATAATTGTTTCGGACATATAAAAATACTTGGAAGCATTATTACATTAATATGTTAAGGAATAGACACACATGAAGTTAAATGGAAAACCTACATGTTGAATATCGAATAGTGATTTAATTGCTTTCTGAAATTTTAGCAATTGTTTCTTGACATGATTTAATATTGTTTAATCATGTTTCAGTGGTGTTATAAGCGTAGTTGATTATCTGAATATTAATATGCTTAGTTTGGATTAATTGATGTTTTACTTTATTAATTATCGCATCAATTATTTGGTCTGTTTGATTGTTTATATGCACCGGTATGGGATGGTGGCATATTAGAAATAGATTAGTTCAAAACACTAAGTCCTACCTATTCTGAAATAAGTTGGATTAACTATAAAAGTTAAATCCTACTTATAAATATGCATATGTACGAGTATGGAACGGTGGCATATTAGGGATGGATTAGTTCAAAACACTAAGTACTTCTGGGGATGGATTAGTTCAAAACATTAAGTCCTACCTATTCTGAAATAAGTTGGATTAATTATAAAAGTTAAGTCCTACTTAAATTTATGTTAGGTCAATAAACAGTTGAATGACATATCGTACTGTTGATAAATTATTTATATATATACTTATGGTAACGTGATATAAGTTTGAGTTTCAGGATCATGGTTAGGGTGCGTATATCGCCTAAGATGGATAACTGGACCTAGTTCCTGTTCCCTGGTAGGTCTAGGTATTCATGCCCATGTTATGTGCGATTTGCATGTTACTTTCTACTCAGGTTGAGACAGACCTGTGGGTTAGTGGGCGTCCTATAGTGTGTATTTATACATATATGGACTACTTTAGTTATTGCTGAGATATCTAGGATGTATCTGCGCATCGGTTTTCTGCATGGATTGTAGTAGAGTAGAACTTGCTAGTGGGCCTAACCCACTCTTATATTTTTTTCAGGTGTTTGTCAGTTCCAAGCTTAGAGCTTGATCGTGTTGAGCAGAGACAATTACTCACTCTTCCAACTACGTAGGATTTCCTTTCATGTTTTAGTTTTGGATTTTATTTCCGGACTTTACTTTATTTTGGGATTTTATTAGAGGTCCACTAGATGGATTCCCGAGTTGTACGTATTGAAGGTTTTGGAAAGTTTGGATTATATTATGATTTTTGAGGATTTAATAATTAGAATTCTTTTCGGTCTTTAATTTATTTCTTAATTCTTTTTGTATTCCTACTTGTTTACATATTAATTGTCTGGTATCACAGTTGGTATCAGAGCATTCCAGGTTCAGTGTCTCTAGGGTATTTCGAATTAAGACTTCTGCGTAACGTATTCTCTTGTTTAGAGCTTAAGTTTAGGATTTGTTGTATTCCTTTACGGTCCGTTTAAGTCGTACTAATGTTTGTCTTTCTGTGTTAACAGAATGGCTAACGTTAAAACCAGACAGAATAATCAGTGGTGAAGGGAAGCGACACGTAGGCAGCAAGATCTCCTATGGCGTCAGCAAATGGAGGAAGAGCAGCAAATGCTTGGGTTTCAGGATGATGATGGTCAGTTTTACAAAAAGTAGGAGGAAGTTTAGCGGACTCAGGATTAGGGAAAAGATCTAGAGTATCCTCCTCATATCAATGACCTTATTGCTCGGGCTATAGAAGCAGGTGTGACAACTGCACTTTGGAATCAACCACAGGTTCAACAGGCACCTGTACTAGCACCAGTGGTTCTGACTGATCCTTGGGAAAAGGCTAGGAGTTCTTTCACAAAGGGGAGCCCATTTGAGTTCACAGCTCCAACGATGCGAAAGCAGCTCCTCAGTGGAAGAAGGATATCGAGCGACATCTTCGTATGGTTTAGTGCACGGAGGTTCAGAAGCAAATGCTTGCTATATTCAAGATAATCGGAGATGCATTACAGTGGTGGGAGTCAGTTACCACCACAGAGGAGAGGACTTCATTAACTTATGATCAGTTGAGTGCTCGCTTCAATGAGAAGTACTTTCCTTATGCAGTTAGGATAGCTATGAAGACAGAGTTCTTTAATCTATAGCAGGGGAACATGACGGTGGCAAAGTATGAGCAGCAGTTCACGCGTTTGTCTCTTTTTGCACCAGAGGAGGTAGATATAGAGAAAAAGAAACGTAATAGTTTCGTTAAGGGACTGATGTGGTCTATTAAGCGAGCTATTACAGGTAGTTCAGCCTACACTACTTATGCTCAGGTGGTAGACGCCGCTTTACAGCAGTATCAGTTGACCGTGGACTTCAGACAGGCTAAGGGTAAGAAGCGGGGTGACAGAGACTCTGCTAATCAGTAAGCTGAGAAAGGAAATGGCAATGGACACCGATAGAATGACAAGGGCAAATTGCAGGGACAACAGTCTTAGAAGAAGCATAAGGGTGGTTCTAATATTCACAAGAATGGGGTACCTGTTCATAGTCAGCAGGATGGGGGACCATAGGCAAGACAGGATCAGCCATAGGCTAACCGACAGAGGAGGTCGTTTGACATTTTCCAGGGTAGTTGCTACACGTGTGGAGAGTTTGGTCATACTTCCAGGCAGTGTCCTAAAGTAAGACATGGATAGAGACAGCATGTGCAGTAGGGACAGAGGGCACCGGTACCTTTACCCACTCCACAGGTTCCACGGATTCAGTAACAGACATATCTGACTTTACCAGCACCACCACCGCCTTAGGGACAGGCACCGCAGCAGTTGAATTAATGCTTGGCTAGAAATTAATTCACATGTAGGTATAATATTGTCCGCTTTGGGTCTGAGCCTGCACGGGTTTGTTCTTGGGCTTTATCCTAGAAGGCCTCATACCAATTGGAGTGACACACCTACATATAAGCACTTCACTTTTTCTTTACCCAGGCGATGTGGGACTGTGTACCCATAGCTCGCCTGTGTGGTAGCCTGCCAATGTCTCGCACCCGCTTACGATACACACCCGCCCATAGGGTCATCACAATCCACCCCCCTTGGAGGCCAGACGTCCTCGTGGCACACTTCCGGCTGGGTCAGGCTCTGATACCATTTGTAACAACTCACTCCACCACATGGTATGATATTGTCCGCTTTAGGCCTGACATAAATAAAACAATCCATCCAAAACCAAAGTATGTTATTCAATTGTTTATTGACTTGACACAAATATGAGTAGGACTTAACCTTTATAGTTAGTCCATACTTCAATCTAGAATAGGTAGGAATTAGTGTTTTGAACTAATTCATCCCTGGTATGCCATCGTCCCATACCGGTGCATATAATCCACAAACCAAATAATTGATGCAATAAATGCTAAATTTAATCATCAATTTATAAATCCAGAGCATGATATAATGATAATCAGAAATATAAACTGAGCACATTATACTGAAATTCCAAAAATACTTTCATACTAGTCCATTTAATTTGTTAAAACAAAACTAGCAATTTAAAGCTTCTACAATTCCTGATAGAATGCAATTTAGTATTTAAATTTCATGACATCCTCTACCATAGCATAAACCAATAATCCTAGGTCCTTAATATGTTATATACATCATTTAAAAACCCCCCCAGTTAAATTTTAGAATTACACTTTAGCCCCTGCAGTCTGAAAAATACCAAAAATATACACTCGTAGGGTGTTCCAGCAAGGGAGCCAGCTCCCACACCTCTAGAGCCGACTCTCCCTCATGGACAGCCGGCTCTCTCACCTAGGGAGCCGGCTCCCTCTATTAGGGAGCCGGCTCTCTTCCTGAGAGCCGTGTTACGCGCTTCCTGTTCATCTTCTTCGCCTCCGGCGAAGTTCAGAGTTCTTTATATTGATTTTATTAAAAATTTTAGGGTTCAATCTAAGTCCTAAAGACTCTAGAAACTCATCAAATCCCTGTACGAATTGCTAACAAAAATTTAAAACAATATCGAAAATAGTTTATGCAATAAAACAATTTTAGTTAAGCAAAACATACAATAGTTTACAGTTTAATTAAACATGCATAAAACATCCGTTTTAAAGTTTAATTTAACTCCTGAAGACTATATAGCATGCATAGAACACAGGTTTAAGGGAAGGAGTTAGAATAGGAGCTTGCCTTCGGTTTCAATTTTGAAACCTTAAACCACCGTCTTTGAGGTTTCTGACAAATTCCTAGACTGCTGTTCAACACCTCCGTTGCTCTTGGTTCAATCTAGAAGTAATCCCTTACTTCCTCCTTGAGCCTCTCTGTTTTTCTCTCAAGTCTCTCTCTGTTTTCCTCTCAAGTCACTATTACGTGAATAAGGTTTTCCCAGCCCTAGACAGACATATACGGTTATATTTATAGGCTTAAGAAAACACAAATCCTAATACGAATTATATTGAGAGAAGGAGAAAGAAAACAACTAAGTCTATAACCAAGTCGGCTATACCAAACGTGACTACCTAAATGAATACAAAACCCTAATTAAACACTTATTGAAAACAACCAATCAAATTTCCACACAAACATACATTAATGAAAAACAAATAAGTAAAACACATAACCTAATTAAATAAAACAATTAAATAATTAAACAAAATAATTACATAAAAAAAAACACATAAATCAATTAAATAATTAAACAATTAAACAATTAAGTAAATAAGGCAATTAATCAAATAAAAATGAAATAAACCATTATTTAAAATGCCGAGGCTATCCTTTTAAAATTAGGGGTATTACATTCTTCCCCCCTAATAAAAGAAATTCCGTCCTCGGAATTCTCCTTTGCCTTCTTCCATGATTTCAGTAAACTGCGAGCAAATGAGATCCTCCCGTTCCCAAGTAGACTCAGCCTCATTATGGTGACTCCACTAGATACGCACTAAAGGGATAACCCTATTATGAAGAATTTGATCCCGACGGTCGACAATATGACACGGTGGCTCCAAATATGTTGCATCCGGCTGCAACTCAATCTCTCTAACATCGATATGCTGATACCGATCCTCATCTCGCATAAATTTCCGCAACATGGAAACATAAAATACATTATGTACACGCTCCAAATGATCCGGAAGTGCCAACCAATAAGCAACAGCTCCAACTCGATCCGTAATCATGAATGGACCGACAAACCGCGGTAACAACTTCCCTTTCTTCCCAAAGCGCATGACTCCTTTCATAGGAGACACTTTAAGCAGAACCTGATCTCCAACCTGAAACTCCAATGCACGAGTACGACGATTCGCATAACTCTTCTGCCTACTCTGGGTAGTACGCATGCGATCCTGAATAAGAGCGATCTTCTCAGAAATATCCTTAATAAACTCAGGACCAAGAATCTGCTCTCGCCAACCTCCATCCAACAAGCAGGAGATCGACACGGCAGGCCATACAATGCCTCAAACGGTGCCATGCCAATAATCTTTTCGAAACTATTGTTATATGCAAACTTTACAAGTGGCAAATAATCCTCCCTATGGCCCTTGAAATCAAGAACACACGAACAAAACATATCCTCCATGATCTGATTAACCCGCTCGGTCTGACCATCTGTTTGAGGATGATAAGTAGTGCTAAGATACAACTCTGTACCCAAAGCCTGCTGAAAACTCTTCTAAAATCCTGACACAAAGCTTGAATCCCTATCCGATATAATAGATAACGGAATGCCATGTACATACTTCTTAGTCAAATAAGTGAGTGGTCCTGCTATCTTGGAGAACCCCTGTATGAACCGACAATAATATCCTGCCAATCCGAGGAAACTTCGAATCTCGGTAGGTGATGTAGGCTGTCCCTACTCGACCACTGCTGAAACCTTGGCTGGATCTACCGTTATTCCCCTTTCTGACACCACGTGACCCAGAAACTTCACGTCTTGCTGCCAAAATTCACACTTCTCGAAATTGGCAAATAACTGGTGTTCACGAAGCGTCTGTAACACTATGCGAAGATGTCTAGTATGATCATCTTCTGACTTAGAATAGATCAAGATATCATCAATGAAGACAATGACAAACTGATCCACATAAGCCCTAAAGACTCCATTCATTAGATCAATGAAAACTGCTGGTGCATTAGTCAATCTAAACGGCATGACACGAAACTTATAAAAACCATAACTAGTGAGAAACGCAGTCTTGGGAACATCTTGCTCCCTAACCCGAAGTTTATGATATCCAGAACACAGATCAATTTTAGAGAAATATGTAGCTCCCTTCAACTGATCAAAAAGATCATCAATCCTGGGTAAAGGATACTTGTTCCGTATAGTTACCTTGTTCAACTCCCTGTAATCTATACACAGACGAAGTGAATCATCATTCTTCTTAACAAACAGAACTGGTGCTCCCTAGGGTGAAGTACTCCTACGAATAAAACCATGGCTAAGCAATTGCTGAATCTGATCCCTCAGCTCTCGCATCTCCACTGGTGCGATCCTGTATGGTGCCCTAGTAATAGGCGTAGTGCCAGGGGCTAAATCAATCACAAAGTCTATCTCTCGATTAGGTGGCAACTTTGAAATCTCCTAAAAAACATTCATAAATTCTTATACAATTGGTATGCTATCCAATGACACAGTAATCTCTTCCTCCATTTCTTCCTCCATATGGAACAAATAAGTGCGTGTAACCCTGTTAGAATGTGGCATAGCAACGACGTACAAATCCTGACTAGGTATGGTAAAAATAATAGACCTATTATAACAATTAACTTGGGTATGGTAGTGAGATAACCAATCCATCCCAAGTATCACATCATAAGTGTGCATGTCCAGGACCAATAGATTGGCTAGAAATCTGAGTCTACCAATATCTAGTGTCACAGGCCCACCATTCTCATGTAAAATGACAGTATTGCCCAAAGGTGTAGAAATACCCTGAGGTCTAGCGCATGCCTGCGTCGTCATTCCAGAAAAAACAACAAAAAATCTAGCTACAAATGAGTGTGTAGCACCCGTATAAAATAAAACAAGTCCTTATAAACCATGAATATGAAACTTACTCTCAACAGCCTGAGGTGCTTGCATATCCTATGGCATGGGGTGGTACAACTTGTCATAATGCAACTGCTGAGGTGCCTGTACTTGAGGCTGTGGCAGTGCTGGTAACCCCGGATATGTCTGTCCCTGAATCCGTAGAATTTGTGGAGCGGGTAAAGGTATCGGTGCCCTTTGTCCCTGCTGCACATGCTGTCCCTATCCTGCTTTAGGACACTATTTGGACGTGTAACCAACCTCTCCACAAGTGTAACAACTACCTTAGAAAGTGTCAAATGGTCTCCTCCGTCGGTTAGCTTGTGGCTGACCCTGTCCTGCCTATAATACCCCTAATTTTAAAAGGATAGTCTCAGCATTTTAATTAATGGTTTTATTGCATTTTATTTTTTTTATTTGCCTCTTTGTTTAAATTATTGCTTTTATTTAATTGAATTATTTGTTTATTTGTTTAATTATTTATTTAATTAATTAAATTATTTGCTTATTTGGTTAATTGTGTAATTATTTAATTGAATTATTTTCTTTTATTATTATGTGCTTATGTGGAAATTTAACAAATTGTAAATTGTGATTAAATGTTTTAAATTCGTGTCATTAGTTTTTATATGTATAGTTATTAGTATAGGGTTTTATTTTCTTTTAGGTTATCACATTGTGGTAGTAAACTGACTTATAAGTGGGTTGGAATTAGAATTAGGTTTTAAAGAAACTTATATATATATATATATCGTTATGTGTCTGCAAGGGTTTTAGAACCCTGAGAAAGAACAGAGAGGCTACAGAAAACTGAGAGAGGGAGAGTAAGAGTTTTGGCCAGGGACAAAGGCTGGACTAAGGAGGAATAATTAACCTTGCTCGTGGGTTGAACCAAGAGCAACGGTGGGTCTGTGAAAGCAACTAAGGTCATCGGATTTATCAGTGACGAAGGTTTATGATTTCAAATTGAAATCTAAGGCAAATTCCTATTCTAACTTTTTTCCTTAGACATGTGTTCTGTGCATGCTATATAGTCTCGGATGTTTTATGCATGTTAATTCAAACAGTTTATTTGGGACTTAGATTGTGTTGGAAACGGCAATAGAAAACGCAAACTTTGGAAGGATTTTTAAAAAGATTAAGCTAAGAATTTTTTGCGAATCTATTGACGAGCGCGTTCCTGTCTGCGAGGAGATGAACGTGGTATATTTATTTTCTCAAATCCGTTTCCGAGTGAATGAGAAATTGGCTCCAAAGTAAGTGATTTATAAAGCCTAAATGGGTGTGAATAAAGTGGGAAATGCTTGTCCCACATCGAAAAAGTAGCAAAGCAACCTTGAGTATATATATGTCTAGTATGGGATTTGGGTTTGGGTCCAAGGGCACCCAAGTTTTTAAGAGGGGGAGGACCTAGGCTAGCCTGGATCCGAACCAACTACCACTCGCCCGCCCGACCCGACCCGGTCCGGTCCGGTCCGGGCTAGGGCGGGGCGGGGCTTGATTGTGAAATGGGTTTAACTTTTTACCCAAAGTTGGGATGGGCCAGTGTGGTTGTAATTTTATTTTGTTGCTGGACTTATCAAAATGGGCCTGTTTACTGGGCTGAATTAATGGCCGAGTTGGATTATTTGCTTGCTGGACTGGACGAAATTAAAGGGCTGGGCTGGATCAGAATTAAAAGGATTCAGTTTTAATTTTGAACCAAGAGTTGCACCCTTTACAATTTAAAAACCACCAACAGATTTTTTAATTCTGATTGGTCAACAATGGTTGCACCCATTCGGACTATGGGTGCACCCATTCAGAATAGGCACCAACAAGCCTATAAATACCCATCATTGGGTTCATTTCAATTCACAACAATTTCAGAAATCTCTTCTCTTCTTCTGAATTTCTTCTTCTAATTCTTCTTTGTTCGGTTCAGCCACTGGTTTGGGTTCAACCTAAATTGGTTTGGATTGGGTTCGAACCTTGGTTTCCAAGTTTAGGTTCAATCTTGGTCTCCGAGTTAGGGTTCAATCCTGGTCTCCGAGTCTGAGTTCATCAGAGAGTACTACACCGAGCCGGTTCGCCTATTCCATTGGTTTGAAGTGCTACTACCAAAGGAAGAAAAGTCGTTGTATCCTGGGAGATAGACGCCGAAGAGTCCGTTAGCACCGTAGCGGGGCGTATCTGTCTTAAGGCTATAGAATTAAATTCTAGCCTCGACTTTATCAGGTTCTTTTATAGTTTTATTTTCTTGATATTAAACTATATAAATATATATATATATATAGATTATTATAATAAATATTATATTTACAAATAATATTTAAATAAATTATACTATAGTATATGATACATTATTTTTTTTAACAATCTTAAGACAGATACCTTTATACTATAGTAATAATTATTTAATTATTATTCTTGTTATAATTAATTATAATTTGACTCGTGGTCTGTATATCAATATATATCAGACAAATGGCAAGTACGAGTATTACCGTGCCTAATGTTCCCGTCAGTCATGGGGAGAAGCCCGAAAAATTCAACGGGACAGAGTTTAAAAGGTGGCAACAGAAAATGATGTTCTACCTTACAACTCTGAATCTAAGCAAGTATCTGACTGAGACTGCTCCAGTGTTAGATGAGGGTGATACAGACATTACCAAGCTTGGAGCTGTTGATACATGGAAGCATGGAGACTTCCTATGCAAGAACTACATCCTCAATGGATTGGACAACACCTTATATAATGTGTACAGTCCAATAAATACTGCTAAAGAGCTTTGGGAGTCGTTAGACAAAAAGTATAAAACAGAGGATGCTGGATTGAAGAAATTCGTGGTTGGACGATTTCTGGACTTCAAAATGATAGACTCCAAGACAGTCGTGAGCCAAGTGCAGGAGCTCCAGCTGATCCTACATGAGATACATGCTGAGAAGATGACATTGAGTGAATCCTTTCAAGTAGCTTCAATCATTGAAAAGCTGCCACCTACTTGGAAAGATTTCAAAAATTACTTAAAGCATAAGCACAAGGAAATGGGGCTCGAAGACTTAATTGTCAGGCTGAGAATTGAAGAAGATAACCGTACATCTGAAAAGAGAGCCGGAAATTCTTCAATGGTGTCAAAGGCAAATGTAGTGGAAGCAGGACAGAAAAATAAGAAGAGGAAGCACTCTGGAGAAGGTCCTAGCCAAGGAAACTACAAGAAGTTCACTGGGAAGTGTTTCATATGCGGCAAGCTAGGACACCGAGCTAAAGATTGTCGTAGCCACAAAACACATCATAACCCCAAGAAGAAGACCACTGAGGTGCACATAGCTGAAGAAGATAAGTTGACAGCTGATGTATCAGAGTTAAATCTTTCAGCTGTGGTTTCTGAAATCAACCTGGTAAGCAACAACAGAGAATGGTGGGTGGACACAGGAGCTACTCGTCATGTTTGCTCTGAAAAGAGGATGTTCACTACCTATGAAACTATAAATAATGAAGAACAACTCTACATGGGGAATTCTTCTACTGCAAAGGTTGAAGGACAAGGAAAGATCAAGCTACTAATGACCTCAGGGAAAGAGCTCACTCTTAATAATGTGCTGCATGTACCAGACATCAGGAAGAACTTGGTCTCTGGGTCACTACTAAGCAAGAATGGGTTCAAGCTGGTCTTTGTATCTGATAAGTTTGTGCTGACTAAGAATGGGGTGTATGTGGGCAAAGGGTATCTAAGTAATGGACTATTTAAGTTCAATGTAATGACTGTTGTACCCAAAGCTATTAATGATAATAATAAAGCTAGTGCTTCTTCTGCTTATATTATTGACTCATCTGATGTATGGCATAGTAGGTTAGGACATGTTAATTATGATACTATTCGTAGATTAATTAACATGGAATCTATACCTAAATTTAATATTGATTTAAATCAAAAATGCCAAACATGCGTAGAAGCAAAATTGACTAGAACCTCTTTTCACTCCATAGAGCGAAGTAATGAACCTCTAGTATTAATTCACAGTGATATCTGTGACTTTAAATCTGTGCCAACTAAAGGTGGGAAAAAGTATTTTGTTACTTTTATTGATGACTGCACAAGATATTGTTATGTATACTTGTTAAGAAGTAAAGATGAAGCCTTGGAAATGTTTAAACATTACAAGAATGAGGTTGAGAATCAACTTGGAAAAAAGATAAAGATGTTTACAAGTGATAGAGGTGGTGAATACGAAATACCATTCGCTGACATTTGTTCAGAACATGGTATTATTCACCAAACTACCGCTCCTTATTCACCTCAACAGAATGGTGTTGCTGAACGCAAAAACCGTACCTTAAAAGAGATGATGAATGCTATGTTGATAAGTTCTGGTTTAACCCAGAATTTGTGGGGTGAAGCTTTGCTCTCTGCTAATTACGTTCTCAACAAAGTACCTCAAAAGAAATCAAATGTGACACCTTATGAATTATGGAAAGGTCAAAAACCTTCCTATAAATTCTTAAAAGTGTGGGGGTGTTTAGCTAAGGTTGCGGTTCCTACTCCTAAGAAAGTTAAGTTAGGACCAAAAACCTTTGATGGTATTTTCATAGGCTATGCACAGAATAGTAGTGCATATCGTTTTCTTGTGCATAAATCAGACATTCATGATATCCATGGCAATACAATTATTGAGTCAAGGAATGCTTATTTCTTTGAGGATATATTTCCATGCAAAAATCCTCTTAAAAGAAATTATGATACTGCTAATAGCAGTATACAAGAGAATATAGACCAAGAGTCTATAGATGATGAAAATGAGGAAGAACCTAGACGTAGCAAAAGAGCTAGAACGTTTAAGTCATTTGGTCCCGACTTTCTGACATATATATTGGAGAATGAGCCACAAAGCTACAAGGAAGCTATGTCTTCTCCTGAAGCTAATTTATGGAAAGAAGCCATAAACAGTGAAATTGAATCCATCATGCAAAATCATACTTGGGAGCTGGTGGATCTTCCTCCTGGTACTAAACCTTTAGGGTATAAGTGGATTTTCAAGAGGAAGATGAAGCCTGATGGTTCAATTGAAAAATATAAAGCCCGACTTGTTGCTAAGGGATATAGGCAAAAAGAAGGCTTGGATTATTTTGATACATATTCACCAGTCACAAGAATAACATCCATTAGATTGTTACTAGCTATTGCAGCACTACAAAACTTAGAAATACATCAAATGGATGTTAAGACTGCCTTCTTAAATGGTGAATTAGAGGAGGAAATCTATATGGAACAACCTGAAGGGTTTATAGTTCCAGGGAAAGAAAAGAAGGTGTGCAAACTTGTAAAATCCTTATATGGATTAAAACAAGCACCTAAACAATGGCATGAAAAATTTGACAAAGTGATGTTGTCAAATGGTTTTAAAATTAATGAGTGTGATAAATGTGTGTATGTGAAAAACATTCAAAATGGATATGTCATTGTGTGCCTATATGTGGATGATATGCTAATAATGGGTAGTAATGATGCAATAATCAAAACTACTAAAAAGATGTTGACCAAAAATTTTGATATGAAAGATTTAGGCATAGCTGATGTCATACTAGGAATTAAGATTTCTAGAACATCAGATGGTCTAGTATTATCTCAATCTCACTATATTGAGAAAATATTAGAAAAGTTTAATAAAGGGGATAGTAGTCTTGTAAAGACTCCTGTTGATGTAAATCTTCACTTATCGAAAAATACTGGTCCTAGCATATCACAACTTGAGTATTCTCGCATTATAGGAAGCTTAATGTATTTGACGAATTGCACACGACCAGACATAGCATACTCAGTTAATAAATTGAGTAGATATACTAGTAATCCAGGAAAGAACCATTGGAATGCAATAATTAGGGTTCTAAGGTATTTAAAATATACTATAAGTTATGGATTACATTATTCTAGATATCCAGCAGTACTTGAAGGATACAGTAATGCTAATTGGATATCAGATACAAAGGATTCTAAATCCACAAGTGGCTATGTCTTTACTATTGGAGGAGGTGCCATATCTTGGAAATCTTCAAAACAAACTTGTATTGCCAGATCCACTATGGAATCTGAATTTATTGCTTTGGATAAAGCAGGTGAAGAAGCTGAGTGGCTTCGTAATTTCTTAGAAGATATTCCAAATTGGCCTAATCCGGTGCCCGCTATATGTATACATTGTGATAGTCAATCAGCAATTGGAAGGGCACAAAGTAATATGTACAACGGTAAGTCTCGACATATACGTCGACGACATAATACCGTTAGACAATTGCTCTCAAGTGGGATAATCTCAATAGATTATATCAGATCAAAAGATAATTTAGCGGATCCGTTTACAAAAGGTTTGACAAGAGAGCAAGTATATAGTTTATCGAGGGGAATGGGATTAAAGCCGAAAGCTAACGAGTCATCTTAATGGAAACCCAACCTAGTTGACTGGAGATCCCAAGATCTAGGTTCAAAGGGACAACAGAAATTCTGAATGGCTCACCAGAAGCACTGGGAAGATTCAATCTTCTACCCATTTCTATGATGAGACAGTGTTACCTACAGCGATGAGTAGGATAAGCTATGCTTTTAATGACTCTTATACCTTGAAAATTCAAGTGGGGTATGGTAGGATACTCTTAATAAGAAGTCACCTATATGAGTGTGAAGTGGGGCCGCTTCATGAGAACTTCTAAGGCTAAGTTTTCTGGAGCACTCATGAAATACCAGGCGTTGTTCAGGGCCATATGAACACAACCGTGAGAACCGACTTTGTGTGGGAAGGAATTGTGTGTTTGCTATTGTCTTGATTTACATCAACGGCTGAACAGTTCAAGACATAATGTTCACTGGTTAGCCAGTAAATCCGATAGTAATACACTAGGGAAGGTTCAAGGCCAAAAGCTACCTATCCCGATGCAGTAACTTTCCAATAGTACTCTCTATAGTGTCTGTATCTTCTCCTTTTGTAATCTGCGCAAATTTTCATTCATGTGGGGGATTGTTGGAAACGGCGATAGAAAACGCAAACTTTGGAAGGATTTTTAAAAAGATTAAGCTAAGAATTTTTTGCGAATCTATTGACGAGCGCGTTCCTCTCTGCGAGGAGATGAACGTGGTATATTTATTTTCTCAAATCCGTTTCCGAGTGAATGAGAAATTGGCTCCAAAGTAAGTGATTTATAAAGCCTAAATGGGTGTGAATAAAGTGGGAAATGCTTGTCCCACATCGAAAAAGTAGCAAAGCAACCTTGAGTATATATATGTCTAGTATGGGATTTGGGTTTGGGCCCAAGGGCACCTAAGTTTTTAAGAGGGGGAGGACCTAGGCTAGCCTGGATCCGAACCAACTACCACCCGCCCGCCCGACCCGACCCGGTCCGGTCCGGGCTAGGGCGAGGCGGGGCTTGATTGTGAAATGGGTTTAACTTTTTACCCAAAGTTGGGATGGGCCAGTGTGGTTGTAATTTTATTTTGTTGCTGGACTTATCAAAATGGGCCTGTTTACTGGGCTGAATTAATGGCCGAGTTGGATTATTTGCTTGCTGGACTGGACGAAATTAAAGGGCTGGGCTGGATCAGAATTAAAAGGATTCAGTTTTAATTTTGAACCAAGAGTTGCACCCTTTACAATTTAAAAACCACCAACAGATTTTTTAATTCTGATTGGTCAATAATGGTTGCACCCATTCGGACTATGGGTGCACCCATTCAGAATAGGCACCAACAAGCCTATAAATACCCATCATTGGGTTCATTTCAATTCACACCAATTTCAGAAATCTCTTCTCTTCTTCTGAATTTCTTCTTCTAATTCTTCTTTGTTCGGTTCAGCTACTGGTTTGGGTTCAACCTAAATTGGTTTGGATTGGGTTCGAACCTTGGTTTCCAAGTTTAGGTTCAATCTTGGTCTCCGAGTTAGGGTTCAATCCTGGTCTCCGAGTCTGAGTTCATCAGAGAGTACTACACCGAGCCGGTTCGCCTATTCCATTGGTTTGAAGTGCTACTACCAAAGGAAGAAAAGTCGTTGTATCCTGGGAGATAGACGCCGAAGAGTCCGTTAGCACCGTAGCGGGGCGTATCTGTCTTAAGGCTATAGAATTAAATTCTAGCCTCGACTTTATCAGGTTCTTTTATAGTTTTATTTTCTTGATATTAAACTATATAAATATATATATATAGATTATTATAATACATTATTTTTTTAACAGATTGAACTCTAAAAATCTTAATAAAATCAATACAGAGGGCTCTGATACCATTTGTAACGGCCCACTCCACCACATGGTACGATATTGTCCGCTTTGGGCCTGAGCCCGCACAGTTTTGCTCTTGGGCTTATCCCAAAAGGCCTCATATCAATTGGAATGACACACTTACATATAAACACTTTAATTTTTCTTTACCCAAGCGATATGGGACTGTGCACCCGTAACTCGCCAATGTGGTAGCCTGCCAGTGTCTCGCACCCATTCACGACACACACACACCTACAGGGTCATCACACTTAATCAACTATTAATTTAAATTAAACTACTCCTAGAGATAAACATAAATATTTAATTAAAACCAACTAACAAATAAATTCTAACATTTGATCCATATCCATTAGTTAATTCAAAACTTCTCCAATCTTCCACCTTTGCATACAGCTTACCTTTTCTACATGTCAATTTATACCCAAATTGATTGCCATGTCATTAATACAAAATTTACCAAAAAATTGTCAACACAATGCATATACACTCCTCTAAATAATAATAATTAAAAAATGAATAGAACATTAATTTCATGTCTTTTTATTTTCATGTTTATGGTGTGTTAGAACTTCGGTAATACCTAAAATTTGTCCCATAAAAAATACATGCACTCTTGGTTGGTCAAAACCATTAATTTCTTTAAAATCTTACCTCAACTTTTAATTTTCAATCATGTCTTCTGATTAAACAAGTAAATAAATCAATGATACATGCTTATTAACTATTTGATTTAATTATTAAAATCGCTACTTTAAATATGGATTTTTTTTTTGTTAATATTTCTTTTCTACCCAAAAATCCGATGAGGCTTTAATTCAGCTGATTTATGATTTTCTAAGTTGTTACCAAAGGTGGGTAGAAAAGATTTTACACCAAATAAAAAAAGGGTGGAAGGGAATACAAAGACACCCAATAGGGAAAAAAATTGAAAAGCAAAAAGAAGACTCGAATTTCATTAACAAACTGAAGTGTAACAAAATTGAAGAGTAATTCCATAATACAAATATATATATATATATATATATATATATATATTAACAAAAACAAAATAATATACAGTTGATTTGTGAGATAGTTAAGCTCTGGGCTTAGGCCTTGTGTTGATATTTGGACTGGCTTTGCTGTATGGTTCTGGCCTTCTCTTTGGCCCATCCTTTATAATTTCCGCTATCAATAATATTTGCTTTACCCTTAGTAATAATAGTATACATAACAGCAGATATTATTTCGCTTCTTATTGTGCAAAGAAATAAAATTTATTCTCTTCCATGACAAAGCTAATCATAGAAGTATCAAATGATTTTTATTTTTTTTATAAAAATATATCTATTAAAAAGAAAGAGAAAAAATAACCATTTTGTGAAATACTGAACAATTATGAGAAAACCATTCAAGAAACTAACACCACTGTCCATTTCATTTTTTTTTTCTTTGGAAAAGATTGCTCCTCTATTCTTTCATACGCACCATATATAAATTTTAATATCCCCCAACTTCTCAAAATTTTAAATGAAATGAAAAGATACAACTACATGGAGGGACGTGGTTAAAGATATTATCAATGTGATCCCTCAAATACAATACTAAAACTATAATGTATATAAGTATTTAAAACCAATTGTTGGTTCATGATGTATGTGTTCCTAGCTATAAAAAAATAAAATCAACTACAGCATTCATCTTGGTAGATTTTTGTTTTCATTTTAGTAGTGGGTTCAAATTTTTTTAAGATTATAAAGTAGTCACATTCAAAGACACATCGCACTGTCCGCACAAGTGTGAACTGTGGAGAATGTATTAACATTCTCTTTACAGTTTTAACTTTTAATTTAATATTCTTGATCTGAAAAAAAAATTAATAATAATAAATAATACGTAGTAAATAAATTCTCAAATTTCACTTCCTAGGGATAAATGTAACTTACTTAATATATTTACAAAATCACAATAATCTAAGTCAATTTTCAAAAAAAAAAATTGAAGAGTAATTCCATAATTGAAGGGTAAATTACACTAACCTCCTCTGAAGTTTCGTCAAGTTACATTGACCTCTCCTCTTGTTTGCTAAATAACAATGACTTCCCTTGAAGTTTGTATACGTATAACACGGACCGCTCTCTGTTAACAGAAAATACTGTTAACAAAAAATGATGATGTCATCAAATTTTTATTTTTAAATTCTCATTTTACCCCTCAAAGATATGTAATAAATTAACTAAAATGTCTAAAATCTCCTCTCTCTCTCTCTCTCTCTAAACTCTCCCTTACTCTCTCCGAAAGCCCATTCCCCTTGACCAAAGCTTTAATTTTCTTTCCAGAACTCCAATTTTCCACCGCACAAAGCCGCACACATACAGATCTATCTATCTATCTATCTATATATATATATAACAAATAATTTTAAGGAAATAAAAAATAATAATCTCAACAACTTACCCACACATACACATATACATATTACATACGTATTCCCTCCTCCTCTCCATTTCCTCCTGCCACCACACCTCCACCATCCTCAACCACCATCTTCTCCGGCGATTAACCATCACCACATTAAGCCAATAAATGTAATGTGGGCAATTTTTGTCTTTTTAAAATTTGTCATTTTTGTAATAAAATACCAATAAATATAATGTGGGCAATTTCAGAATTTCACTCCATCTGTTAACGCCGTTCATTCAACACCTCTAACAGGGGAGGTCATTATTATTTGACAAACATGAGCGGAGATCTCTGTATATTAACGAAATCTCAGGGGAGGTGAGTATAATTTGTCTAAATAAAAATAATAAAACAAGTTTGATAAGTTTGATGAAGAACTGAGATTGGAATATCTGTCAAATGTGTTTATCATAGGTTTGTTTCTTAAAATTAAATCTAGTTAAAGTCTCATCTCATCAATAGTAGTAACGCTTGGATGTCAAACAACAAGGTTGATGTTTTTTTTAACCTTCAAATTGATTTCAAATATATATATCCGTATCTAATCTTCATTCCAAAATAATTTTTTTTAGTATTTTTTAATTATCTGATACGAAGTGGTAAGGTATCTAATTTTAATTAATTGCAAAACACTTTTTAGTATTCTTTAATTATCTGATTCAAATGGAGTTGGGTGTTGATAACCGCAATTGTATAGAGGTTTATGAATTTTGGAGTTCTGTTGTCTCGTGATACCTGTAAAGATAGAATGAGAATAATCTATAAATTTTGGTATCCTCCAATTTCTCACGACTCACTACTAAAAACTATGATAGCATATTATCAAGGGAAAATTACATATAAATGGACTTAAAGTTTCATATTTACTTAGAGACTGAGTCAAAGTTCCATATTTCTCTAAAATGGATTGCTGATGTGGCACATGGTTTTTTACTGTTTAGAAAATTGTGGTACCTAAAATGCCCTTACCTAATAAAAAAGTAGTACCTTCAGTTCAAAAAAGTAGTACCTTCAGTTCAAAAAAGTAGTACCTTCGAAGAAAAAGTAGTACCTTCGCGGGTGTTTAAAAAACATGGTACCTGGACACCAAAAAGTAGTATCTTCAGTTCAAAAAAGTAGTACCTTCGAAGAAAAAGTAGTACCTTCGCGGAAGGGTATTTTAGGCACCACAATTTCTAAACAGTAAAAAACCATGTGCCACCTCAGCAATCCATTTTAGAGAAATATGGAACTTTGACTCAGCCTCTAAGTAAATATGAAACTTTGACTCCATTTATATGTAATTTTCCCTATTATCAATCTGAATTACAAAACTTTCTAAACTTTGTTGATATTTCTTAGACTACAGTGTATGTTAGTGTTTAACATCTAGGTCACTATATATACATTCCACCAAATAATAAATATTTAAAAAATAATAGAACATTCATTTCATATGCTTTCTGTTTTCATGTTGATGGTGTCTTAGAACTTGGGTAATACCTAAAAGTTGTCACATAAAAAATACATGTACTTTCGGTTAATCAAAATCATTGATTTTTTTTAAAAGAGTAGTGATAGAGAAATCGAAACTTTCTATCGGAAAAAAATACCGAACTTGCCACGTCAGACTCATTACATGAAATAATTACTTATCATCTATCTTACTTTATCTTCGCACTTTCCTTTTCTCTCTCTTATCTCTTTGTTTCTCTCTCATCTCTCAATTTGGATCATCTGGTTGTTTATTTGCTTCATCAAATTCTTCTCACCTTTCCTCTCTCTCTCAAATCTGAGTTTTCATTACAAGAGACATTTATTCTCTTACAGAATGAAAATATACTTGAAAAGAAAAAACCAATTTGTTTACTTTTTTTTTTTTTCAAAAAAAAAACTAACTAAGAGAAGAGAAACGAATGAATCTTCTTAAAGTTTTTGGATACAAAATCCAAAGTTTCCATATCTTCCCTTGTGCTCATCTTTGAAAGGCAGGTCTAACGCTGTAAATCCATATTCGTGATGAAAAAGCATTCACCCATGCTCTTACGCAACACTCTTTCATCCCAGCAGCTCTGAACTATGTCTGATGCCTTTAGAGCAGTTAGACAACTTCCCTAGCGTAGGGCACCACAAGCCAACTCGTTCCTTCCATGAGAGCTATGTAAGATATTTTCTTATATTTGTGGCCACATGATTTTGACACGTGATACTTCTATTATTTGGTAGTCAAATAAAATAGATATTAGATTAATATTATATTATTTGGTCAACTTATAAATTACCTTTTTGGTAATTAATTATTGGAGAAGTATTTTCCTATTTATTTCTTACTTTGATGGAAAGTGGAATTAAAAGTTACTAAAAGGAAAACTAGTCATCTCTCTGCCTTTATAAAAGTGCATATTCCTATCAGTTATGTACGCTAATGAAATAACACGTATAATGTTTATGTGTGCAAAAGGTCAATAGAGAAAAATTAGTTTCCACACTTTAACTTGCAGTTTATCACGTTGTTTCGTTCTCAGAAAGGATCTCGACGTTTTCTTTGATATCTACGATATTTGTAATTACAGATCGAGATATTTATATCTAACTATTTATTTATGCATTACATACTATGTGAAAATAATAAAGTTCTAAAATATTAGGATTCATGTTTATTTGTGATTAATGGTTTTCACGAATAATTATAGTTTACATGTGGTATCAGAGCTTATGGTTTAAGAACTTATTGTTTTCCATTAGTGTTGCATAAATAATATATAAATGTAAAGTAAAATTTAAATAATTGTATAATTTAATTTTCCTTTGAAATCAATATTATATACACACAATATTTATTTTGATGGATCGATCTGTGGGACTGTTCACGAATTATTTAGATCAGTTTTGTATTATATTGTGCATATGAATGTCGATGACAGATTGAAGTTGCTAGCATAAGGCTTTATAATTGATGCTTTAGAAATTCACAGTTTTGACATGGTTGGCTAAACAAGAAGATACATCATACATATGTTTGTTTCTTGGTTTCTATGCATGTTTTAAATGGCATCTGGAAAAACAGATTAAGTACTACTTGATTACAAGATGAGTTATAATGTTTTGGGTGTACTGTGCATCAATAAATGACTTGATGCATTATAGAAAGATTCCTTCAAGAAGACTTCTTGCTTTTGCTTCTGATTATTTTACTACCTGAAGAAACTCATTGTTATGTAGTTATTGTCCCATTAATTAAATACATAAAATTTGTATCTTGATTTATTTTTGAATTTCTAGAATAATACGTGTAATTAGAAATTTAATTTTATTAGACATGCAAATAAATTATTGTATTTTATATCCAAATATACATATACATATTGGAGAATCAATTTTAAATTGATTCAATTATGATCTTCAAGTCCGGAAATAAAATAATATGTTTTATTATGTATATAAAATAAAAAGATATTTTCTTTGAAATTTCAGACTATTAAGTTTTTGAGATCGAAGTTGCTTAAACTTCAATCGACAATTATGAGTATGTGTGTATAATTTTAAATGGGTAACTTAATGATGAATTACTTATTGTCTAATTTAATATTCATATTATGTGAAGATTGGTAGCTACTAAAGTGCCCCAATCATAATGATTGATGAATATTAATTTTTGTAGTAGACATAATTAATGATAAATTATTTACTAGCTAATTTAATATTCATATTATGTAAAGGTTGGTAACTACCAAAGTAGTCCAACCATAATGGTTGATGAATATTAATTTTAGTGGTAAACATAATTGCAATATTTTATGAATTATGATACTTATGATTTTTTATGGTATTCATGAATATTGAGTTTATTTAATTATGAGAAATAATTTTCCAAAGGGAATTGATTTTCAAGTGATTAAATAAAAATTAAGGGGTTGTATGTATTTTTTAATTAGATAGATATAAGATATCCTAAGGTAACTTATCTGTTTAATTAAATAATGTTACCAAAGGAGATATACATATAAATACACGTAAGCATCATTATTAGTATTTTATAGTTGTCACCCAAAGGGGTACTATAGTTATACGTTGTATTTATATTTTTAAGTTATACATACGTGTTGTTAACTCAAAGCATTATTGTTGTGAGCATATTTTATCTTATTATGTTTCTTTATTACATCCTTTAATTCGTATGCTACATCTGTTTTGATTCTCAATAGGACTAACTTCTCATAATCGAATGAGTAAGTTAAGCATTATGGTTATGCGAATAATTGTTCTCCATAGTGACAATGCTAAAAAATTTTGATTATAAGAATGTTTTCGTATTATAGATAAATATCTAAAACAAAAATTATTGATTGATATCACTACTGTGCATTTTTTTTTTTTTTGTTGGTACTCGTACTATGTATGAACATAATTTTGAGATGACTAATGTTGCTACAAAATTGAGAACCTTAGGGATGATTCTAGATTATAATTTTCTCGTTCAATTTATTGTCTACTCAATATGGGTCACTTCGAATTAATACTATTAAGACAATTGAAAAGTGAAATAATTGACTATTATGTTAATTTAGGAATAGACTAGGCTTAAGCAGTATGGTAATCATTATGTTCATCTGATGACTCAATAAGTTAGAAAGAAATTTGGAAATAAGCCCGTAAAGGCATTAAGTGAGCAACATCCAAAATTAAAAGATTTAGGACAATCTACTAAAAGAAAGGAATGTAATAATGCAAAAGTGTCATTTATGTATTAAACACTTTTAGAAAAATTATATGAAACATAAAGAATGATTTGAAAAGAAAGGTAAGTCTTTTGACTTTTGTATATTTCAAATCACTTATTGATATTCCTTCTAATACATATTAGGTTGACTTAAGTACTAATGTTTATATTTCTAATAGATGTAAGAATTATTTATAGCCTAAATCACAAATTCAAATGAGAATTTCTTATTTACAAGAATTGAAAAAAAGTTTTGTTAAAACCATTGAGACATTTTGTTTGGTCTTAGATAATGAATTTTATTTAAATTTTTTTAAACTCTTTATATTTCTTCAATGTCCCATAATTTGATTTTATTTCAAAACTTTATATTAATGGTTTTTCATTTAAATTTGATAATGATATTTATTCAAGAAATTTTAATTTGTGAGTTATGGTATTATTGTTAATGATTTCTGTAAATTCAAACTTAATAGTTTATTTATTAAAAACCTTTTAATCTTGCATCATAATGTTAGAACTAAGCGTAACTCAATTAATAGAAAATTTATCTTTCTTGTGGCATAAAAGACTAGGTCAATATTTAGTGAAAGGTTAAGAAAATTAGTAAATGATGTGATTCTTCTGAACTTTACTAATTTTAATGTATGTGTGAATTGTATTAAGGGTTAATAAACCAAACACACAAAGAAATGAGCCACAATAAGTACATAGCTTCTTGAAATTATTCATATAGACATTTGTAGACCTTCTGATGTTCCATCTTTTGGTAGAGAAAAATATTTATTACCTTTATAGTTGATTTTTTCACGTTATGGATATATCTATTTTTTGCATGAAAAATCTCAACCAGTGGGTACTCTTGAAGTATACATAAATGAGGTTAAAAAATAACTAGATAGAAAGGTAAAAATCATAAGGTCATATAGAGGTGGTAAATATTATGGAAAGTATGATGAAACGGGCCAATGCCTTGGACCATTTGCTAAACTCCTTGAAATGTATGACATTTGTGCTCAATACATACTATGCTAAGCATGCCACAACAGAAGCGTGTAGCTGAAAGATGCAATCGTACTCTTATGAATATGTTTAGGAGTATGTTAAGTAATTTCTTATTACCTATAATCTAAAGGGTACAAACTTTACTATCCTAAACATAGTATGAGAATTGTTGAAACCAGAAATGTCAGATTCATTGAGAATGGTGAAGTCAGTGGGAGTGATAAAAATAAGAATGTGATCATTCAAGAAGTTATGGTACAAATTCCTTTACCAATAACTTCTAAGGAAATAATTATTCCTTCAGTTGTTGAATCATATAACAACAAAGAATAATTGAATGATCAACAACTCCATGATGAGATTGTCACCAATGAATAAATTGTAGAATAATCACAGAGAAATAATATTAAGAAGATCTCAAAGAGAAAAGAGATCTGCTATTCCAGATGACTATGTGATATATCTGCAAGAATCTGTTTTTGATAGTGAGATATATAAGGATCCAGTTACATATTCACAAGCTATTAACAATAATGATTTTACTAAATGGATTAGTGCCATGAATGAACAGATTATAAAGAAACCTTATCTCTAGTATCTAAGAAGGTTCTTTTAAAATTATTTTGGCATTAGTACTTTATTATGATTTAGAGTTATATCAAATGGATGTGAATATAACTTTTATGAATGGGAGTTTAGAAGAGGAAGTCCATATGAAACAACCTGAAGGCTTCACATTAGAGGGTAAAGAATATATGGTGTATAAATTTAAGATGTCAATATATGGATTTAAATAAGCTTCCTGATAATAGTATATGAAGTTCAATGATACCATTATTTATTTTGGTTTTAAGGAAAACACTGTTGATCAGTGTATATATTAGAAGGTTAGTAGGAGTAAGTTTACATTTCTGATTCTATATATTGATGATATTTTGTTTGCTAGTGGTGATCTTAGTTTATTATATGAAACTAAAAGTTATCTCTAAGAACTTTGAAATGAAATATATGAATGAGGTATCCTACGTGATAGGAATAAAATATTTCATTATAGTTCACGTGAATTTTTAAGATTATCTTAGAAAGCATATATTGAAGGAGTTCTAGAAAGATTTGATATGGAACATTGTTCAACTAGTATTGTTCCATATAGAAAAGGGGATAAATTCAGCCTAATGCAATCCCAAAGAATGGGTTAGCTAGAAGGTAAAGAAACAAAAAATATTCCTTATGCATATATTGTGCAGTTTGATGTATATACAAGTTGGTAAGGGATAAAAAAATTATATGCTGATACTTAGGAAGACTTTTTTTATGAATATGTGGATAAAATTTAATCCACAATTGGTTCTTTGTTCCTTTTGACTAAATGAATAATATTATGAAAAAGTGAAAAGTAATTTATTATTACTTTGTCTATTATAAATTTTTAATTTGTAATATACTTTGAGGCTACAATTTATGATTGCAGAGACTTGGAGTTATAGGTACCATTTTTTAGATTGCTCAAAATTTATATTGCAATTGTTGATCTTCTTGTATGAAAAATGATAGGTATTCTAAAGTTGAAATATTTTATCATTAAAGAAGATATTTAGAAATAACGAGTATCTATTGAACATATAATCACACAACTTATGATTGCAATCCATTAACGAATGGACTACCACCTAAGACATTTATGAGACATATTGGAAGAATGGATCTTGAATGTAGTTAATGAATTATTATTTTTAATTGATTGCTTTACAGTGCTTATATATATATTTGATATTTTGATTTCGTTAAATGTGTTTATGATATTTCCTGTTAATTTATGTATGTACATGTACACATTATTTTGAATGAATGATAACAGGAATAGTCTTAGAAAATACATTATTGTTAGACTATTATCGATACTTCTCATTTATAAATATGTTACTAGTGTTGTGGTACATGGAAGGGACTATGTCATTTAGTGACATATAACCGCCATGACTCGCATTGGTAGTTTATTTACCATGGTATTTATGATAACCAACTTAATGAGTCAATCTGATTTATGGTGCACACTAATGACTATTTTACTAAATCACTACAGAAGTTATCATATGGGCTAAGTGAGAGACTGTAAGATATTTTCTTATATTTGTGGCCTACATGATTTGGACACGTGATTAATTTGTATTATTTGTTGGTTAAATAAAATAATATCAGATTAATATTATATTATTTGATCAACTTATAAATAACATTTTTGGTAATTAATTATTGGAGAAGTGTTTTCCTATTTATTCCTTATTTTGATGGAAAGTTGAATTAAAAGTTACTAAAAGGAAAACTGGTCCTCTCTCTGCCTTTATAAAAGTGCATATTTCCATCAGTTATGTACGCTAATGAAATAACACGTATACTGTTTATGTGTGCAAAATGTCAAGAGAGAGAAATCAGTTTCCACACTTTGACTTGCAGTTTATCACGTTGTTTCGTTCCGCAGAAAGGATCTCGAAGTTTGCCTTGATATCTACGATATTTGCAATTACAGATCGAGGTATTTATATCTAGCTATTTATTTATACATTACAGACTATGTGAAAATAATGAACTTCTAAGATATTGGGATTCATGTTTATTTGTGATTAATGGTTTGCACAAATAATTATAGTTTACAAGCTAGTCCCTTACGGAATTAATGTTCCATCTTTAGGTACAGTTGTAATCTTTTGTTTTCTTTGTACGAAAATCCTTCATTTGGCTTGTTTTTCCCTTTCGTTCGTTTTGTTTTTTTTTTTTTTTTTGTACGTACATGTTGTTTTGGAAGAAAATTTAATGGTTTTATTTTTTTAACCTTCAATTTTGAGAAATTCAAACCGTAATAGAACCAGAATATAGAGAGGGAAGACCCGGGAAGGGAAGCGAGAAAAGAGGAGAGAGAAACGAAGAGTAATAGAGGAGAGAGATAAACCACGTTAAATTCAGCCTATGATTCGTGTGTTTGGTTCAGTTCTAGTATCGTTTTCCTTTTTAAAATCTAATCTCAATCTTCAATAATGTATTCTGATTAAACAAGTAAATAAATCAATATATTAACTATTTGATTTAATTATTAAAATCACAACTTTAAACACGGTAGGTTTTTTTTTTTTTTTTTTTTTGGTACTGGACATTTTTCTCCTTTGAAATCCAATGCAGAATATATAAATTTTTAGTATTTTCCAATCTCTCATAATTTTAAATACACAAAACATAAGGGCAATCTGAAAACAGAAATTAAAAAACAATCATATGAAGATATGATGTTTAGAATATTATTGGTGTGAAATTAGAACCGCTCAATGCAGAAAATAACAACGGTTCATGTCATGGATGTCTCCGTAACTTATTTGCATATCACTCTATGATGTTAATTGAATTAAAAAAGTTAAATACAAATGAGCCAATAATAAAAATTTAATCTACAAATGAGCCATTAATCTATGATGTTTATTAATGCCTCATTTGTATTTAATTGAAAATTTGTAGTGAACTGTCTAACTAAATTATTTTTTATTAATTATTTATGCAAAATATAAGTATGTGTATAATGTGTGTGAGTTTGTCCTATCCGAAGAAAAAAACGTACTTAGTGATTTATGAACTTTTTTTAGAGGACTGTGTTTAGAGGACTGCTAAACACAGTCGCTGCGACTGTGGATCCACAGTCACACTTCTTACTGAATAGCTTTAAATGAATTCAACTTTCTATCTTCTTACAGTTGGGTTTTTAATGGATTTGACTTCTTTGTTTTTTACGGTTGTGTTTTAAATGGAAGCGACTGTGACATATCTAATTGGTTGAAAAACCCAATTATAGAAATTGTAATTAATTCATCTTTTCTATTTTTTGAAACTATAAAACTTTAACTTTTAAAACCAAATTATCCTTTTTTATTATTTATTTAATTTTTTTTTTCTGTCCTACTGTGTGTATATATAACCTTCATTCTTCTTTGTTTACCTATCTTATTTTTCTCTCTCTTTTTCAATTGTTTTTAACTATATATATATGCTCACTGTGTGAATGGTTTCTCACTGTTTCATCTTCTTTAGATAAAGAGAGAAAAAAAAAAATTATAAATTTTTGTAAATTAATTGCTTCTTTTCTCTTTTTTTTTTTATTTATTTTTTATTATATATATATATATATACATATATATATGTAGTAGTTGGAAAACGATACTTCTCTTATCTCATATATTAACTTAAACTCAAATTTTATAATATTACTTCAATCAAAACTCAATCTCCTCAATATCATACAATTATTTTAATTAAAATACAAAAAATCCAATAAAAAATCCATCAAAGTGGAACATATATATATATATATATATATATATATATATATATATATATATATATATATATAAAAGACAAGTGAACAAAAAAGAAAGAAAGAAAGTAAAGAATAAAGTATAGCCATATATATCCAAGAAAGAGAGACAAAAAAAAAGAAGACAATTGTTTAAAAAAAAATAAATAAATAAAGTTAAATATATGTAACAAAGAAAAGAAGGAAGGTTATTAGGTATAAAGAAAGCGAAAATAATTTAAAAGGGTAATTTGGTCATAAAGTTGAAGTTTTATAATTCCAAAAAAAAAATAGGAACGACACATTAATTACAACTTATTTTTTAACCAATTAGATGTGCGTGAATTTAAAATACAAACGTAAAAAATGAAGAAGTCAAATCCATTTAAAACCCAACTGTAAAAAGATAGAAAGTTGAATTCATTTATAGCTATCCAATAGGAAGTGCGACCGTGCGACTGTGTTTAGCACTCCTCCTTTTTCTAATTAAGCAAAGTCGGTAAAAAAGAGATGATAACTAGTGAGAAATTTTTTTTTAAAAATAATTAAGCAAAATTTGTGTGAATTATGCAGAGCTTTTAATCACAATGGTTTAAATTGTTTTCGAAAGGCCAAACAAAAAAATTGATGAGTAAATTTTACACAGCCAATTTTCTTGACTTTGGTTTTGACAATGTAATGATTTCAATAGAGGCCTTAACAAACCCATAACTAAAAAAATTCAACTTTACAAAACCAATCACTGCAAAATATCAAAAAGATCCATCCCTATATAAAAAAAGAGTAGTCACATTTAAAGATATAGTGTGGAGTGTATTGGCCGGGATGATATTTTCTTAACTATTTTTAAAATTCGCAAATGTCTTTGTAATTCACAAGTTAGGTTGCTCCACAAAAACTTGAAAAAAAAAAATTAAAAATTAAAAATTTCGATAGTGACTTATTCGTGTGAGCATATGCAAATATAAATATTCACTTCCGAGAGATAATAGAAGGTTGCTTTATTATCGATTTTAATCTTGATTATATTCACCCATGCAATCAATCAAACAAAAACGAACAAAAAAAAAAGAAGTAAGTTTTATGAGGAATTGAAATTTGAATCTTCTACTGTTTATAATGTATTTTACTAAACATTAAATTGTGATTTCATCAATAGTAATGTAGTGCTGTCAAATGGTAATATGAATGTTTTTTTTTTAAACTTTCAAATTGATTTAAAAAATACATATCCCTGAATCAGGAGTTATTATTATCAAGAGGATTATTGTCAAATCTTTCGTAAGCGTAGTTTAGCTTGTGTGATAATCTTATCAATTTCTCGTGATATATCTTTCCTATTCCCTCTGTTTTCATCCATTAAACCAACTAAGTAGAGATAGAATGATAATAATCTATAATTTTTGGTATACTACAATTTCTCACCATTCACTACAAAACTTTTTATAACTTTGTTGAGATTTTTCAGACTATATATACACACTCCTCTAAATTATAATAATTAAAAAAATGAATAAAACATTCATTTCATATGCCTTTTTGTTTTTATGTTGATGGTGTGCAGGGGTGGTAAAATAAGTTAGAAACTATCAACCTGTCCATATCAGTTCAGTTTTTTAATAGTTATAGGTGAATCATATTTAAGATGGGTCAAAAATGGGTTGGGTAATTTTTAACCACTTAATTTGATGGTTAAGATGGATTAGATATGGTTACCCATATTTCACTCATCACATAATAGACATACAACACGTATTTATTCTATATTACACTCAACTCATTTATCTCACGAAGGGCTGTAAGTTGGGCTGGCCCAACCTAGTCCAGTCCCAGTCCATATTTTGGGCAGGTCGTGCGGGTTTCACTGGTTCTTTTTTCTTTATTTTATTTTATTTTATTATATTTAACAAATATACAAATTACATTTTCCTTTTCCTTATTTGTAGACATCAAATTTTTGAAGAAAATTTTATTTTTTAAACATCAAAATTTTGGGCGAGTGGGTCGGGTTTCACGGGTTATTTTTATTTATTTATTTATTTATTTCTAAATATGCAAATTACATTTTCTTTTTTCATGTTTGTAAACATCAAAATTTTTAAGAAACTTTTATCTTTAAACATCAATATTTTGGGCTGGTCAATCGGGTTTCACAGGTCTTTTTTTTTTTTTTTTTTTTTTTTTTTTTTTTTTTTTTTTTTTTTTTACAAATTACGTTTTCTTTTCCATGTTTGTGTAAACATCAAATTTTTAAAGAATATTTTATTTTTAAATATCAAAATTTTGGACGACCGCTTTTCCATGTTGGTAAACATCAATTTTTTTAAGAAAATTTTATTTTTTAAACATCAAAATTTTGGACGGATCGGTCGAGTTTCACGGATCAAATTTTATTATTATTTTTTTCAAATATGCAAATTATATTTTATTTTTTCATATTTGTAAATATCAAAATTTTTAAAAAAATTTTATTTTTTAAACTTCAAAATTTTGGACAAGTCGTTCAGATTTCACAGGTCAAAATTTTTATTTTGTAACCATGAAGACTTTATTAGTAATGCAATATATTGGGGTTGCTTAGTATCAAGATAGTAATAATTTTGGTTTGAAACAATAATTGCTTCTAATTTGAGGGCTCAAAAGCTGTGCCCTCTGATTAAACAAGTAAAAATACATGCACTTTTGGTCGGTCAAAGTCATTGATTTCTTTAAAATCTTATCTCAACCTTCAATCTTCAATCGTGTCTTCTGATTAAACAGGTAAAAAAATCAATGATAAAAAAATCAATGATGCAGGCGTATTAACTGTTTGATTTAATTATTAAAATCACAACTTTAAACACGGGAATTTTTTTTTTTTTTTTTTTAATTATTCTTGGGACTGGGAATTTTTCTCCTTTGAAATCCAATGCAGAATGTATAAATTTTTGTGTATCTTCTTATCTCTCATAATTTTAAATACACATAAATACAATGGCAATCTGAAAACAGAAATTAAAAAACAATCATATGAAAGATGGATGTTTAGAATTTTATTGGTGTGAAGTCGGAATTCTCAATGTAGAAAATAACAACATTCATGCCATGGATGTCTCCATAACTTATTTGCATATTAGATACACCCATTTATTAGAAATGCTTGCAAAAATATCATTGGATGATGTTAATTGAATTTACAAAGTTAAATACAAATGGGGCATTAGCAAATTGATAGTATACCTTTTTTTTTTTTTTTTTGGTTAAAGTGTAGAAAATACCCTAAAGTATGTTTAGGGTACATATCACACTACTCACATGTAAAAAACATTCTTAAAGTTTCAATTTGGTACAAATAGGTCCATCTGACAAATTTAAACCTTAAATTGACTAAATTACCCATACTAAACTATTTTATAAGTATATAAAATAAATAATTTTGTAAAATAACTGAAAAGAACACTATTAGAGAACGTCAAAATACTACTAAAGTTTCAATTTGGTGCACATAGGTCCCTCTGACAAATTTAAACCCTGCATTGACTAAATTACTCTTACTGAACTACTTTATAAAATATAGGGCTAAATGCAAAAAACCCCCTAAACTATGGGGGTTTTGCAACTAACCCCCTAAACTACAAGAAATCCTTTGAACTTTCATTTTGTTGCAATTTGTCAACTCAGGCCACCAGAAAAGAAAAAAGACGAAACTGCCCAAGCCCTATGAAGTTCATCAAACGAACATCTAAAGAGCTTGGGATGCACAGATAGAACTCTTTCTCTTTAGATATTCTCTCTCTCTCTAAAAATAAAATTTGTATGCTCTGCCTCTTGTCCTTACCTTAAATGGTAGCAAACATTGGATCACTGAGACATTTTTGCAGAGAGGAGTAAAGAAAGGTTATTATCTAGAAATGATTACTCTGAATTAGGGTTTGGAGGACCATACGATGGTGACGATAAAGGTGTCAGATTTCGGTGGTTCCGTTCGCTCGGTGACAAATTCACCTATTTCTGGACGAATGATTTTGCTTCCATTTGCAATTTCATAGCCTTTGTTCGACCACTCACCAATCTATTTGTGTATTTCACTTTAATGGCTTTATTAATTCAAGGGATTTTGAAAATACATCAGAGCAATTCATCTCAATCAAGTTTTGGATTAAATGATTCAAAATTGAATCTGGAGCAATTTGTTTAGTTTTTGAAATCTGTAGTGATCAAGTGGTCGATGGCGTCACCACTGTACAAACATTTGGATTTCTTATGCGGTTCACTGGATCGGCCGGCAACGGAGGTAATTAACATCAATTGAATTCATCATTCTCTACATCTATAATTGCAAATTTATTTCTTTTAGCCATTGAAGCTCCGAATCGAGCTTTTAAAGTAGTGATTTTCGCTTCAATTGGTACCTATAAAGGAATTGATTGCTGAATACGAAGCTCGTAATGGAGGACGGCGGTTGTGATAAGAATCCGTGTCGGCCGTGGCTGCACCTCCTCGATCCGAAAACCGGTGATGGCAAGGCAACACGACAGGAAGCTCCGACGACGACGACTCTTTCTACGTCACTAACTCTTATCGTAACTCCACCGTCCTCTTCGACCAAACCTAGTTCAGTCCGGCGAGCAACAGTCATACCGGCCTTGCATCCCGGTGTTGTTGATGGCGGCAGACGGTGAGAGAAGATCTGACATCCCAGTTTTGTCGATGGCTCAAACGGTGATAGTCTCCTGGTTGTTGATATCTGTGTTCATTGGTAGCAAAAAACCCTACAAGTTGTAGAGTTCGTGATTTGAGGAAATTTGGTTTGGCTATTTTTTTTTTTGGGAAAGCAAAAGCCGTTTTTTCGAAAAGTAAAAGCAATGTTTTTTTTTCGGAAAGCCATGTTTGGCAAGGGCACTCTTGTCCTTTCATGCCTTTAAGGGTAGTATGGTCTTTTAAAATAATTTAACATATTTTAACGGCTAATTCTCACCGAACTTTGGTCGGATGGGGTGATCTGTAACTTTCTTTGCATAGTTCAGGAGGTTTCTTGCATTTTTGGTAGTTTAGGGGGTTAGTTGCAGATTTCCCCATAGTTTAGGGGCTTTTTTTGCATTGAACCCTAAAATATATAAAAATAAAATAATTTTGTAAAATAATCCAAAAGAATAGTATTGAAGGACGCTGATAATGGACAAGTAAAGATAAAAAAGAAAAAGAAAGAAAAATAAATAAAAAATAAAAAACAAAAATAAAGTGCAAACTAAAGAAAAACAAATCTGTTCTAAACTCCGAAAACCAGTACACTGATATTCAAATTTTAAAACAAATCTGCTTCAAACTTCGAAAATCAGTGTATATTGATATTGTTGGTACGGGGAAAAAAAAAAAAAATATAGAAAACAGTAAACTAAAATCTCAAAAAATTCAAATCCTTATTTTACAAATTCTCCAAGTTTTTTTTTTTATAAAAAAATTAGAGATATATATCAAGAAAATTTTTTAATATATATATATATATATATGCTATTAATCTGCATATAACATTCCTATTCTATAAGATTAATAGCATATATATATATATGTATGTTCGGAAGAGTAAAAAGATAAAATGGGCATTTCAACATTAATTTATGTTAGATTTTTTATTAAGTGATATTTTTGCACAATATGAAAAGATTATAAGGGTGTGTTTTGCACACTTTTTACTTTTTGGAGTGTTTTATGCCGTTGTCCCAACTTTTCTATCCTATTTTGAGGAGGGTAGGGATCAACCTCCCGAGAATAGAATTGGCACCGGAGAACATTGGGGACCGCCGTACGCGGCGGAGATGAGTTTGTGGGAGGCGGCAAAGAGAAGGAGGGTGGGAAGAAGAGATTGCAGTTGTTGCATCGCATGAGAGGCTCTTTGCCTCGCCACTTCCATACGGCGATGAAGAAGAGCTTGAGGACCTTCTCGTATTCCCCGAGATCGGCACGTGACCCACAGCGTATGCACCTTCCTGCTCCACTCTTCAGCACCTGTCGCACCTGTTGCTCTACCCCTCCCACGAAGAAGAAGAACATTTTCCTTTCCTTTCCTCTTTCTCTCTCCCTTTGTTTTTTCTTTTCTTTTCTCGCTGTTTCTTTCAATTTTTCTGTTTGGTTGATGATTTGAGCTGTTTTATATAGTATATGCTACATTGGGGAGGTTTGAGGGTTTTATGAAAGAGAAGGGGTTTAAGGATAAATTGGAACTTCTCTGAAGAGTTCGAGGGCCAATTGGCATGTTCTGATAAATACGAGTAGGAAAAGAACCCGACCCGATAATTTTTAAAACTTTTTACAGAAATTTGAACCAAGATTATTTGGATCAACTCCTCTTTTTTCATCAAAATTATTCGAGGTGATTTTAATTTTTATTTATTGATAATATCTTTCATTTAGTCCAAGTAAGAATTTATTTATTTATTTTTTTGGAACTTGGGTGCTGCTTGGATTGCAACTGTAAAAAATCAGAGAATCAAAATAGAAAACAATTTTCTATTTTTTCAAGTTGAAAATCTGAATTTAGGACAATAAAAATTCATAAATCTGCTGGATTGTATTTGAAAATTATTTTCTGAATTAATCAACATATTTATTTTACACAAAATTAATTACAAAATCATGAAGAAAGAAAATGAACATCCAAGAAAAGATGTCACTCTCATCACTCATAAGTCCCATTAGGCCAAGTAGTTATAATTAGAAATTTGAAATATTTCTCTAAGTTTGAGTGTGAACCATAGACTTCTTGAAAATAGAATTTTTTGTTTTTTAGTTGGTCAAACATGAACCGAGCCCATCAAGGTAGATTTAGATGTAGACACTTGTTATTGGCATTGCTCATTAATATTACTAATAACTTTAAACATTTAAATTCAAAGATAAAAAATGTTTCCAATTGCAGGACCTCATCAAGGAAATTACGAACCTTTTTGATAAATATCTATCACCAAGCAAGATTAAGAATTCCCCTTCTAACAATATATTATGCATATTCATATAAGAGCAATAATCAATTTTATACCTTTAACTAAAAAAAAAAAAATCAATTCTATACCCCCAAAAAATGTTTCATATTCAGTATCTCATTTCATCTATTCATCTGCATAAGTAACAAAGTATAAGACTATTGCTTCTTTTTACACTATCAATAGAGGATTTTGAAAGGAAAAAACAAAACACACACAGAGATCCTCAAACTTCAATCATTCATTCAGCCAAAAAAAAAAAAAAATCAATGTCATGGTATAGACTTTCAAGGATTTCGTATTCACTTCTAATTTTTCTCTGAAACCCCATTTTGTTAGTCTATATCTTCCTAATAAAAGCTCAATAAATTCCTCATCCCCCCCCCCTCCCCCCCCCCCCCCCCCCCCAAAAAAAAAAATTCATCATCAAAAGTAAAACTACAAAATTAATTAAGACCTTCAGAAATTCGCTATTCCAAACCCTTCTCGGTTGACTTATGCTCAAATTGAGCTGACGACAAGTGTTGATGCAGCCACCTCAAAACACTTCTCGACAATGTCTTCTTTGTTCTTCTCGGCTTCTTAGACGCATTTTTCCCAAGCAAGTTGTATTTTCTAACACTTATAGCATCCACTTTCTATTTTGGAATGCGAGTAACTACCTTCTCTTTATGATTATTCCAACTAAATAAAAACATTATTTTTATATAATTAAAATTAGAATAAAAAAATACAATGAAACGTCCATAGTTTCTTTGAAAAATAGCATGTAATAGAGAAATAAAAGACTAAATAATAATAATAATAATGAAAAGAGGCTAGAGAAAAAAATTTATAAGTACATGGGAGTTATGTAAAATTTATCCAAAATAATTATTTTAGAAAAACTCCTCCATCCAATGGGTCAAAGGTGGTCAATAAAAGCCAAGACATCCAATGTGTCCATTGATTTACACACAGAGATTAGAGGTTGAATAGTTGCAAGCAGAACCACCACACTTTAAAGCTACAAAATACAAATTCATATAGAGCACTCAACCCTGATTAGATTGTTAAACACAGAACAAAGTGTTAGATTCACAAACTAAAGTACACCCATAGCTGGTGTTCAATGTCTTCTTTCGAAAACTACAGGTTTCTACATTGTACAACCATAAGCCTCATATGTACCTATCACTAATGCACATGCGCGCGCACCCCATATAGTATGATATTGTCTGCTTTGAACATAAGCCCGCACGATTTTGCTCTTGGGCTTTACTCCAAAAGGTCTCATACCAATTGGAGATGACACACTTACATATAAGCACTTCATCTTTCCTCTATTCAGGCGATGTAGGACTTGTGTACTCGTAACTCGCCATTGTGGTAGCCTAACAGTGTCTCTCGCACCCGCCCACAACACACCCGCTCACAAGGTCATCAAAATCCACCCCCTTGGAGGCCCGACGTCCCCGTCGGTACACTTCCAGCTGGGTCAGGCTCTGATACCATTTGTAATGACCCACTCCACCACATAATATGATATTGGCCGCTTTGGGCCTTCGCCCGCATGGTTTTGCTTTTGAGCTTTACCCCAAAAGGTTTCATACCAATTGGAGATGACACACTTACATATAAGCACTTCACCTTTCCTCTACCCAGGCGATGTGGGACTGTGCACCCGTAGCTCACCAGTGTGGTAGCCTGTTAGTGTCTCTCGCACCCACCCACAGCACACCCGCCCACAGGGTCATCACAATCCCATTTGTAATGACCCACTCCACCACATTGTATGATATTGTTTGCTTTGGGCCTTAGCTTGCACGGTTTTGCTCTTGAGCTTTACCCCAAAAGGCCTCATACCAATTGGAGATGACACACTTATATATAAGCACTTCACCTTTCCTCTACCCAGGCGATATGGGACTATGCACCTGTAGCTCACCAGTGCGGTAGCTTATCAGTGTCTCTTGCACCCGCCCACGGCACACTTGCCAACAGGGTCATCACAATCCACCCCCCTTGGAGGCCCGACGTCCCCGTCGGCACACTTCCGGCTGGGTCAGGCTCTGATACCATTTATAATGACCCACTCCACAATATGGTATGATATTGTCCGCTTTGGGCCTGAGCCCTCACGGTTTTGCTCTTGGGCTTTTACTCCAAAAGGCCTCATACCAATTGGCTAACACACTTACATTTAAGCACTTCACATTTCCTTCTCCGTAGCTCGCCAGTGTCGTAACCTGTCAGTGTCTCTCGCACTTGCGCACAGGGTCATCACAATCCCATTTGTAATGACCCACTCCACCACATGGTATGATATTGTCCGCTTTGGGCCTTAGCCTGCACGGTTTTGCTCTTGGGCTTTACCCTAAAAGGTTTCAGACCAATTGGAAATGACACGTTTACATATAAGCACTTCACCTTTCCTCTATCCAGGCGATATGGGACTGTGCACCCGTAGCTCACCAGTGTGGTAGCCTATCAGTGTCTTTTGCACCCGCCCACGGCACACTGATCGACGATCGAAATCAATTATAAATCAACCCTCTTCGCAATAGCACGAATCATTGTAAAATAGGACTATTGGACGGGTAAGTCGAACCACTGGGACTGCGCTAGTCTTAAGGCAACCTAAGTATCTAAAGTCATTTTAGAGTGATGAGGGGTTTATAAAGGGTTTGTGTGTTTGTCACTAAACTAAGAAATTAAAATACATAAAACAATAGATTGCAATGAAATTGAAGAAGTGAGATACAAGTAGAAAAGATTAGGGAGATGAATCCACACTACACCCTAAGTACATGCTAGATTAGGTCTAAATTTGGGGATAAATAGCATATATGTAATGGTCAAGAAATATGAAGCAACTCCGTTCCTTAATAATCATCAAGAAGTTCACTTAATCAAAACAAGAATGATCCATCAAAAGCTACCATAGTTGAACTACTTAAACTAAGGTATAGAATCAAATACACTATCTCAAGCAAAAGACCATCAAGCTTTCAATCAAATGGTGAAGCACATGAAGGTAGGAATCAAGTATAAACCATCAAAGGAGGTACCTAAGCAATGGAATATCAAGTTTCAAAATCAACATGTCTTGAAAAACATTCATAGTCTATATTTTCATTGTCACTATGAAAATAAAAGCAATAAGATTGATCTAAGAATCATCAAAGATATGACAATGAACTTACATCAACCATTTACACATTAAAATTCATTACAAGAAGGAAAATGCTCTTAGACTATGAAACTACCATACATTATACATTATAGTCCCCAAAAGTATAGCCTAATCTAGAACATGATCAAAAGAGGAGGCTTCATCACCTCCCTAGATGGAGGTTTAGCTCTCCATTGATACAAAAATGGAAGAAGAAGAAGAAGAATACAACTTCATTCTCGAGCTCTACTGTAGCACTCAAGAACACTCTCTTCCTTGCTCTCTTCTCTCCCCTCTAATCTGGTAAGAATGAATGATAATGATATGTGTGGTCCTCCCTCTCTCTTATCAAGCTCAAGTCAAGGCTCTCTCTCCTCCAAGGAACACCTCCAACCACTTCATAAAGAAGGAAGATGGCATTGAGGAAACCAATGTGCAAGTGGCTGAAATTGAGCCATTTCTGAGTGCAATCTGCCAGAATTTCGAGCACTCGAAGGGTGGTCCCGAGCACTCAAAATTAGTGTAATGAGCAACATGCAATTCTTGCCCATCTCTGACCCACTGTGGAAGAATGACCATAACTTTGTGGTCCAAACTCCGAATGATGATCTGTTTGAAGATTTAGAGAGCTGATTCAGATCTCTAAATACTTCATGTTTTGATGAAGACCCAATTCTCAAGTTTGGTTGGTCGAAAATGGGGAGAAAGGCAGCACTTCAGTGCTGCCAGGCAGTTCTGCGCACCTCTGGTAAGAAGATCATAACTCTCTGCTCCGAACTCCGAATGACAAACCACTTGAAGATTTGGAAAGCTGATTCAGAGATCTAAATATTTCATGTTATGATAGAAGTCCAGTTCTTGAGTTTGCTAGGTCAAAAATGATGACAAAAGTCAGGTTCTACTGCTGCCAGAATTTCAAAATTGGCACCCTTTTTGTTCAAAATTCCACAAGGCATCATTTTTGCTTCCTTTTTGCAATTTAACCTGAAAATGTACGAAAACATACAAATGGAGATAACCTACATAAAATAATCAATTAATGGACTTTGTTAATATAATTTAGGGCGCTTGAATATACAGTATTCGGCGCTTATCACACCCCCAAACTTACATTTTGCTAGTCCCTTAGCAAAACCAAAATGCGAAGCTCAATGGAATGAAAAACATGGGAATGCTATTACAAAAATATCCACCATGGCAAAAATAAACATAAACATAGCTCAAATACAACTTGAAACAGATAAAGAGCTGGAGACGGGATCATTGGGAAGACTACCTTGCATATATGAAGCATTGATACAAAAATTGGCAAAAACCATTTTAACATGCATGCATCAACATCATAGTCCATATAAATAATTCAATTGTCATATCTTAAATGGAAATAACTCAAACTCCAGTGAAAGTGAATTGAATTCTCAACATGTGACTTTTACTTTCTTTTCCAATTCCAAGGCACAAGTTTTCAAATCAATGAATTCCCCTTTACATGAAGTCCCTAAGGCATGATTTTATTTTCAAGACAACTTTTGTTGCCTGTTAAGAATTTATTATAACTCAAAAGTGAAACATAAAATGGTTGTGCAGTGTTGAAATCCTTTAAGCTTTCTAACCAACCTATGTAGCGAGCGTTAGGCCAACAACTCCCAAACCAGACGGCTTTAGGGTGCTAAGTGTAAAGACACTCCTAGGGCTTAATAGCTCAAGTTGGAAAGGTTACGAATTCCAACAAACCATGTTTATTACACACATTTTTTTGAATGACCGTGCAATGTTTAAGTCCTTTAAGCTTTCTAACCAACCCATGTAGCAAGCGTTAGGCCAAGAACTCCCAAACCAGACGGCTTTAGGGTGTTAAGTGTAGAGACACTCCATAGGGCTTAATAGCTCGAGTTGGAAAGGCTACAAACTTCAACTGGTCATTATTTTCTTTCTTTCTCATCTTCATTTTTTTTTTTTTTTTTTTTTTTTTTTTTTTTTTTTTAACAACTTATATCATGCCAAAGATATTCATCTATCAGGTTCATGAAATCAGATTAACTAGGCCAAGGTCAAGGTCAATCAAGTTGCATGCCTCACAGTTAAGTTTCCAATGTGCATCTGTGCATTGTGAAGTTTATAAGAGTGTAAATCCAGCAAGAATCTAATTGAGGCATTTATACAGACTACATTGTATTTTGCATGATTACTTCAAATTCAAATTTCTTTATTTTTAAAAATTCTCAATTGCTTCTATACACAAAGTATTAAAAATATGATTTGTCTCCGACAAGTTTCAAGCTATACTATCATTGCTTTACAAAATAGTGATACCAAAATTATGCCAAAAATGCAATATTGCACCCCCAAACTTAAACTACACAGTGTCCTTAATGTGGACATGGGTTGAAGTTAAAGACAAAAAATGACAGAAAAATAAAAAGGAACAAAAATACCCAGGGGGAGGAAAAGGCATGGGGAGAAGAACCCCCAAACTTGAATTGGACTGCGCAACCTAGATAGCATCATGAAAAACAAAAAGAGATAACTACAAAGAGCATTAATAGCACAAGCATAAATACAGAAAAATAATGTACATAAAGTTAACAGAAAAGAGAGAATTTGCATTTCAAAAAGAGTTTACATGATTACAAAAAGAGCTGTACAGGGATCATGTCTACTAGAGCAACCTATACATAACAAATTCTTACAGTGCAAAAGTAAAACAACAGATACAAGAGAAATATGTACATATGAAACAAAAAGATAAGGTCCAACACTCGCAGCAGCTATGGTCCAGAGGGAAGACGGGCGAGGATGGAATGGAGGAGAGATTGAGTCTTACGCCGTTCGGTGGAAGCCAAACGACGTTCCTCAGCTGCGACACGGCTGTCTTCAGCAGCAAGACGACGATCTTCTTCGGCACGTGAAGAAGTCTCACACATAGTCCGAGTGTACGCGGACAACGAATTCTCAAAACGATCCATCCGCTCATGAATACCAGCAATGCTAGCCCGGATGAAAGCCTGGTCCTGCTGAGAGTCGACCGGAGGCTCTACCCTTGCAGCGGCTGCTGCTGGGGAAGCATCCTCAGAAAGAGGAGGAGGTGGAGCTTGGATGAACAGGGAGGCAGCAGGCTGAGGGGTACTAGAATGGCTAAGAACATTGATCCACCGGCGCTTGGTAAAATTTTTAATCTTTTCGCCTTTTGGTTCATGGGGAGGAACAATGAAGCCTTTGTGCTTTAGGAGCCGAGTGATGAAAAACGGCAAAGGCAATTTCCGATTTTCAACTCGTGGAGCCCGTGCATTATGAGCGTCATGCCAAAACTTCATAAATGTGGTCCAAATGAGCTCTGGGATGGAGAACCATTGGCCTTGGTCCATGGCATATAAGGCTTGCAAAAGGAGGCCCCTACGCTCAGTGCTATACACCAAAGGGCAGACATTGTGCTTGAAAACAGTGTCAATGAACCAGAGGTGTTTCGGAAGATTGGTTTTGCGGATAAAAGACCGGGGCCTATGAGGGTCATCCACGTTGCAAATGGCAGCGACAACCTGCTCCACAGTTAATGTATCCGGCTCCTCATATAAAGGGAGATTCTCACGATTGACAATGTCATCGGGGCACTCAATGGGGCAACTAGAAACCTGAATGATGTCAGTCATAGTGAAAGCATAGGTGTTGCCATCAATGGATGTAGTGAGAGAAATGGGTGGCTCTTCAGGGCATTGGAGATTCTGGTAGAAGAGGCGCACTACACGGGGGTAGGCAACCCTGGCAAGGGGCGCGCAAATGTGCTGTAGACGCCGGTTAGTCAATTCGGCTACAGCCCACGAAGTAGTGGGTAGAATGTTAAAGGCATCCGTGAGCGGAAAAGAAAGCTCATAGTTGAGTTGTTTGCCAACCCAAGGATCACGTGGTCGCTCACGATTGACAGCACGGGCACCCGCAGAGGGTCTAGGAGGGCGAGAAGGACCGGCACGAGACATTTAGAGAGGTGAACTTGGTTGAGGAATTTCAGCGAACACCTGGCGTGCACCACAAAAAGGAGAATATGAAAATGAGTGGGATGGATGATGAAACCCAAAAATTTTTGGCCCTGTAATTGTAATAACTACTCCCAAACAATCACAAATCCATTACATGCAAGCCCATCCTCCATTTATACCAAAAATGTGAAAGAGGAAGAGAAGGAAGAAACTCACCTAACAATGAAGAACCACAGGCCCTTTGTGCGTCGGATAAGTGGTGGGGATGGGTGGAATTTGCCTAGAGGTGAAGAGTGGATGGGGAGGGGTGTGTGATATTGGTTGGTGCTGTTATTTTGGGGTTGGTTGCAGGAGGCGCATGCAGGGTGGGGTGGTTGGGTTGAGAGAGAGAGGAAGGTTGGTTGAGCCGAGTGAGAGGGAGTTGGTTGGTTTGGGTTGTGTTTAAAAGAGAGGTGGCTTGGTTCAAGCACTCGAAGTATGTCTTCGAGTGCTCTAAAATGGGGCCGTGGGCTCGGGTGTTTGTTGTGTGAGAACTCAAGCAATTGCTAGCACTCGAAGCTTGGCTTCGAGTGCTCGAAATATGGCAGAGAGGTGAGGGGAGCTTTGTGCGTGAAATTGTAGGTTGTGGGGTGGCTTGGGGTTGGCATGGAGTGGGTTGTTAGAGAGTTGGGATGAGAGAGAGTTGATGGTGGGGTTGGCATGCATGGTGGTGAGGGTGTAGTGATGATGTGGGAGAGAGAAGCCGAGAGTTGGGTTGTGGGGATGGTGGCATGATTGCATGCATGGGGAAAGGTTGGTGGGTTGGAGTTGAGGTGGTTGTGTGGTTTCTGGGTTGATGGTGGTTGGGTTTGCATGGTTGAGGGATTAGGTTGAAACCAAGAGGAAGAAGGCTGGTTTTTGGGATGGTGCGTTGGGATGCAGGGTTGGAATGAAGTTTGGAGCATGCATAGAAGTGGGTTAGTTTTGGAGAGGGGTTGGTCGTGGGTTGGTTTTATTGGTGGCTGGTTGAGGGGCATGCATGCATGGGCTTGCATGCATGCATGCAGGGCATGGAGTTGGATGTTGGAGGTTGAGGTTGTGTGGGTGATCTTGAAGAGAGAGAACCGAGAGGTGAGAGAGTTGGTTTGTGGAGTTGGTTTGTGGAGTTGGTGAGGTTGGGAGGGGGTGATGAGAGAGGGACCGAGAGATGAGAGAGTTGGTTTGTGGATTATTGGCATAGTTTTGGTATGGTTAGTGCATGGTTGAGGGGCAGGCATGCATGGGCTTGGAGTTGGATATATAGAAGGAAGATGGTTTGGGTTGGAGAGGAAGGTGGTGGCATGCAGAGAGCTTAAGAGTGCTAGGGTGGGGTTGAGAGGGTTGCATGGGAAGCTGAGAGGGAGAGGTTTGCATGGGGGTTTGATGGTGTTGTAGAGAGATAAAGAGAGATTGGTTAGGTTGGTATGATTGGTTGGTTGTTAGGTTTGTTGAAGGTTGGTGTCGGGATGGTGTGCAGGAGGGTTGGTTGGTTGTTGGGTTTGATTTGTATTTTGAGATGGAGTTCGAGCACTCGAAGCTTGGTCTTCGAGTGCTTGAAATTTGAGCAGTGGGCTCGAGTGAGAAGGTTGGGAGATGAAGGTTGGTTGGCTAGCAGTTGGAGTACTCGAGATGAGGTTGAGATGCTCGGGTTTGTGGTTGAAGGGGGGTTCGAGCACTCAAAGTTGGACTTCGAGTGCTCTAAGTATGGGCAGTGAGTTGGGTTAAGAAGCTTGGGCACTCGGAATGGGGTTGGGATTGCTCGAGAGTATGGCAGTGAGCTTGCAAGGAGTGAGAGAGATGAAGGCATTTGATGGATTGGCATGGCTGGTGCAATGCCTGTGAGTTGCAGCCAACTTGAATGCAAGGAGCTTGCATGAGGATTTAACCAACATTGACTGAGCTTGTGCACTCCAAAAATGAGGATTTAAGCAACATTGACACATATGCATGCAAGGTGTCAATGTTAGAAAGCAGAATTTCAGTGGCTTCGAGTGCAAGGTGGCAATGCATGCAATGCAGCAAGTTGTGAAGGCATGCAAGGATGCTGATGGATTGTGCCACGGTTTCAAAATGTTTCCATGCATGCAAATGTAGTGCCATACAATATTGAAGTTGGATCACGTGATGAAAGCTGAATGCATGAACTCATGAAAGAATGCATGAATGCAATGCAGGCATGCATGCATGCAACATTGTAACCTATAGATTGATCATTCTTATGCATGCATGATAAAATAAATAATAAATAAATAAATAAAATAAATAATAAATAAATAAATAAATTAAATAAATAAAATAAAATAAAATAAAAATAATAACAAAATAAAGTAAGATAAAATAAAATTAAATATTTCAATGAATGAAATCCCCCCCCCCCCCCTTTTTTTTTTTTTTTTTTTTTTTTTTGAGACAATGCTTCAAGTTCATGAAAATTTATTATTATTATTATTGTTAATAATAATAATAATAATGCAAAATTTTTGCATAAAAATATATATGTTTTTAACTTGAAACATTGCAACAAAATTTAAACTTTGTAACATCATGTCATTCGAATGCAAGGCTGAAAAATTCAACTCTATACCTCATTGCAATGCATGGAAAAATTAGAAAATTTTCAAACTGTGCAATTTTCCGCCAATGAATATATGAATGAAATTTGGGAAAATTTTGAGACCTTGCAACTACTCTCTACTGCATGAATGAATTTAAGAAACTTTTCAACTTTTTGCAACATCAATGTAATGTATGGATGATTTTTAGGAATCATGATCCAACAATGCAGGAAGAGAAGAGGCTATGCATGTGAGGGCCAAGTCGAAAGTCCGAGAAAATTGCCCGATAGAGCCAGAAACTTCCGGGAATGAAAACAAGAGTTGAGAAGGTCTAAGAAGCCGGTCTAAAATTGTGGAACACAACTAAAGAGCATTCCAGAAAAATTAAATTTTTGGCTTTTCGAAACCATTTCCCAGAAAATGTCAAGGCCCAGGCAATGGAAAGAGGGGGGGAAAGCTTGGAAATTGGAAGAATTGCTTCCCTTGCTTTGCTAAATTTTATGTCGATAGCTAAACGAAGTTAGAGTTGGCACTAATCCTCATAAATTGGGTCCGTCAAGAGGACTTCCTCAACTTTTCGGGTTGGGATTGTGCCATCAATGCAAGGCTTAAGCCGTTGGCCATTAACCTTGAAGAGTGATCCTTTTGCAGGATCATGAAGTTCGATTACTCCATGAGGAAAGATAGTAGTGACAATGTATGGACCATCCCATCTTGACTGGAGTTTACCGGGAAAGAGTTTCAAGCGGGAATTGAAAAGCCAAACCTTTTGTCCGGGTGCAAAAGACTTCTTGACGATGTGTTTGTCATGAAAAGCTTTAGTCTTTGCCTTGTAGATTTTTGCGCTTTCATACGCGTCATTACGCAATTCCTTAAGTTCATTTAATTGCAACGCACGATTAGAGCCGGCTTGTTTGAGATCAAAATTGAACCTTTTTATGGCCCAATAAGCACGGTGCTCTAATTCTATCGGGAGATGACATGCTTTGCCAAAGATAAGTCGATATGGTGACATGCCAATGGGTGTCTTATAAGCTTTCCGGTAAGCCCAAAGCGCATCGTTTATCCTTAATGACCAATCTTTGCGGTCCGGTCTAACCGTTTTTTCCAAAATGTGCTTAATCCCCCGGTTAGAAATCTCTACTTGACCACTCGTTTGAGGGTGGTAAGGTGTAGCAACCTTATGAATGACGGAATACTTGGTAAGGACGGATTTGAGATAACGATTTAGGAAATGAGATCCGCCATCACTAATGATTGCTCGGGGCGTACCAAAACGACTAAAGATATGGGACTGAATGAATTGGATCACGACTTTATGATCATCGGTTTTGGTAGCCTCGGCTTCAACCCATTTAGACACATAATCCACCGCTACAAGGATGTACTCATAACCATAAGAAGATGGAAATGGTCCCATGAAATCAATCCCCCATACATCAAAAATTTCAACAATTAAAATGTTAGTGAGGGGCATCATGTCTCTTTGGGACATAGATCCAAGTTTTTGACATCGTTCACACGATTTGCAAAAATTGTATGCATCCCGAAACAAGGTAGGCCAAAAGAATCCGCTTTGAAGGACTTTGTTAGCGGTCTTTTTGGCACTGAAATGGCCTCCACAAGCAAGAGTATGGCAAAAATTTAGAATGCTTGTGGCCTCGATTTCAGGAATGCATCGCCGGATGATTTGGTCCGGGCAATACTTGAATAGTTTCGGATCTTCCCAAAAGAAATGCTTGACTTGGGAGAAAAACCGGTCATTCTCTTGTTTGGACCAATGAATTGGAATTTTGCCAATCGCAAGATAGTTGACAATATCCGCAAACCATGGAAGATTGGAATGTGAAACTTGAAGAAGTTGCTCATCTGGAAAAGAATCACGGATGGCTGCGAATTTGGAAGATTTTTCAATAAGCAAGCGAGAGAGATGATCAGCGACAACATTGTTGGTCCCTTTTTTTGTCCCGGATGTCAATGTCAAACTCTTGAAGTAAGAGGATCCATCGAATTAAACGGGGTTTTGTTTATTTTTTCGCTAACATTTAAAAGCCTAAGAGCGGCATGATCCGAAAAGACGATGACCTTGGAACCAAGAAGATAAGAGTGAAATTTATCCAAGGCGTACACCACAGCTAGCAATTCTTTTTCAGTGGTGGTGTAGTTCAATTGGGCATCGCAGAGAGTCTTGCTGGCATAATAAATGACATGCGGAAGTTTATCCACACGTTGGCCCAAAACCGCCCCTAATGCATAGTCGGATGCATCACACATGATCTCAAAGGGAAGAGACCAATTAGGCGGTTTCATGATTGCGGCGGATGAGAGAAGAGTTCGAAGTTTAATGAAAGCTTCCATGCAAGCGTCATCAAAATTGAACGGAACATCCTTGGCTTAGAGATTACACAAGGGCCGTGAGATTTTGCTAAAATCTTTGATGAAGCGACGATAGAATCCGGCATGGTCAAGAAAAGAACGGATTTGACGGACGAAATTCGGAGGAGGAAGATTAGAGATCAACTCAACTTTTGCCTTGTCTACCTCGATTCCCCGTTTAGAAATGATATGTCCTAAAACAATGCCTTCTTGGACCATGAAGTGGCTTTTCTCCCAACTTAGAATGAGATTCGTCTCTTTGCATCTTTGGAGCACCAGAGACAAATTTTTGAAACACGAGTCAAAGGAGCAGCCAAATACGAAAAAATCGTCCATGAAAATTTCCAAGAACTTTTCAACCATATCCGAGAATATAGACATCATACACCTTTGGAACGTTTCCGGCGCATTGCATAGACCAAAAGGCATGCGTCGATAGGCAAAAGTACCGAAGGGACATGTGAATGTTGTTTTCTCTTGATCTTGGGGGGCGATTGCCACTTGGTTATAGCCGGAATAACCATAAAGAAAACAATAGAAGCTTTGGCCTGCTAACCTTTCTAAGATTTGATCAATAAATGGGAGTGGGAAATGATCCTTCCTAGTTGATGAATTGAGTTTCCGGTAGTCAATGCATATACGCCACCCGGTGGTGGTTCGTTGTGGCACGAGCTTACCCGCTGAATTTTCAACAACGGTGAGACCGGATTTCTTGGGGACAACTTGTGTGGGGCTCACCCACTTGCTATCAGAGATAGGGTAGATGATTCCCGCATCTATCAATTTGATCACCTCTTTTATGACCACTTCTTTTATATTTGGATTTAACCGGCGCTGGACCTCTCTAGTAGGCTTTGCGTCATCCTCCATATGAATGCGGTGCATACAAATAAAGGGGTCAATTCCTTTCAAATTTGCCACTGTCCAACCAATAGCTTCTTTATGCTCTTGGAGCACCGCTAAAAGGTTGGTCTCTTGGTCTTTTTGAAGGTCCGAGGCAATGATGACCGGAAGGGTTTGCTTTGGACCAAGGAACACATACTTGAGATGGGCCGGGAGCAGCTTAAGCTCAAGTTGTGGTGGAGATAACAATGATGGGACCGGAGGAGTAGTGGAAAGTTGGGGAAGTGGTTCTTTTGGAATTTTCCAAGGAGGTACATCCATGATAGCATTAATATCAAGCAAGGAATTGACTTCTTGAATGGCTTGATCAACATCAAAGTTTGAGAAGTCAAAATGGGACATGCAAGTTTCAAGAGGATCTTTGCTTAGAATGAAGGGGAGAGATTCTTCGACCATTTCATTAATGACATCCACAAGAAAACAATCATCCTCATTGGAGGGATGTTGAGTTGCATGAAAGATGTGGAGTTTGACTTGCATGTTTCCAAAAGCAATGTCCATCACCCCGGTTCGGCAATTAATTGATGCATTAGCCGTGGCTAAAAATGGCCTACCAAGGATCACGGGAATGTGCTTTTTTGGGTTATGGACCGGTTCCGTATCAAGAACCACAAAATCTACCGGGAAGTAGAATTTGTCCACTTTGATGATAACGTCCTCGAGAATACCTCGTGGATGCTTGACCGATCTATCGGCAAGTTGCAAAACCACGGAAGTCGGCTTAAGATCTCCCAAACCAAGTTGTAGGTAGACTGAATATGGAATTAAATTCACACTAGCTCCTAAGTCAAGGAGGGCCCTCTCGATTTTCCTGTCACCAATGATGCAAGAGATTGTGGGGGCACCCGGATCCTTATACTTCGGAGGAGTGCTGTGCTGAATGATAGCACTAACATTTTCAGTCAACCTCACCTTTTTTGGCAAATGATTTTTAGAAGTGCGCTTTTGAGTGAACAAATCTTTGAGAAATTTTGCATAGGGAGGGATTTGCTTGATAGCATCCAAGAGGGGTAAGTTAATCTTCACTTGCTTGAAAACTTCCCACATGTCTTAAATTTTACAATTCTTGTTCCCAAAATGTGTCGACTCTTGAAGACGTTGAGGAAACGGAGCTTTTGGCTCATAAGTAATTTCCACATTTGGGGTGACATGTGTGGGATTTCCGTGAATGGTATTTGGACAAGAATTTGGATTAGAAGAGCTTAGATTTGGATTAGAAGAGCTTGAATTTGGATTTTTCAAAGGAGGGTTTTTCTCACTTGTGTCTCCATCAACCTTGTTGTCAACCACTCTACCACTCCGAAGGGTGGTGATAGCTTAAACTTGTTCATGAGTCGGCCTACTCGGAGGAGGGGTTTCATCAATCACATGCATTCCTCTAGGATTTTCAAAAGGTTGAGAGGGAAGCTTGCCCTTGTCCTTTTGAAGCAATTGATTCACCGAGTTAACTATTTGGCCAACTTGATTTTCGAGCTTAGCTATGGATTGAGTATGAGAGTGAACCATTTGGAGAATAGGCTGCAAGGATGTCAAGAGTTGCTTGTTGGAATCCATGATTTGCTTGTTCAATGATTCCATCATTTGCTTGTTTGCAGCTACTATCTCGTTAGTTGGACACACAGGAGGTTGATTGGAAACATTTGGATTGTAAGGAGGACGGTAGCTTGAAGAGGCTTGGAATGGCCTACCTTGATATTGAGAAGAGGGCTGATTTTGAGGCCCTTGATTTTGAAATTGGGAATTTTGTGGGGCTTGTTGCCTCCACGAAAAATTCGGATGGTCCCTCCAACCCGGATTATATGTATTAGAATACGGGTTATGCCCGGGCCTTGAGAACATGGCATTAGCTTGCTCTTGGTTGGGATTGGGAAATTGCTCCGGTGTGGGGCAATCTTCCGAGAGATGGAATGGACTAGTACATGAAGCACAAACAGAACTTGCTGAATTTTGAGACAATGAAGGAGGAAGATGTGGTGCCATCAATTGGTAGAATTTATGAGCGATGGCATCGACCTAAGATGATTCCTCCTTTATTGATTTTGGTTGACAAGGGTTGGTGTTCTTTGCAATGGTTGAGGTCGGAGCCCTACGAGAATTATGTTGAAGTGAATTTTCGCTTAAATTCTCAAGTAGGGTCCAAGCCTCATCCACATTCTTGGACATGAACATCCCACCACAAGAAGAATCAACCATGAATCTATGGGTTTCGGTCAAGCCGGCATAGAAAGCTTGCATTAATTGCCATTTTAGGATCAAATGATGAGGACATTTCCGAAGAAGATCTTGTAGCCTTTCCCAAGTCTCATGGAGTTGTTCTCCATCAATTTGAGAAAAGCTTAGAATGGAACGCCTCATTTGGTTGGTTTTACTCACTAGATAATACTTCTTAAGGAATTCTTGTTGCAATTGAGCCCAAGAAGTAATGGAATTGGGAGCGAGGGAGTTCAACCAGTATTTTGCCCTATCCTTTAGGGAGAATGGGAAAAGATGGAGATGGAGTACATTGTCTGGAAAACCTCTCAACTGGATGGTCGAACAGATTTCAAGGAACTCATCAAGATGCTTATATGGATTTTCATTATCAAAGCCATGAAATGATGGAAGCATTTGGATGGTGCTTGATTTGATCTCATATTAAGCTGCATCGATGTTTGGCATTACTATGCAAGAAGGAGAAGCATAGGTGGTAGGGATGAAATGATCTCTAAGAGTCATTGGTTCTACATTAGGAATTTCAGCCCTTTCATTCCCCGGATTTCCTACGTTATCCCCTATTGTATTAAATTCAGTTTTAAGATCCCTTGTAAGAGTGGGTTCCCTAAGGTTCCGTCTAAGAGTTTTTTTAAGTGAATTTATATCAATAGGCGAGTCAAGTGTGGGTAGAGAGAGTGACTTACGACTGAACATCAACAGCACAGCATATAATCAACAAAGCAATTCATTATCCACAACTTCACATACGATGTTCCCTTTCTCCTCAATTATCAAGACAGAAAATAAATGGCCACGACAAGGACTGATGCTTATACACAGAATTAAAACAATAATATAGCCTCAACAAGGGCTTGCAAATAAATTAACTACTTCTAAACTTAACACATGCACGATATCTTACAATGTGAAACTAAAAGGTCAAGAAACTTACCTGGGGTCCTCTAGACTTACGCTTTGCTAGCGTTCCCACGGCGAGATTCGAGTCCCTAGAATCTTACAACACGAAAATGGTTAAACCACACAAAAAAAATAAAAAAAAAAATGCACAAAACACAATATGCACAATAAAACTAAATTTAACCCTAAACTTTGGTTGCTAAACCGTTTGCAAGTCCCCGGCAACGGCGCCAAAAATTGATCGACGGTCGAAATCAATTATAAATCAACCATCTTCGCAATAGCACGAATCATTGTAAAATAGGGCTATTGGACGGGTAAGTCGAACCACTGGGACTGCGCTAGTCTTAAGGCAACCTAAGTATCTAAAGTCATTTTAGAGTGATGAGGGGTTTATAAAGGGTTTGTGTGTTTGCCACTAAACTAAGAAATTAAAATGCATAAAACAATAGATTGCAATGAAATTGAAGAAGTGAGATACAAGTAGAAAAGACTAGGGAGATGAATCCACACTACACCCTAAGTACATGCTAGATTAGGTCTAAATTTGGGGATAAATAGCATATATGCAATGGTCAAGAAATATGAAGCAACTCCGTTACTTAATAATCATCAAGAAGTTCACTTAATCAAAACAAGAATGATCCATCAAAAGCTACCATAGTTGAACTACTTAAACTAAGGTATAGAATCAAATACACTATCTCAAGCAAAAGACCATCAAACTTTCAATCAAATGGTGAAGCACATGAAGGTAGGAATCAAGTATAAACCATCAAGGGAGGTACCTAAGCAATGGAATATCAAGTTTCAAAATCAACATGCCTTGAAAAACATTCATAGTCTATATTTTCATTGTCACTATGAAAATAAAAGCAATAAGATTGATCCAAGAATCATCAAAGATATGACAATGAACTTACATCAACCATTTACACATTAAAATTCATTACAAGAAGGAAAATGCTCTTAGACTATGAAACTACCATACATTATACATTATAGTCCCCAAAAGTATAGCCTAATCTAGAACATGATCAAAAGAGGAGGCTTCATCACCTCCCTAGATGGAGGTTTAGCTCTCCATTGATACAAAAATGGAAGAAGAAGAAGAAGAATACAACTTCATTCTCGAGCTCTATTGTAGCACTCAAGAACACTCTCTTCCTTGCTCTCTTCTCTCCCCTCTAATCTTGTAAGAATGAATGATAATGATATGTGTGGTCCTCCCTCTCTCTTATCAAGCTCAAGTCAAGGCTCTCTCTCCTCCAAGGAACACCTCCAACCACTTCATAAAGAAGGAAGATGGCATTGAGGAAACCAATGTGCAAGTGGCTGAAATTGAGCCATTTCTGAGTGCAATCTGCCAGAATTTTGAGCACTCGAAGGGTGGTCCCGAGCACTCGAAATTAGTGTAATGAGCAACATGCAATTCTTGCCCATCTCTGACCCACTGTGGAAGAATGACCATAACTTTGCGTTCTAAACTCCAAATGATGATCTGTTTGAAGATTTAGAGAGCTGATTCAGAGATCTAAATACTTCATGTTTTGATTAAGACCCAATTCTCAAGTCTGGTTGGTCGAAAATGGGGAGAAAGGCAGCACTTCAGTGCTGCCAGGCAGTTCTGCGCACCTCTGGTAAGAAGATCATAACTCTCTGCTCCAAACTCCGAATGATGAACCGCTTGAAGATTTGGAAAGATGATTCAGAGATCTAAATCTTTAGTGTGATGATGGAAGTCCAGTTCTTGAGTTTACTAGGTCGAAAATGGTGACAAAAGTCAGGTTCTACTGCTGCCAGAATTTCAGAATTGGCACCCTTTTTGTTCAAAATTCCACAAGGCATCATTTTTGCTTCCTTTTTGCAATTTAACCTGAAAATGTACGAAAACATACAAATGGAGATAATCTACATAAAATAATCAATTAATGGACTTTGTTAATATAATTTAGGGCGCTTGAATATACAGTATTCGGCGTTTATCACACACCCGCCCACATGGTCATCACAATCCACCCCCCTTGGAGGCCCGACGTCCCCGTCGGCACACTTTTGGCTGGGTCAGGCTCTAATACCATTTGTAGTGACCCACTCCACCACATGGTATGATATTGTCCGCTTTGGGCCTAAGCCCGCACGGTTTTGCTCTTGGGGTTTTACCCCAAAAGGCCTCATACCAATTGGCTGGCACACTTACATATAAGCACTTCAGATTTCCTTCTCCGTATGTGTGGTAGCCTGTAAGTGTCTGTTGCACCCGCCCACATGGTCATCACACCATATATCCATCATTTGATAGTATTGATGGAGAAAATTGAATTATGCTGGTTTCTACACTACTAGCACCTCCTGAAACATATCCAGCATCAGTTCCCTATCTGCTTGCCTGAAAAAGTTACTAATTTCATCTCTGACATCATAGATCTTGCCGAAATCAAACATCAAGCATCCTTTCTTCAACCTGCTCAGTTGGTAACGCCAGGCCTCCTGCAGCCTCTCGAGGACATTACCCGAGTTGATGTCCTCCAAGAGGCTTTCCTCGCAAGAATCCTTCAGGTCAGCAATGTCGTACTTGTTTGCCGCCCCCAGCAAAGACAACCTATGCTTCCAGAAATCATCTTGTTTTATGGTTCCATACAAGTAACTTAGATGGACCATGCAAGATTTCATTGACATGTCTTCTATGTTGATTGTAAAGGACTCCTTCTCCTTGAGGTTGCGAAGGAACATGCCCTGGAACATGGGGGAACTTGCGAAAAGAATCATCTTGTGATCTTTTAATGGTGACATCAGCATGGATACATATAGAATTGGCTGCTTCTCCTCGAGGCATCGGAGAACGCTTTGAGCTGCTGGAGATTGCATTGTACCATCAGTGGGCCATATAGAATTGGCTTCCCCACCCTGTGAATCATAACTGAGTTTTTTAGCTACTATCTGCAATTTAACCAAAAAAGAAAAAAAATGTGGTGTTTTCATTGTGCTAATCTAAATCCTATTTCATTGCTAGATGATATTTGGCTGAAGAAAAAATAAAACAAAAGAAAGATATTTGTCAATGATGAGGGTTTTCTCGGTCATGTGTTTTTTTTTTAGGATAAAGTACAGCCATACCCCTTGAGGTTTGGCAAATGGACATTCAGAGGAAATTTACCCATTTTTTGGACAAAGACACCCCTTTACATGAAAAATTGACCAAATTACCCTTTGAAAGATTAGGAGACTTTTTAACTTTACAATTTAATAAATTGGACCAATCTACCCTTATGAATAATTTATGCATAAAAAAAACGTAAAAAAAAAACTTTATATTGTTCATTTTTTTTTTTTTGTTTAAATATCCAAACTTCTTAAAAATGTAGACGTCTAAAATGATTTTTTGATTTAATACATATATTTCAAATAAATTATATTTTGTTATTACTTCTTTTCTTTTTCTTTTTTATTTTTAAATAATTCTTTCATCTAAAAAAATTAAACCAATCTCTTTTCTTTAAAAATAAAAAATATGGTACTAGTATAATTTTATGCATTTTAAATTATATATGGGATAATTTCATCGACACCCCCTGAAGTTTGATCAAATATCAGTCTAAAATATTTTTAAAAAATTACTATCAGTCACATTACAAACGTTTACTCCGTTTTTCACTCACACGCAAAAGTTAGTTGACAGGTGTGTCAGACCACTTTTTATATGTAAAAAGACATTCTTACCCTTTGATTTTTGTTTGACTCATTTAATTATTTCTTTAATGATTCAAATGACATATTTACCCATTTATACCGTCACATATTATTTCAATTCACCCACGTGTCTACATCCTATTGGTTGCTGACCTTAATTTTTTTTTTTTATTTTTATTTCACCTTATTATTTGGGGCCAAACAGTGACACGTCCCACCCAGGGAAGGCCAGAACTCCAACGACGACTAGAGAGAACGACGATGATCGGCAGCCAGAGTTAACGATGACGACTACGACTGATGAAGATTTCGGCGACGATGAAGATTGATGAAGATTCCGGCGACGATGAAGGCACGGGGCTTTGCCGACGAAAATCTGAGGATGGTGTGGGGTTTCCGCTTCTGACGACGACGACGTGGCAGCGAAAATCCGACGAGAATAACTGCCAGAAAATTGCACGATGCTGGCGAGACACTGTCCTGTTTACGACTTGTTTTCAATGTCATATAGCTTGCTAAAATGATGTGGGTTTGTTTTGTAATGCCGAAACTGTTGGTGATGTAGTTATATGTTGTTAGCCGAAAATAATAGAGGTTTCGAATGGGTTTTTGTTGGATTTGTATGATGTGTTGCTATGGTGCTCTCTAGTGTCGGTAGCCTCAGATTCTCATCATCTTGCTCTTGATTTGGATAGATGTATGGAGGGTTTGAATAAAAAAACATTTAGATTTCGATTCCAGCAATCAAAATTTTCTGAGCTAAACCTTTGGTGGATCGCCGGAGAGGATGGTGGTTGATGGTGGTGGTGGATTACCAGGGAGGATGGTGGTTAAAGCCCTAATTACAAGTCGCCAATCGCTCGCAGACTAGTCGCCTATGAACCAGAGATCTGCAAACCCCAAAAAAGGGCAACAAATGGTTTCTCAGTTGAATTGTTTCCAATCAATTGATGTGCATCCATTCATATGAACTAGCAATTGACACCCAACGATGGAGAATCAGTTCTGAGCTTTTATAGTGTAGATTTTGCACACGTGCTATATGTATTATGTGGGAGCTAAAAAGTTCACCAACATTAGACATTAGCAGATAATGACAACAATAATGATGGCTCTAAATAGTTTTGCTAGTCCTGCAACTAGGAATACATGGTAGGCCAAGCTGTATTACATATGCCGGCGAGACACAGTTTTCAAAATGTATAAAACCACGATAGATATTTCAATAAGGGTTGGAAATGGAGGTCCGAACATGGTCAGAGAAGGCGTTCAATACATAACACTACAAAGTTCAATAACTTTTACCCATCTCATCACCAGAAAATTCATGCCTTCTTGATGTAAATGGACTGAATCTGGCGAATGATGAGCCAAAGCCGGTTTTAAGAATTGATGGAAGAAGACAAAAGAGAGAGAGATAGACAGAAGCGTCCTTGAGGAGAGAGAACGTCCGACATAGATAGAAATAAAGGAGAGAAAAATAGTGTGCTTGTGTATTTTGTATTAAATGTGATTAAAAATTTAGGGCAAACATGTCTTTTCTCACGTTTTTAACGGAGAGAGTAACTAAAAAACGAAATTCGACCTAATTGATAGTTATTTTCGAAAGATGTTTTAGACTGATGTTTGGCCAAATTTCAAGGGATGTTAGTGAAATTAACCAATTATATATCTAATATTATGCATTTCCCAATATAAAAGAAAATAGGTACTAGTATAACTTTATGCATCTTAACTTTATGCATGCCTTTATTATTTTTTTTCCCTTTGTTTTATTATTATTTTTTCCTTTTTATGTTGGGAAATGCATAATATTTGATATATAATTTAAGATGCATAAGGTTATACTAATACCATATTTTTTATTTTTAAGGAAAAGAGATTGGTTTAATTTTTTTAGATGAAAGAATTAAGTATCTTAATTTAAAAATAAAAAAGAAAAAGAAAAAAAGTAATAACAAAATATAATTTATTTGAAATTTATGTATTGGATCAAAAAATCATTTTAGATGTTTACATTTTTAGGAAGTTGGGACATTTATAAAGTAAATAACAAAAAAATAAAATAAAAAAGTGAACAATATAAAGTTTTTTTTTTTTTTTTTTTATGCATAAATTGTTCATGAGGGTAAATTGGTCCAATTTATTAAATTGTAAAGTTAAAAAAGTCTCCTAAACGGTTAAAGGGTAATTTGGTCAATTTCTCATGTAGATAAGTGTCTTTGTCCATTTTTGAATCTTCAGGGGGTGTCTTTGTCCAAAAAAAATAGGTAAATTTCATGTAAGTGTCCTTTTGCCAAACCTCAAGGAGTGTGATTGTACTTTATCTTTTATTTATTATTATTGTTTTTTATTTTTTTTCCCAAGTTGATCATGTGTTTCTAGTGCATTGAAGAATAATGTGCTTTAAAAAAATGAAACACCAACCAACAAATTTTTTTTTTCTCGGTAAATACCAACCAACATTTCATATCTTATTTCGTGTAGATGCAAAAATAATTTATAATCTTGCATCCTAAATCTTAAAACACCTAACAATATTTAAAGTAGCTCACATTCAGTGGTAGATCTTCAAATCCAGAAACTCAACGTCAATGATGAAGCGACCAAGAAAAGTGGAATCAACAGGCCAGACAAAGTCATCACTGGTCTGTAGCAGTCTTCCATGAACTGCAGTGTGAATCAATAAAATGTTAAGGGAATTGAACAACTTCATTGTAACTACATCACACAGAGTTATCATATTCGCTATATTAAAATTAGGGGAAGAACTTATGATTTCAGCATGTGCACACTGCACATAAGAAAGAGAGAGACAGAGAGAGAGAGAGCGCGCTAAAATGGAGAAGTGGTAATGTTGTTGACACCCATTTTGGTATTTAGGCCATAAAGGTATTTGGGCCGTAAAAGATATTGGGCTGGAGGCATGCGTTGTTGGGCTAAACAATGAAGTTAGGTTGAGACCGAAATTGCTGTTGATTGCATGATATGGAATTGGTTTGGTGAATGCGCCAACTGTAAAATGGGTTTGTAAAGGAAACGGTTATGTAGGTTCATATGGAGCATAACTAGCGTGCAAGGATTGGGTTGAGTTTTAAAATGGATAAGGATTGCAATTTGTAGTTTTTATCTTTTGGTTAAGGTTAGCTAAGTGTAGTTTATCAGTAACTTAGTTGGTTTTTGTTTAATAATTAGGTTATCGATGAATTTGATTTGGATTTAGTAGTTAATTATGTGATAGAGTTTGATGTATTTTGAATGCTTGTATTTAGGAAGATAATTTATGTTTTTCTATAAATAAGAAAAAGGCCTGCTGTGAAAGAGGTCCAGTACCCTCAGAATCAATTTATTATTTTGTTTGCTTTCTCAAGCACTTTCCTCAAATAGCATCCTTGCTATCTTTATCTATATCTCTATTTCAGTCTCGTTCTATTTCTCTCCCCATATCTCTTTCTCCCTATCTCTTCTCCCTATCACTTTCTATATCTATTTCTTCCCCTTTCTATTCTCTTGATACGTTATTATAAATTGTTCACTGGAAAAGTCCTTTTAACTAAGCCAATTTTGAACCCAAAGAGGAATTTTTCTGTTCCTTTTTTCCTCGCAATCGTCTGAAAGTCAACTTGCTCAAAGGGACTAAAGTTGACAATTCATACTTGAATCACACAAGTGGTTCTGGCACGCCCGCTCCATCTCAATTTAAGATCAGATCTTAGGAGTCGATTTTAGCGTCAACATTTTTGGCACGCCCGGTGGGACCCACTAGATGATTAATTTATTTACAACAACGATGCCTCCCAAGAGGAACACAAAGAATACGAATTCAAATGATAAAGAAGACGAGGAAGTCCAGCCAACTGGTCAAGCCGAATCTCATACAGCAGGAGCTTCTTTCCCATCGAATGCTCCATTTATGCAAATACTTGAATCCATTAGGCAGGGAATGGAAAACCAGGAAGCCCATTTGGGAGCTCGTATTGATGGGATGAGTCAAAAAGTTAATGCTCGCATGGATGGGATGAATCAAAAAATGGATGCAGTATCAAATCAATTATCGGTGGTTGATAAGCGCCGAATATTGCATATTCAAGCGCCCTAAATTGCATTAGTTAAGTCCATTATTTGATTTTATTATGTAGATTATCTTCATTTGTGCATTTTTGTTTATTTTCAGGTTCATTGGCTTAAAAGAAGCAAGAATGATGTTTTGTTGAAATTTTGAATGCAAAGTGCTCAAGGCTGAAGCTTGGTAGCAGTAGAACCTGGATTTCCTTGCCATTTTTGACCTAGGAAACTCGAGAACTGGACTCCCATCAAAACATGAAGTTTGTAAAGCCCTGAATCATCTTTCCAAATCTTCAAACAGTTCATCATTCGGAGCTTGGAGCAGAGAGATATGGCCTAGTTACCAGAGGTGCGCAGAACTGCCTGGCAGCATTGAAATACAGCCTTTCTCCCCATTTTCGACCAAGTAGAATTGAGAATTGGATCTCCACCAAAACATGAAGTTTCTAAAGCTCTGAATCAGCTTTCCAAATATTTAGACGGTTTGGAATTCGGAGTTCGGAACGCAAAGTTATGGTCATTCTTCCACAGTGGGTCAGTGCTGAGCAAGAAGAGCATGTTGCACATTACACTAATTTCGAGTGCTCAAGGCCACCCTTCGAGTGCTTGAAAATTGACCAGAATGAAGCTCGGGACTCCTCATTTCCAGCCACTTGCTTCATTGGTTTCCTCAATTTGAATCTCCCTCTTTTATGAAGTGGTTGGGAATGTTTTTTTGGAGGAGAGAGAGGGCTTTGTTGGAGGAGATAAGGCAACCAAAGGCCACACATATCTATAAAAACATAATTTTTTTACAAGATTAGAGGAGAGAGAAGAGAGCAAAGAGTGTGGTGTTCTTGAGTGCTACAGTAGGAGCTCGAAAATGGAGATGGAGGCTTCTTCTTCTTCTTCATTCCTTGTAGTCATGGGTAACTAAACCACACCTAGGGAGGTGATGAAGCCTCCCCTTGTTGTTCATGTTTTAGATTAGGCTATGTTGGGGATTATGATGTATACTTTTGGCATTTTCATAGTTAGAGCATAGCATCTCATATAATGAACTCTAACACTTTTAAATGATTAATGTGAGTTTCTTTTGCTTGTCTTAATGATCTTTGTATTAACCTTATTGCTTGCATTCTCATAGTGACAATGGGAATCAAACTATGATTTGTTTTCAAGGCATGTTGTTAGAAAAATGGATAATCCATTGCTTAGGAATTTCCTTTAATGGGTTATGCTAGTTTCCTACCTCATGTGCTTTATCATTTGGTTATAAACTTGATAGTTCTTGCTTGAGTGAATATGTTGAGGGCTACACTTTAGTTTAGGTAGCTTAAATGTATGAATTTTTGAGGGATTATTCTTGTTTAATGATTCAATGAACTTTTCTAAGAGTGTATGGTAACATAGTGTTGCTATATATTCCATGACCATTTTATACATTGTACCTCCCCAATTTAGCCTTAGTCTAGCATGTACTTAGGGTGTAGTGTGGATTCATCTTCCTAGTATTTTCTACTTGTATCTCACTTCCTTTAATTTAATTGCAATTTATTGTTTTATGCATTTCAATTTCTTAGTTTAGTGACAAACACATAAACCTTTTATAAACTTCCCTCATCATTCTAGAATGATTCTAGACATTTAGGTTATATTAGACTAGCGCAGTCCCAGTGGTTCGACTTACCCGACCAATAGCCCTATTTTACAATGATTCGTGCTATTGCGAAGGTTAATTGTAATCGACTCAACCGATCAATTTTTGGCGCCGTTGCCGGGGACTTGCATACGGTTTAGTAACCAAAGTTTTAGGGTTAAACTTAGTGTGATTGTTAATATTGTGTTTTGTGCACATTTCTCGTGTGGTTTAACCATTTTTATGTTGTAAGATTCTAGGGACTCGACTCTCGCCGTGGGAACGCTAGCAAAGTGTAAGTCTAGAGGACCCTAGGTAATCTTCTTGACCTTTTAGTTTCACATTGTTATATTTTGTGCATGTGTTAAGCTTAGAAGTAGTTAATTTATTTGCTAGCCCTTGTTGAGGCTATATTATTGTTTTAATTTCTTGTTCAAGCATCGGTCCTTGTCGTGGCCATTTATTTTCTGTCTTGATAATTGAGGAGAAAGGGAACATCGTATGTGGAGTTGTGGTTGATGAATTGCTTTGTTGAGTATATGCTTTTTTGTTGATGTTCGGTCGTAGGTCACTTTCCTTACCCACAATCGATTCTCCCATTGATATTAACTCTCTTGAAAGAACTCTTAGACGGAACCCTAGGGAACCTACTCTTACACGGGATCTTGAAACTGAATTTAATACAATGGGGGATAATATAGGAAATCCGGGGAATGAAAGGGCTGAAATTCCTAATATCGAGCCAATGACTCTTAGAGATCATTTCATCCCTACCACCTATGCTTCTCCATCTTGCATAGTGATGCCAAACATCGATGCAGCTCAATATGAGATCAAATCTAGTACCATCCAAATGCTTCCATCTTTTCATGGTTTTGATAATGAAGATCCATATAAGCATCTCGATGAGTTCCTTGAAATCTGTTTGACCATCCGGTTGAGAGGATTTCCTGAAAATGCACTCCACTTACATCTTTTCCCATTCTCCCTAAAGGATAGGGCAAAATATTGGTTGAACTCCCTCGCTCCCAACTCTATTACTTCTTGGGCTCAATTGCAACAAGAATTTTTTAAGAAGTATTATCCGGTGAGTAAAACCAACCAAATGAGGCGTTCCATTCTAAGCTTTTCTCAAGTTGATGGAGAACAACTCCACGAGACTTGGGAAAGGTTACAAGATCTTTTTCGGAAGTGTCCTCATCATTTGATCCCAAAATGGCAATTAATGCAAGCTTTCTATGCCGGCTTGACCGACACCCATAGATTCATGGTTGACTCTTCTTGTGGTGGGATGTTCATGTCCAAGAATGCGGATGAGGCTTGGACCTTACTTGAGAATTTGAGTGAAAATTCACTTCAACATAATTCTCATAGGGCTCCGACCTCAACCACTCCAAAGAACACCAATCCTTGTCAACAAAAATCAATAAGGGAGGAATCATCTCAAGTGGATGCCATTGCTCATAAATTCTACCAATTGATGGCACCACATCTTCCCCCTTCATTGTCTCAAAATTCGGCAAGTTCGGTTTGTGCTTCATGTACTAATCCATTCCATCTCTCGGAAGATTGCCCCACACCGGAGCAATTTCCCAATCCCAACCAAGAGCAAGCTAATGCCATGTTCTCAAGGCCCGGGCATAACCCGTATTCCAATACATATAATCCAGGTTGGAGGGACCATCCGAATTTTTCGTGGAGGCAACAAGCCCCACAAAATTCCCAACTTTAAAATCAAGGGCCTCAAAATCAGCCCTCTCCTCAATATCAAGGTAGGCTTTTCCAAGCCTCTTCAAGCTACCAACCTCCATACAATCCAAATGTCTCCACTCAACCTCCTGTGAATCCAATTGATGAGATAGTGGCTGCAAACAAGCAAATGATGGAATCATTAAATGTGCAAATGATGGAATCATTAAACAAGCAAATCATGGATTCCAACAAGCATCTCTTGACATCCTTGCAACCTACTCTCCAAATGGTTCACTCCTATACTCAATCCATAGCTAGGCTCAAAAATCAAATGGGCCAAATAGCTAACCAAGTGAACCAACTTCTTCAAAAAGACAAGGGTAAGCTTCCTGCTCAACCATTTGAAAATCCTAGAGGGATACATGCAATTGATGAAACCCCTCTTCCGAGTGGGCCGAGTCTTGAGCATGTTCAAGCTATCACCACCCTTCGGAGTGGTAAAGTGGTTGACAACAAGGTCGATGGAGACAAAAGTGAACAAAATCCTCCTTTGAAAAATCCAAATTCAAGCTCTTCCAATCCAAATCCAAGTTCTTCTTGTCCAAATACCATTCACGGAAATACCACGCATGTCACCCCAAATGTGGAAACTACTTATGAGCCAAAAGCTCCGTTCCCTCAACGTCTTCAAGAGTTGACACATTTTGGGAATAAGAATTGCAAAATTCAAGACATGTGGGAGGTCTTTAGGCAAGTAAAGATCAATCTTCCTCTCTTGGATGCTATCAAACAAATTCCTCCCTATGCAAAATTCCTTAAGGATTTGTGCACTCAAAAGCGCACTTCCAGAAGTCATTTACCAAAGAAAGTGAGGTTAACCGAAAATGTTAGTGCGATCATTTAGCACAGCACTCCTCCGAAGTATAAGGATCCGGGTGCCCTCACAATCTCTTGTGTCATTGGTGACAACAAAATCGAGAGGGCCCTCCTTAACTTAGGAGCTAGTGTGAATTTGATTCCATATTCGGTTTACCTACAACTTGGTTTGGGAGATCTTAAACCAACTCCGGTAGTATTGCAACTTGCTGATAGATCTATTAAGCAACCACGGGGAATCATTGAAGATGTTATCATAAAGGTGGATAGGTTCTACTTCCCGGTAGACTTCGTGGTTCTTGATACGGAACCAGTCCACGATCCAAGAAAACACATTCCCATAATTCTCGGACGTCCTTTTCTAGCTACAGCTAATGCTTCTATTAACTGTAGAACCGGATTGATGGATATCTCTTTTGGGAATATGAATGTTAAGCTCAATATTTTCAATGCTGTTCCTCTTTCTCTGGATGAGAGTGAGTGTTTTGCAATCACTATTGCTGATGAACTCATTGAAAATCCAATTCCACCTCCTTCAATGGAGGATCCCCTACAAGCTTGCTTGGTCCACTCTGATTTTGAGGATTTTGATGAGGAAAAATCCATTCGGAAAGTCAACTCCTTACTTGATATTCCATCACCATTTTCCTCTCCTTTATGGGTAGCACTAAACCCATCTCTATCTTGGGAATGTCCAACTCCTTCCATTTCTTCACCGGAGTTACCTCAACATTTTGAGGGTGAACCACCGGACAAAGGTAAGGAGAATGTTGACAAGTTGCTGGAAATTCTTCCAATCATTCCGGCCCAATCTAGAATCATTGTCCATGATACTCAACCTGTGAACAAATTATTTGAGTACAATGAGGTATATGACTTGGAGATTGCAAATATGAAAGGTCATGATCCTCCCATTGTTAGTCAAGACAATGACATTCAACGAGCCTCCATAACCTCGAATAAGCAACACCTTTGCTTAAATCTGAAAATAAAAAAAGTGAGATTAAAAGCGATGCTCAAATCCTCTAAGGCCAGACTTGTTTCTCTTCGGAAGGATCAATATACCTCACCATTCATTGATCCAAGTTTGAGACCATATGAAGGAGGCAAGTTGCGTACGGAGCGTTAAGGATCCATCTCTCTATTGGATCCCGATCCTGGTTCGTCTAGCTATCGACATTAAATTTAGCAAAGCAAGGGAAGAAATTCTTTCGATGTTCCAAGCTTCCCTACCTTCTCAAATTGCTCGTGCCTTGAAATTTTCTAGGAAATGGTTTAGAAAAGCCAAAAATTTGATTTTTCTGAAATGGTCTTCAGTTGTATTCCGCAATTTTAGACCGGCCTCTTAGACCTTCTCAGCTCTAATTTTCATTCCTGGAAATTTCCATCGCTTTCTAGCAATTTCATAGGATCTTTAGCATGCAACTCATGTGCACAACCTCTCAGTTTCAATGCATTGTTGGATCATGGTTCCCCAAAATTTTCCATACATTGGAGATGAAGTGCAAGGTTTAAAAAAAAATTTCCTACATTCATCCATGCATTTGAAGAGACCAAATCCCATCCATGCATTGAAGAGATGTTCCAAGGTTTAAAATTTTTTCTGAAATTTAATTCATGCATTGTGTGATGTTGCAAAGGTTTAAAAATTTTCCTACATTCATCCATGCATTGGAAATGTGTTGCATTTTGAAAATTTCTCCAATTTGATTCATGCATTAGCAAGATGTTGCAAAGTTTGACACATTTGTTTCAGCAATTGCATCCATTCAAAATGCTCACTGGGCCAAGATTCTAGTGCTCGAATGATCTAACCAAAATTCCATGAGCTACTGCCCATTTTTGGAGCACTCTAGCTTCCATTTGGATTGCTCCAAATTACCACACCAATTTTGCATGCTCACTGCCCAAGTTTGGAGCGCTCTTGCTTCCATTTGGATTGCTCTAAACTTCTCCACCATCATTCCGAGAGTGCTCTAAATGTGAACCATCAATCCCAAGCTCACTGCCTTCATTTAGAGCACTCTAAATTCCATTTGGATTGCTCCAAAAATTCAGCCCTTTATGTGCAGCTACTGTCTCCATTTCGAGCACTTGAATTCCAATTTCGAGTGCTCGAACCTCCATCCCAAACATCCCAAGCACACTGTCTCACATTCGAGCACTTGGAGGCCAATCCAGAGTGCTCGAAACTTCTACAAAAAATAATTCCGAGGCTCTGCTTGTTTTTGAAGCACTCGAAGCCAAATTTCGAGTGCTCGAAAAACCAAACTCATCCCTCACTCTCTGCTCGAGCATGCTCAACACCAAACCCCTCCCTTGCAGCATCAACCATTTCACCACACCCTAGCCCATCATTCAAGCTCTCTCACTCACCACCGAGTGCTCAAGCCCCTCTCACCCTCGGCCCCCAACTCTCTGCCAACATTTCGAGCACTTGAAGTGGGACTTCGAGTGCTCGAACCAAGCTCTCACTCTCTCTCTTTTAAACCTCGAAGCCACACCAACACCTCACTCTCATCACCCCTTCTCGGCTGCAACACTACCCACCTTAACTCCCTCTCCTCCACTATCAACTCAACCCACATTGCCAACCACCTCACCTCTCTCTCTCAACCACTCTTCACCTCTTTCTCTAACTTCACCACCCTCCTGCTCGAACTTCTCACACACCACACCAATTTTTCTCTCTCTCCCACTCACAACCAAATTCTAAACCACCAGCATGCAACATTCCATGACCTGCATCAAGACCTCACCTTCACCCTCTCGGCCATCCTCACCAACACCCACCTTCTACCTATCACCACCACTTATCCCACGCACCAAGGGCCCTTGGTTCTCCATTGTTGGGTAAGTTTCTTCCTTCTCTTTCTCTTTCACATTTTTGGTATAAATGGAGGATGGGCTTGCATGTAATGGAGATTTGTGATTGTTTGGGAGTAGTTATTGCAATTGCAAGGCCAAAAATTTTTGGGTTTCATCATCCACCCCACTCATTTTCACCTTCTCCTTTTTGTGGTGCACGCCAGGTGTTCGCTGAAATTCCTCAACCAAGTCCACCTCTCTAAATGTCTCGTGCAAGTCCTTCTCACCCTCCTAGACCCTCTGCGGGTGCCCGTGCTGTCAATCGTGAGCGACCACGTGATCCTTGGGATCGCAAACAACTCAACTACGAGCTTTCTTTTCCGCTCACGGATGCCTTTGACATTCTACCCACCACTTCGTGGGCTGTAGCCGAATTGACTAACCGGCGTCTGCAGCACATTTGCGCGCCCCTTGCTAGGATTGCCTACCCCCGTGTAGTGCGCCTCTTCTACCAGATCTCCAATGCCCTGAAGAGCCGCCCATTTCTCTCACTACATCCATTGATGGCACCACCTATGCTTTCACTATGACTGACATCATTCAGGTTTCTGGTTGCCCCATTGAGTGCCCCGATGACCTTTTGGACCCTACTGGCCATACGTTGTATGAGCTGGTCGATGATATGACTGTCGAGCAGGTAGTCGCCGCCATTGGCAATGTCGACGATCCTAATAGGCCCCGGTCTTTTATCCGCAAAACTAATCTTCCGGAATGCCTCTGGTTCATTGACACTATTTTCAAGCACAATGTCTGCCCTTTAGTGCATAGCACCGAGCGTAGGGGCCTCCTTTTGCAAGCCTTATATGCTATGGACCAAGGCCAATGGTTCTCCATCCCGGAGCTCATTTGGACAACATTTATGAAGTTTTGGTATTACGCTCATAATGCACGGGTTCCGCGAGTTGAAAATCGGAAATTGCCTTTGCCGTTTTTCATCACTCGGCTCCTAAAGCACAAGGGTTTCATTGTTCCTCCCCATGAACCAAAAGGCGAAAAGATTAAAAATTTTACCAAGCGCCGGTGGATCAATGTTCTTAGCCATTCTAGTACCCCTCAGCCTGTTGCCCCCCTGTTCATCCAAGCTCCACCTCCTCCTCCTTCTGAGGATGCTTCTATAGCAACAGCCGCTGCAAGGTTAGAGCCTCCGGTCGACTCTCAGCCGGACCAGGCTTTCATCTGGGCTAGCATTGCCGGTATTCATGAGCGGATGGATCGTTTTGAGAAATCTTTGTCCGCGTACACTCGGACTATGTGTGAAACTTCTTCCCGTGCTGAAGAAGATCGTCGTCTTGCTGCTGAAGACCGCCGTGTCGCAGCTGAGGAACGTCGTTTGGCTTCCGCCGAACGACGTAAGACTCAATCTCTCATCCATTCCATCCTCGCCCGTTTACCCTCTGGCCCGTAGCTTGTTGCGAGTGTTGGACCTTATCTTTTTGTTCATATGTAAATATTTCTCTTGTATCTTTTGTTTTACTTTTGAACTTTTAGAATTTGCTATGTATAGGTTACTCTAGTAGACATAATCTATGTACAGCTCTTTTGTAATCATGTAAACTCCCTTTTGAATGCAAATTCTCTATTTTCTGTTATTTTTTTGTTCAGTATTTTTCTGTATAGGTGCTTGTGCTATTAATGCCTTTTGTGGTTGTTTCTTTTTGTACTTCGTCATACTATCCAGGTGGCGCAGTCCATTTCAAGTTTGGGGGTTTTGTCTCACCATGCCTTTTCCTCCCCCTGGGTATTTTTGTTCCTTTTTACTCTTTGTCATTTTTGTCTTTAACTTTAATCCATGTCCCACATTGAGGACACTGTGTCGTTCAAGTTTGGGGGTGCATTATTGCATTCTTGGCATAGTTTTGGTATCATATTTTTGTAAAGCAATGATAGTGTAACTTGGAACTTGTTGGAGATGAAGCATATGTTTAAAACTTTGTGTATAGAAGTAATTGAAATTTTTGAAAATAAAGAAAAATTTGAGTTGAAATGATCATGTGGATTCAAATTAATCTGTATAAATGTCTCAATTAGATTCTTACTGGACTTTACACTTTTATAAGCTTCACAATGCACAGATGCACATTGGAAACTTAACAGTGAGGCATGCAACTTGATTGACCTTGATCTTGGCCTAGTTAATCTGATTTGATGAACCTAATGGATGAATATCTTTGGCATGATTCTTACAAAAAAAAAAAATAAAAAAAAAATAAAAAAAAAAATAAAAAAAAATAAAAAAAATTGAGAAAGATAGAAAATAATGACCAGTTGAAGTTCGTAGCCTTTCCAACTCGAGCTATTAAGCCCTATGGAGTGTCTCTACACTTATCACCCTAAAGCCGTCTAGTTTGGGAGTTGTTGGCCTAACGCTTGCTATATGGGTTGGTTAGAAAACTTAAAGGACTTAAACATTGCACGGTCATTCAAAAAAAATTTGTAATAAACATGGTTTGTTGGAGTTCGTAGCCTTTCCAACTTGAGCTATTAAGCCCTATGGAGTGTTTCTACACTTAGCACCCTAAAGCCATCTGGTTTGGGAGTTGTTGGCCTAACGCTTGCTACATAGGTTGGTTAGAAAACTTAATGGATTTCAGCACTGCACAACCATTCTATGTTTCATTTTTGAGCTTTAATAAATTGTCAGCAGGTAACAAAAGTTGTCTTGTAAATAAAATCATGCCTTAGGGACTTCATTTAAAGGGGAATTCAATGATTTGAAAACTTGTGCCTTGGAATTGGAAAAGGATGTAAAAGCCGCATGTTGAGAATCCAATTCACTTTCACTGAAGTAGAGTTGATTTCCATTTAAGAGATGACAATTGAGTTATTTATATGGACGATGATGTTGATGCATGCATGTTGAAATGGTTTTTGTCAATTTTTGTATCAATGCTTCATATATGCATGGTAGTTTTCCCAATGACCCCGTCTCCAGCTCTTTGTCTGTTTCAAGTTGTATTTGAGCTTTGTATATATTTATTTTTGCCATGGTTGATATTTTTGTTTTAGCATTCCCATGTTTTTCATTCTATCAAGTTTTTCATTCTGGTTTTGCTAAGGGACTAGCAAAATGTAAGTTTGGGGGTGTGATAAGCGCCGAATATTGCATATTCAAGCGCCCTAAATTGCATTAGTTAAGTCCATTATTTAATTTTATTATGTAGATTATCTTCATTTGTGCATTTTTGTTTATTTTTAGGTTCATTGGCTTAAAAGAAGGAAGAATGATGTTTTGTTGAAATTTTGAATGCAAAGTGCTCAAGGCTGAAGCTTGGCAGCAGTAGAACCTGGATTTCCTTGCCATTTTTGACCTAGGAAACTCGAGAACTGGACTCCCATCAAAACATGAAGTTTGTAAAGCCCTGAATCAGCTTCCCAAATCTTTAAACAGTTCATCATTCAAAGCTTGGAGCAGAGAGATATGACCTTGTTACCAGAGGTGCGCAGAAATGCCTGGCAGCATTGAAGTTCAGCCTTTCTCCCCATTTTCGACCAACTAGACTTGAGAATTAGATCTCCACCAAAACATGAAGTTTCTAAATCTCTAAATCAGCTTTCTAAATATTCAGACGGTTTGGCATTCGAAGTTCGGAACACAAAGTTATGGTCATTCTTCCACAGTGGGTCAGTGCTGAGCAAGAAGAGCATGTTGCACATTACACTAATTTTGAGTGCTTGAGGCCACCCTTCGAGTGCTCGAAAATTGACTAGAATGCAGCTTGGGACTCCTCATTTTCAGCCACTTGCTTCATTGGTTTCCTCAATTTGAATCTCCCTCTTTTATGAAGTGGTTGGGAATGTTTTTTTGGAGGAGAGAGAGGGCTTTGTGGGAGGAGATAAGGCAACCAAAGGCCACACATATCTATAAAAACATAATTTTTTTACAAGATTATAGGAGAGAGAAGAGAGCAAAGAGGGTGGTGTTCTTGAGTGCTACAGTAGGAGCTCGAAAATGGAGATGGAGGCTTCTTCTTCTTCTTCATTCCTTGTAGTCATTGGTAACTAAACCACACCTAGGGAGGTGATGAAGCCTCCCCTTGTTGTTCATGTTTTAGATTAGGCTATGTTGGGGATTATGATGTATACTTTTGGCATTTTCATAGTTAGAGCATATCATCTCATGTAATGAACTTTAACACTTTTAAATGATTAATGTGAGTTTCTTTTGCTTGTCTTAATGATCTTTGTATTAATCTTATTGCTTGCATTCTCATAGTGACAATGGGAATCAAACTATGATTTGTTTTCAAGGCATGTTGTTAGAAAAATGGATAGTCCATTGCTTAGGAATTTCCTTTAATGGGTTATGCTAGTTTCCTACCTCATGTGCTTTATCATTTGGTTATAAACTTGATAGTTCTTGCTTGAGTGAATATGTTGAGGGCTACACTTTAGTTTAGGTAGCTCAAATGTATGAATTTTTGAGGGATTATTCTTGTTTAATGATTCAATGAACTTTTCCAAGAGTGTATGGTAACATAGTGTTGCTATATATTCCATGACCATTTTATACATTGTACCTCCCCAATTTAGCCTTAGTCTAGCATGTACTTAGGGTGTAGTGTGGATTCATCTTCCTAGTATTTTCTACTTGTATCTCACTTCCTTTAATTTAATTACAATTTATTGTTTTATGCATTTCAATTTCTTAGTTTAGTGACAAACACACAAACCTTTTATAAACCTCCCTCATCGTTCTAGAATGATTCTAGACATTTAGGTTGTATTAGACTAGCGCAGTCCCAGTGGTTCGACTTACCCGACCAATAGCCCTATTTTACAATGATTCGCGCTATTGCGAAGGTTGATGTTAATTGACCAACCGATCAGTGGTTCATAGCCGATCTGATCAAGCCAAAGCCTCAAATATACATGAGTCATTGGTTCGGCAAATTTCTTCGTCAAAGGTGATTATCCCTGAAGAACTAAGGACAACAATGGCAGAAGCAATGTTGCAAAATCTAACTCTTTGAATGCCAATTAGCATGCTGCCAATTCAACTGTTGGGTAGTACAATTGGCAGTGTGCCGAATCCTACTATTGGTATGCCAATTGGTAACCCACCAATATTGTTAGATCCACTGGCAGTAACAGCAATACCGATGTATCAACCACCGTTGATTAATCAACATAATCAGAATGAGCAACGTCCACCAATGCAGCCGATCCCAGTGGTGAGAGATCGGCAGGAGTTGGTTTGAAAACCAAAACCAAGGCAGGGTTAATCTATTGGTACCTCCGGCGGTTGCTGGGGGGCAAGGCAATGCTAATCAATAACGAGAATGGGTTAATCCATTCGTTCCGTTACACCCAAATGATCATCTGGGACAAAATGCAGGGATCGATAGGGCTCAAATTCTGGCTTTAATATAGGCTAAGGTAGCACAGGGATGCAGACGTGTTAGGCCAGTATACAGAAAGCCTTATCCCGATCATATCGATGCCCATGAGTTACCTAGAAATTATCGGTATCCCGATTTTTCTATGTATAGTGGTGAAGAACATTTTTCTATGGTGCAGCACATTGCGAGGTTCACACCACAATGTGGTGAAGCAGGCCTTAGTCCTTGGTTGAGGATGAGGTTATTTTCTAGCTCTCTCGCTGGGGCGGCATTTGAATGGTACAATAATTTACCAGCCAACTCTATTCGAACATGGGACGAAATGGAGGAGGTTTTTCATACTCAATTTTACCGAACAGAGACAGAAGCTACGTTGGCAGATATATCCCATTTAACTCAGTTGCCGAGCAAATCGGTAGAAACTTTTATTGCTAGGTTCAGAAAGGCTAAACTCAAATGCCGAGTAAGTTTACCAGAACCAGAATACATTAAATTGGCATTGAATGGTCTATACATTGAACATCGCAAGAGGTTTGATGGGTTGAGTTTCAAGATCTCTTCGATTTAGTGGACAGAGCCTCTCGGTATGAGGAAATACTAAAAGAAGAGAAGAAAAGGAAGAATTCTTCTAAGGGTACTTGGTACAAGGACCCTAACTATGAGGTCTTCTCGGCAGAGGTTGGAGATGAATTAGAAATTGATGTTATAGAAGTCAATATCAAAAAGCCATATGTTTGTGAGGCATTGGTTAAACCTAAACTAACTACGGGGGGCAATGCATCATCATCATCAACATCGGCAGCAAGGAAAGATCCTGCCAATACCGGGAAGAATTATTCATTCGACTTGTTAAAAATACATCAAATCTTTGATCACTTGATGGCCGATAAGATAATAGCTTTGCCTAAAGGGCATAAGATTCCATCGGCAAGTGACTTGAAAGGAAAAAAGTATTGTAAGTATCACAACTCTTGGAATCATGCTACTAATGATTGTACTGTTCTACGAGGTGTATTGCAGAAAACTATCGATGAAGGTACTTTGAAGTTCCCAGAGAAAACTTCAGAGACCATGAAGGTGGATACCAATCCATTCCCCACGATCACGTCTACTAATGTGATAAGCTTAGTCAAGCGAGAGAATCGACAAGAGGCTGAGAAGATATCTGGTGAGTTCCTTTCATCAACTGCGACACTTGAAAAGATGATAGAATTGCAGAAGCAATTAAGGGAGGCTCAATTAGCACTGATTGACCATGGTTGTTGTCCAAGTTACAAAGGAAAGAAAAAACCAAAGGAAGATGTGCCAATAGAGGTTCAACCAAAGAAGAAAGGAATTCTTGAGAGGCTTATTTTCCCATTAAAGCCTGGGGAAGAGCCTCGGCAAGGTGGTACCAGCAACAGCCATTTGAAAGTGGGAAGTCCAACTCGGCAAGTAGATATATCTAGCCAATTTCATCCTCAAAATCGGCATCCCAGTTTTAAAAGGCAATCGCCGGTTCAGTCAGAAATTTGGGTACAGAAAGGAGCCGATTCATATAAAGTACGAACTGTGAAACCAAGGACAGACTCAACTGAAGATAGATGGACTCGAGTTAATCATCCAAAATTCCTTAAAGCACAACAATATCAGAACGGGGGCCTAACTCGATCTCAGAAACGTAGGGAACAAAAGAGAAGGGCTGAGCAAAAAAGGAAAGCTGAGGAAGGAGGCAAAGTAGTACAAGCCGAAGAAGTCGGCATTCCAGATAAAGATGGGGAGCATCAGCCGACGTGGCCTAGACGCAACAATGAGTTCAGAATTCAGTTTGGCAGTTTCCTAAATGAGATGTCATGTAACATGGCATTTGCATTACCTGCAATGTTTCAAGCTCCATCGGCATCAAACGTAAATACTGAAATGAATGAGGTCAAAGATACCCATTCTTTTCCATTGATTTCCTTTCGTAGTAGACACACGATCCACCCACTCGTTCCATTGGAGCATTGGCGGATGCCAATTTTTGAGGAAAAGGGTAGGTCTGTCCCCTTTTGTTGTCAGGTAAAGAGGTTTAGAGAAAGGGAGATGTTGCTCGGCCTGTGGATAAATTGGTGATAGCGAATGAGGGAATTGGTTCAGAAATGCTGGGCCAAGCCCCTTAGCATTTTCGGAGACGTCGATTAATGTGGTAATATCCAGTTCGTTGTGATCTAGGGTTTTGATCGCTGATTTAGTAAGTTGGGTATGTGATGTTGCCTCTGGAAAAGGGGATTCCAAATTCAAATCACTCTGTTTTGGTAGTTTTGAAGCCATAACTAAAGGAAAGAAAAGACGAAGTTGCAGAGAAATTCTGGGAGCAAAGTACTTTGGTAGAAGCAAGTTTGATTTGAGGAGAATCGTTTGGTTTTCGTGAATGAGAAAGAAACGTGAAGTATAGGGATACCAAAGGGTTAGCTGTATTATTAATGGCTAAAAGGATGGATTAGTGCATACGGCGATTTTTGGAAGTCCTAACAATCATGATTCTTAGGAGATTATATGGTACATTCATGTTTTAACATAATGGGTGTTGTTTGAATTTTGGAAGTCGAAGGGTTAAAACGGCTACCAAAATTGGGGGGCATTTTTGACACCCATTTTGGTATTTGGGCCATAAAAGATATTGGGCTGGAGACATGCGTTGTTAGGCTAAACAATGAAGATAGGTTGAGACCGAAATTGCTGTTGATTGCATGACATAGAATTGGTTTGGTGAATGGGCCAACTGTAAAATGGGTTTGTAAAGGAAACGGTTATGTAGGTTCATATGGAGCATAACTAGCGTGCAAGGATTGGGTTGAGTTTTAAAATGGATAAGGATTGCAATTTGTAGTTTTTATCTTTTGGTTAAGGTTAGCTAAGTATAGTTTATCAATAACTTAGTTGGTTTTTGTTTAATAATTAGGCTATCGATGAATTTGATTTGGATTTAGTAGTTAATTATGTGATAGAGTTTGATGTATTTAGAATGCTTGTATTTAGGAAGATAATTTATATTTTTCTATAAATAAGAAAAAGGCCTGCTGTGAAAGAGGTCCAGCACCCTCAGAATCAATTTATTATTTTGTTTGTTTTCTCAAGCACTTTCCTCAAATAGCATCCTTGCTAACTTTATCTATCTCTCTATTTCAGTCTCGCTCTATTTCTCTCCCCATATCTCTTTCTCCCTATCTCTTCTCCCTATCACTTTCTATATCTATTTCTTCCCCTTTCTATTCTCTTGATACGTTATTATAAATTGTTCACTGGAAAAGTCGTTTTAACTAAGCCAATTTTGAACCCAAAGAGGAATTTTTCTGTTCCCTTTTTCCTCGCAATCGTTTGAAAGTCAACTTGCTCAAAGGGACTAAAGTTGACAATTCACATTTGAATCACACAAGTGATTCTGGCACGCCCGCTCCATCTCAATTTAAGATCAGATCTTAGGAGCCGATTTTAGGGTCAACAAATGCCCATGACGGTGAGTGGGGCACACAAGAGTAATTACCACGGTTCCGCATAACCCGTGGTAAAAAGGCTCTTTTACCATAATTTTAATTTTAAGACCAGGTAGAAAGTTAAGTTTTTTTCACGGTTCCTCCTAATATGTGATAGAAATGTTCTTCTACCACGGTCCATACGGAACTGTGGTAGAAATGATATTCTACCACGGTAAACTCCCGTGGTAGAAGGTGAAAATTTTTTTCCATGTTATTCTCGCTGATATTTCAATAGATGACATGTCCAAAAGAATAAAAAAAAAAAAAAAAAAACACACACATTCAGTACAGAAAGGAAAATGATTCTTGCACGAAATAGTTGACAGTGAATTGTTAGAACTATTATTTTAATTAGTCAATTATGTAATAAATAAGAAAATGAAACGCTCCACTTAATTGTATTTGGTATAAATAATCAATTAAAAATATGATTGCAATAAGCCATTAAATGTTTTTATGATTACATATTTGTATATTCTGTTAGAAATATGATTGCAATAAGCCATTACATACAAGAAACCATTACTGCTAGGGATTGCAAGTGTTAACCAAACTGTAGATTGCAGTGTTGGTAATACATGTCAGGGAGCCTTTGGCTTTCCCCAAAGATTTAGTTCTAAGTTTTGATGCAATTGTAAGGTTGCATTATGAAGTAATAGATTTCTTAAGCCTGTGCAAATCAGATTAAGATACACAGTATGTAAGGAAGTATAAGCAGGACTTCTAATTAGGCAGTTTGAGACAAGAATGTGTTGACAATATTAAAATGTTGGTCTTTGAATAGAGAAAATAAAATGTTTACCCAAACTTCTAAGTCAACAAAAATAAATAGTAATATGTACCTTATATTGGCAAGATTCTAATTAGATCGTATTTTTGACAAGGAAACTCTGGAATTACTTGTTGAATATTGGGAGAAATTCATCTATACTGTGACAAAGTTATTCATCTTTGCCTACACTTGTTGATCTAATAATTGATTCCCTAAGCAATAATAGCCTATGTTTTAACTTTTTCTTTCTTCTTCGTCTCTAAGTAACTATTTCAAATGTACTAGCAAGCAATAATCAAGAAACCTTCTAGTTGTTTCTGCACTCTGTTATTTATTAATTAGTAACTGTACAATTGTTGGGGACATGATATTCAGCATTTTCATATGATGTGTATTAGTTATGGGATGTATGTATATTTTTAAAATTAATTATTTAATATTTTTTCTTCAAAAAAGCAAGTGTTGTAGTGAATATCATGTCTCCAATTGTTTTCATAATCCTTCAAGTTTCATTGCATTTTCTTTTGTGTGCACATATATATATATATATGTATGCACACAGATTATGTATAAGTGCAGTAGTGGGCCTATGTATAGACACAGATTATTATATATGAAGTCATTGGGTGTATGTTGTTTGATTTTATAAGGTTAATTTGCTGGGAATGTGTGTGAGGACTAGGAGAATACTTGTGCATCAAACAAATGAAATGTGGATTGTGTAGGAGAATAATTTCTACTACGGTAAAAAACCGTAGTAAAAAGTCACCCATTTGCTACCACGACCGTTACCACCACAGTCCAAAATCATGGTGGAAAGCATTTTTTACTGTGGTTAAAAACATTTTTGTTATAACAATTCAAGTATAAATAATTTAGCATTTGCGAGACTTCGTACCTTGTAATTTTAAATTTTGTGAAATATGAATAAATATATTTTAATATAAATAATTATTTTTCTTATTGAAAGATCAGAAATAAAAATATATATATTTTTTCACAGTTGGCAGAGTATTGTGCTTATATCGTGCTATAAATATAGCAACAAAGTAGAGAATGGTAAAATATTCCAGAGAAAATAGTAGGGAGGAAGGTTCACTTTTATTTCTTTTGGTGTCTTATTTAGGATCCTTAGTAGCATATATATATATATATATATACACACACATCCATACATGTAAAGTTTCTTACCACCAAAACTTGCCACCTTGCACTTTTACGGACTTTGGTGTATGAAGTGGAACCCATATATGCAACAATTTCAAAGCTATTTTAAAGTTATTTTCAGTACAGGTACATGGGTTCTTCACTGCATTATATTCATGGTGGGTCCTCAAATATATTTATTTACTCGTACGAATTTGTTTAGAGCAATTCATGGACGTCCAATACATTGATTTGATTATAAATATAGAGTAGGTGATGATGGGTCAATGTTCATCCCCTAACAAAGCTGCAAATCACTTTCCTTGAGCATTTGGCCGTGGTTGTTAAATACTCTTTTTTGGGAGTATATTAGTCTTCCTTTTAATATAGTATTCTGTTTGGTGAAAAATAAAAAAATAAAAAATTTTCTATTCCCAATCAAACCTTGCCCAATATTTATTTTATTATATTGGAGTGCGATACTGTCCAATGCATTGATTTGATTATAATAAAGAGTAGGTGATTGCCGGGTCAATGTTCATCCCCAACGAAGCTGCAAATCACTTTCCAATTCCCAATCAAAGCCTGCCCACTTGTGAATAAACTTACAAACCTGAATATAAGATGAAAATGAGATTCTCACATTCCAAAACATAGCAGATCCAAAAGTTGCCAAAATTCATCTGAGCTTCTTTGTTGTAGTTGCAGCATCTGAAATGGGCTCTAAGGCTTTGTGCTCTTCAACGACGCCCCTTCCAGGAGGTGAATACGAGGTGTTCTTGAGTTTCAGAGGCCCAGACACTCGCCACACCTTCACAGATTTCCTATACACCTATCTCAATGATGCAGGTGTTCGCACCTTTCGCGATGATAATGAACTTCGCAAAGGAGAAAAGATCGGCCCTGAGCTCCGCAAAGCAGTCACCGAGTCCAGTATCTCCATCCCAGTCTTCTCCAAAAACTATGCTTCCAGTAAATGGTGCCTCCGTGAGCTTGCCCAGATGGTGGACTGCAAGAACAGTAGGGGGCAACTGATTCTGCCCATCTTCTATGACCGTTGAACCATCCATCAATCTGGCAGTTATGAGCAGGCCTTTCTCAACCACAAAAACTGTTTTCATGAAAGTATTGTTATGGGATGGAAAGAGGCAATGACAGAAGTTGGAGCACTCAAGGGTTGGGAAGTGAAGAAAGTTGCGGATGGGTAATATTTTCCTACTAATAAACCTCGTGTTAAAATAAACAAACTTAACCACTGCAAGAAAAGCAATATGACAATTGGTTTCATGAATCACCGTCCCTAAAATTCCAAAATATTAATGAGTCCAAGATTTTTAAAATAAATAAGTATGAACTAAAATTACAATAAATAAGGTAGAAGACATCATTATTTTTTTCTAATTGGAACTCACACAAATTGTTTGTATCCAAGAACAGTCAAACCTCATACCCATATTTCCTGAGGAACTGCCAAGTGACTTACCCAGCCAACTTCTTGGGGGTTAAGACATCATTATTTAACTTATTGTTTAATTTAATATTTCCTCTCTGCACTAATTGTTTGACACTTTTCATCTTGACATCAATTAGGCATCAAGGAGAACTAATAAAGATGATTGTTCAAACAGTGTTGTTGGAGTTGAAGAAGAAATGCATGGTTATAACCGACAACTTGGTTATGATGGAAGATCATCTGAATGAAATGACGAGATTATTAAATGTTGGCTCCAATGATACACGGATTGTTGGTATCCATGGCATGGGTGGTATTGGCAAGACAACTATTGCCAAGTGCACCTACAACAAGCTTTTCCAACACTTTGAATGTTGTAGCTTCCTTGCAGATGTTCGGGAAAAGGTGCAACAATACAATGATCTTGTTGGTTTGCAGAAACAACTTCTCACTGACACTCTTAAATGTTGCTCTGACATTACTGATATTAACAGTGGAATCAGTGCTATCAAGCTTCGATTTCAAGAAAAGAATGCCCTCGTGGTTCTTGATGATGTGAATGAAAAGTCTCAATTTGACTGGCTTGTGGGAAATCGTGATTCCTTTGGCCCAGGAAGTAGGATCATAGTTACAACTAGAAACAAGGATGTTTTAAATACTCTTGAAGTCGATGAGACTTATGAACCGCCATTGATGAACCATGAGCAATCTCTTCAACTTCTCAGCATTCATGCTTTCCAAAAAAAGTTCCCTCCAATAGACTATGATAGTATCTCTAAAGAGATTGTATTGGTTTCTGCAGTGCTTCCTCTAGCTCTTGAGGTTATAGGTTCTTTTCTATGGAAGAAGAAGGAAGCGATATGGACAGATACATTAAAGAAGTTGAAAAACATACCAGATGATCAAGTCCAGAAAAGGTTGAGAATAAGTTATGATCAATTAAACCATGAGCAACAGCAGATATTTCTTGATATTGCATGTCATTTTAGTGGGATGGATAAAACATATGCATTTTATATGTGGGATGATTGTGGCTATTACCCAGAGAAGGAAATTAATGCTATGTGTCTCATGTCTCTAGTAAAAATAATAAATGTTAATGTGTTGACGATGCATGATCAACTTATAGATCTCGGTAGGGAAATCGTCCGTCAAGAAGATTTTGAAAATCCAGGAATGCGTAGCAGGTTATGGGATAAAGAGGAAGCCTTGGATGTCCTGGAGGGAGAAATGGTAAAATTTATATGGCCTTTGTTGTATTAGTTAACAATTTCTTAACTTTTGTTAATACGATCTCGTAATACACATATACACACCGGCAAATGATATTCTTGATGCCTATCTCAAATCATGCAGCAATATTGTTAGGTATTAAATGTTAGTTTCCTTTATTCAAGGGCCACCATCACCTTAGTTACTTGTCTACTTCAATTACACTTTCATTCTGATATAAATATAAAAAAGAAAACCATGATGTCTATCATTTCCCATTGCGAATAAAGAGGTACTTGGTTGATCAAGTTGATTCCAGCATCACCTAGGTAACTTGTTTATCATTTCCCATTGCAAATAAAGAGGTACTTAGACAACTCTCATCTCGTATATAAATTACAAATGTTGACTGAACTCAATTTCAACTGTCTGCAGTTGCTGGTACTGATCGAGCACCCCAAGACCGATTCGATGCCTGATCGTTGGAAACTATTCTAGTCTTCCTAGTTCAAATTTGAGTCTAACTCATACTTTTGAGTCTTAGATAACTATTAGTTTGCAATTAGATTCGAAAAAATTAACTTACCTCACTTCAAACTATAGGTGTCAACTGTCAAGCAAACTGATGGCAACCAAAACTATTTGATGCATGATCTTTTTATTATTTCAAGTAACTTTTTATTGTTGGTTTATAATAATTTCAAAAAGAAAATAGACCAAACTTGATCAACCAAAGTCGATTTTCTCATCTGTTTACATATTTTTATCGTTTTTCCATTGACAGGGAACTGAAAAGGTCCAAGCCCTAAGTCTTTGCGATTCTGAAAAGAACGTTTCAGCATTACAAATTCAGCAAACTAATTAATCTGAGGTATCTCGAAGCAGACACAGCAAATCTCGTTGGGGATTTCAAGCATCTCTTGTTAAAATTAAGATGGCTTAGTTGGAAATATTGCCCTCTGCATTTTGAAGCAACCAATTTTCATTTGAAGAAACTAGTCATACTGGATCTATCAAGGAGTGGCATCACAGAGAAGTGGAAGGGTTGGAGCCAAATTAAGGTATGTTAAAATCTCTACTCTCATTTCATTTCTTGTCTTCCATTACCTCCATGTCGGAGATTGATACTGTTTTTATGCATCTTATAAACAGATGGCAAATAAGTTAAAAGTGCTCGACATTTCTTGGAATCATATAAGCAAGTTACCTGATGAAATTTGGATGTTAGAGATACTGGAAGTTCTAAGAGCCTCATCTTGCAACTTGAAGGGTAACATTCCTAGTTGTATTGAGAGATTATCATCTTTGAGAAAGTTGAATTTTGGTCATAATTATATTCAAAGCCTACCAACAAGTATTTGCAAGCTTTCTTGCCTCCAAACACTTGACTTAGGTTGCGGCTGTAATATCCAAGCACTGCCAGAGCTTCCCTCGAGTTTAGAAATTCTGCATGTCACTTTGTACCCTAAGAGAAATTTGCATGTGAAACTTGCAAATCTGGTTAATCTACAGGACCTGCGACTTTCTTGGTGCAGTATGAACCTTGTGGAGATTCCCAGATATATTGAGAAAAGATCAAAACTGCAGATATTAGAAATGGAAAATACCAACATTAGGACCCTACCGAAAGAGATTGGTGCCCTTTGTCAGCTCAAACCTTACTATACGAATTTGTGAAGACCTTCATTGTATATTGGGTTTACCCCCCAGTCTGGTTAAATTATATATTAGCAATTGTTCTTCATTGGAAATATTGCCAGATCTGTCAAATTTAAAATTTTTGTTGACATTGATCCTTCGGGGATGCCCTGAGCTGACAGAGATTCAAGGGCTTAGGAAACTAGAATCATTGACAATTTTAACCATAGAAGAGTGCTATAAGCTGACAGAGATTCAAGGGCTTGGGAAACTAGAATCGTTGACACATTTGACCATATGATGTTGCCACAAGCTTCAAGAGGTTCAAGGACTTGGAAATTTAAAATCGCTGGCAAGTTTGTCTATAACTACGTGCAAAGAAATAGCTGAAATTGATCTGACCTTCGGCACCTCTAGTGTCCTTATTGACAATTTTGACCATAGAAGAGTGCTATAAGCTGACAGAGATTCAAGGGCTTGGGAAACTAGAATCGTTGACACATTTGACCATACGAGGTTGCCACAAGCTGAAAGATGTTCAAGGACTTGAAAATCTAAAATCGCTGGCAAGTTTGTCTATAACTGCGTGCAAAGAAATAGCTGAAATTGATCTGCTTGAACCTTCGGCACCTCTAGTGTCCTCATTGACAATTTTGACCATAGAAGAGTGCTATAAGTTGACAGAGATTCAAGGGCTTGGGAAACTAGAATCGTTGACACATTTGACCATACGAGGTTGCCGCAAGCTAAAAGAGGTTCAAGGACTTGGAAATCTAAAATCGCTGGCAAGTTTGTCTATAACTGCGTGCAAAGAAATAGCTGAAAACCTTCGGCACCTCTAATGTCCTCAGAGATGAGTGGGTACAAACAACTTGAAAATAAACCATATCTGTCCAACTTCAACAAGTTAAAAAAATTTGAGGCTTTTCATTGCACAAATCTCAATAAGATCAAAGGGCTAGAGAGATTGGTATCATTGGAAGATTTATATTTGATTGATTGCCAATCCATAGTAAGATTACCCAATCTGTCAAACTTGAAAATGTTGAGACACTTGCAGCTTTATGGATGCACGAGGTTATGTGAGATTGAGGGCCTTGATGCTTTGGAAGCCTTGGAAGATTTAAATTTGATTTATTGCCGATCCATAGTAAGATTACCCAATCTGTCAAACTTGAAAATGTTGAGACACTTGTGGCTTCATGGATGCACGAGGTTATGTGAGATTGGGGGCCTTGATGCTTTGGAAGCCTTGGAGGAACTGGAAGAAATAATACCAGACATGCATATTGAGACGACATCATCATCATCATTATCGTCGCCGGATTTTCTACACATACATATTGAATCACCATCACCGTCATCGTCATCGTCATCGTCATCGTCGTCATGTAAATGGGGTCAGTCATGTGAATTCTCTCTTCAATCTTTTCTATCACAAGCCATTTCATCCACTACTTCTAACTTTTTATAGTCATTTTTAATAACTTTATCCCATGTTAATTTTGGTCGCCCTCTCTCCATCTTTTACCTGTTGTTACAACCAATCTTCTTCATTTGACTTGTCCAAACCATCTAAGTTTATTTTCTCACCAATGACAGCTGCACCTAATTTTTATCTCACACCTTCACTTGTGACCCTATCCTTTTGGTCACTCCACTCATCCATCTTTACATGATTTGAGAATATCAAAACTTTATTCCAAGTAGAATAACATGAGGTGATGGTATGCCTGATTTTTTCTTTCATATTTTTTCTTTCTCTGTTTGGTCCTCTGGAAAAGGGACTTTCAGTCTTTCCTTGATTACTTGCTCATACTCTTTTCTTTCTATTTATCAATTCAGCTTCATATTGGAGACTGGGTGGAATAATCAAACATTGGTTAGGAGAGCATGTATCAAAAGTAATAAACCTAATAAGAAAGGGGAAAAGCTCTCATGAGTGAACAATCAAAATATAAGTCCTCTGGAAAATCTCCAAAAGGGCCTGGGTCATTTGGAACATGGTATTTCTCTTACTTTTATATGATTATAGACTATTTGGAATTCTACAACATTTTTGCTCGTCTGGTAACGTACGTGTCACTTTTTATTGTTTTTTTATTTTTTTTATTTTTAGTGTTTGGAAGGGGTTCAAATTTGATTAGAAAGAGGATCAAAATGACACAGCTATGAGGTCCAGAATATGTTAGTACATTGAGGTAAGTGAATGACAATACATATATACTAGCTGTCTATTGTGAACTTATTATTTCTCATCCCCTTCTCATTGTTTCAGTACTCTCTTGGTCTGTCCCTGTTCCATTATATATGCTTTGAGAATGAAGCTTCTATAGAGGTGAATGAGGTGAGAGAGCGCGTGCTGAACTTCTTTCTCTATTGCATATCAGAAATTAGGGAACTCTGGAGCAGGTTCAAGTGCTGATTTGCACTCTTCGTCCAAATCTCTACCAGGAGGAAAGTATAAGTCTTGTTGAGCTTTACCCATTTTCTCTACAACTATCACAAGGATGCAGCAGTTGGCTCCTTCCGGAGCTCCACAAAGGAGAAGAGATCGGCCCAGAGCTCCTCAAAGCTATAATGGAGTCAAAAATCTCATCCAATCTTCTGCAAAAACTATGCATATATGGTGCCTCCGCGAGTTGGTCATCAAGATGGTGCAATGCAAGAGAAGTATGGGACAATTGATTTTACCAATCTATGATGTTGAGCCGTCAGATGTAAGGCACCGGTTTGGGAGTCGGGAGATTCTTGACGCGAGAATTCAAAGACTGCCAAGGAGCATTCACTAGCTCTCATGCCAGCAAACCTTTAATTTAGGAGGCTGCACGGAGCTCCAATCAATTGCTGCTGAAGTTTCCCCCAAGTTTAAAGAGTCTACATGTCCCTGGCTTTATCCCTGGTCTTGCAAATTTGATCAATTTACTTGAACTTCGGATTATTGGAAAAATGTTCAAATTGGAGAAATTGAACTTGGAACTTGTAAATATTAGGACCCTGCCCGGAGAGATTAGTACCCTTTGAATTTTAAATGCAACTTGGGATTACCCTCAAGTCTGGTTGATTTATCTGTATACAATTGTAAGTCACAAATATTCGGGGGTCCATTTGATCCCGAGGAACTGAAGGAAGGACATGCATTTGTTTCAACTGAAGTTGTGTGATGTTACACTATTCTGTGTGTGTTTTGGTTGATTTACCGTTTGGTCTTGGCAAGAGGGAATTTTTTTGATTGCTTAATTGTAGTCTTCCCATTATATATCTCTGTCCAGGTTGGAAATGGAGGGTTTATGGAATAGTCAAACATAAGCTATGAGTAGCCTAGAATCAGAATTAATCTCTCTTCTCATTATATATCTCTTCAAGTTAGAAATGGAGGGTTTATGGAATAGTCAAACATAAGCTTTGAGTAGCCTAGAATCAGAATTATTCTCTCCTAATAAGAAAGGGGAAATGGTTGTTGGGTTTAAATTCAACATTCAACACGTAAAAATCAACAATAGTGCATTAATTAAAAAGGAGAATTTAGCAATAGTACCTAATTGGCTACTAAACTTTAAAATACCTAGAGAAATATGTAGGAGATCCTGAGAGGGCACTACCCCCGATCTTAAACTTGTCATTTGATGAGTTAAATAAGGATTTTGAAATCTTTATATATGACAACACTAAGGGATGAATTCTCTACAAAAAAAAAAAAAAAAATATATATATATATATATATAAAGTTAAGTCTTTCTTGTCAATATGAAAACTTAGGTACTAATGGTTAGAATTAAATCCCACCAAATATTGAGATTGTGGAGCCTAATCATTCTCGAATTACACATCTGGAGAAGTGCAATCGGTCGCACTTAAGTTAGACGAGTCACACTTGTGTTCTGGAGCTTGAGTTGCATTGTGGAAAAGTGCAATAGGTTGTTCCAGTTGCACTTAGGAGCAGGGGCAGAGCTAGTGTGTGCCCGGGGGGGCACATGTCCCCTCTGGCCTGGCCCGCCCTATGTATATATATGGTTTTTATTTTATTTTATATATATATATATATATATATATATATATATATAGAAATTTGTATATTATGCTCCCTAAAATTATTAGTTTCCAATTTTTTTTTTAAAACTTTTTCTTTTTTACTCTTTAAATTTCTTTAATTACCTTTTCTAAAAGTGTCAAATTCCCCTTATTTAATCATGCTCTAATTTATTTCCTCCAAAATTCATTTTTCTTTCCCTTTTTCTTCTACTTATTATTATTATTATTTTTTTAAAAATTAAATAAAAAATTTCCACTATGCCCCCCTGAATTCAAATCCTGGCTCCGCCCCTGCTTATAAGTAAAGGTCACAATGGTTGTTCCGAGAAGTGAAACCGGTTGCACTTAAGTTGAACCGTTTGTACTTTGTTGATTTATGCGGAAATCTATGTTCTTATTCATTTTGGACTCTCCAGAGGTTTTAGGCTTGTGGGCCAAGTTGTGTTCTTATATATATTGGGTTTTGTACCAACCTAAGTGAAACGAGAGGTGTGAGGGAATTGTATTGTGCCTACGCAAGAGAGAAATTGAGAGAAAATTTCTCCATTGCAATTTTTCATCTTTTTCTTAGTGAGATTCTTCGATGCTTTCTGTAATGTTTCCGATTTTTCTAATTTTCCATTTTCTGGATTTTTCAATTTTTCTGAATTATTTTAATCCTTGCCTTGTTTTGTGTGCCAAACAGATTGGGGTGTGCCCGGTGAGTCCCAAGAGTGGTTGGGGCATTTCTTTAAATTCAGAACTCTTAAAAATGCATTAGTTGCCATTTCGACATTTTTTCATTTTTGAGGTCGGGAGGTCCCAGGTAGGACCCGCAACCGGAGTTGTACAGCACATAGATTTTTTTCGTGGCCATTGCATTTCATACATATTTATTTGATTCATGTTTATGTGACTAAGTGGTTATTAGTATTGTGGTTTGTGTATATGCATATATGTACATTTAGTAGCAAAAAGTTGATATTTTGTTTGCATGGAGCCCACTTGTGACCAAAGTCATTACAAATGACTAAATGGTCATCACCTGACCATTCATTTTCTTCCTTCCTCATGTAGCTCTCAGTTTCTCCCTCTAATTTCTAATTTCTATTTTTCTTTTATCACAATTTTCTCCTCCATTTTTCGGCCAATTGGTCGGATTTACAGTCTTGGTTCCTTGACGGAAAATGTTCCTCTCGTCGTTCTCTATTGTTACCCAAGAATTGACTCTAGAGAGGGGGTGAATAGAGTTAATTGCCAATTTTTGCAATTTAGAGAAATACAATTTTTAATCAACAATCTAACCAATTATGCAATAATCAAGATATGAAATTAAGATATGAAGGTAAATAATTTATAGCATAATTGTAAAAGAGTTAAGGGAAGAGAAATTTTAAACAATTACTTGGCAATTTTAGCGAGTTTTGAAAACTCCTACTCCTCGGCTCAAGACCCCTCTTGAGACTTCCTAATCCATTATGGCTTCTTCATACGGGTGGAGAGCAAACCTTTACATGAAGCAACTCCTTGCTAAGAGAACAACCTTCCCTTAGTCTTCCTTTGGGTCACACCAACTCGGTGGGTCAAACCAATCCCTTATAATTGATAGTAACAAGAATAATGAAGTAAAAGAAATATCTCTAAAAGATTGATGTACAAATTTAGCTCTCAACTAGAGTATATAAGAATATCAATGAAGCTCAAACTCTATGAATGATATGAATGAGAGAAGATGATATAAGTGGAGAATAAAAACTCTTATGAACTCAATAGGATCTCTCAAGTATAGAATAGAGCAAAATCTCTTTGAATCCTTAGTTGAATCTCTCAAGTATAGTATATGAATGAATGAGAGAGATGAAGAGAAAATGTGAGAACAAAAGCTCTCTTTGATGCCAAATAAGGTCTCTCAAGTATTGGCTCTTTGTGTATTCAAACTTTCTATAGTCTATTTATAGAGAATGCAAGCTCAAAAGAGCTGTTATAAATGAAGGGCCACGGCTCGAGGAGAATAGAGCCGTTGTAGTTTGAAATCTGCAGATTCGACAGGAACTGGTTGACGTGTTCCCAAACCAATCGACGGCTTCGAACAAACCGGTTGATGCGTGCACAAATCGGTTGACGTGTGCACAAACCGGTTGATGGTTTTGCATAAACCGGTCAACGTGAAAGCTGTGTTCCTGAAATGCAGTACTACCTATATACTGTTTGACATGAAGTTAGAATCGCTCGACGTGAAACTTAGTACACTAACAGTTTTGACAAATGATAGCTTATGCACAGGACTTTCAGTACAGGACATCTGCACAAATCCAATTAAATCAAAATGTGAAAATTGAGTTTTAATACAAATTTGGATTTCCGACAGTTTTCGTAAAAATGAATCCTTATGTAGACCAATACAGAATTGATGAAAAAATCACATAAAATTAGTTTAGGCTATTTGAAGTATAATGAGCTATTACCGGAAAAAATTATTTTGAAATAATTGTTATTTCAAAAATCCATTTTTCACATTTAGTCAAAAACACAGTTTTTCATGATGCGCATTCTGGGGTTCTAATGTCCGTTATCAACTTATGGTAATGAATGCTTCATATGCCTTAATCGTTGACCAATATAAATCATGTGATTGATGTGCATGGTCTTAGCATTTCTAGCACAAGTAATGAGTTCTTTCAAAGCTTAAGTAAGCTTGGACTAACTCATTCTTTAGCAATGACTTCATATGTAAATATATACGTGATGAAGTGCATAGTCTATTGCTAATAGATATAGGAACATATGAATGATCATATGATATATGTGGTCCTATAGAGATGAACTTCAAATGGATTCATAAATACTTTGACATTGATTTCTAAACACTCACCATCCTATCTACCCTATTCTTCAAGCTTTATCCATAATCTTTAGGCTTTGAGGTATTCTTGCTTTCTTCCTTCCTTTTAGTTGCTTTCTTACTCATTGTATTCCAAGCTATCTTTGGATGGACTTTGCATTTGGTTCCTTGCAACTTCATGTCTTCTTTATATCCATTGCTTTCTTTGATGTGATCTTGACTAATGGAATACTTGAAATGATCTTTATAGCTTCATTGAGGTCATTCTTTGAATGTGAATAATCTATAACACTCAATGTAAACATTAGTCCTTAAACACCATTAATGGTTTGTTATCATCAAAACATCTAGATTGCCTTTGGATGAACCCTTATGGTTAACATTCTCCCCACTTTTGATAATGACAAAACATTGATGTGTTCATAAGTAAATGGAGTAGCATTTGAAAAATGCTCCCCCTATCAAAGTGCATACAATGAACATAATGTTTATAAAACAACATGCTTTCTATATCGTAAATCATTTTAGACATAAACATGCACTACAGATTATTTCACACATCACATATCTCTTCCACTTTGGCATCTAAAAAAGGTGGGAGTTCAAGACATCTTCTATTAGCATTGATCATTTAGCATAAAGAATTGACATAGTGACGCAATAATAAGCAAGAATTGGTAATAAGTGACTATGATATGCTTTAGAATGAAACATGTAAGCAATTATATCATAAAAAGGCAATTTCATTGATATCATGAGTTCAATATATCATTAAGGTTTATGGCATATACAAAAGTATATATAAAATATAAGCTAAAGATGAAATATAAACTTAAATAAGCAAGAAGTATACAAAAGTATACATAATAAAACTTAAATACATGAAGTATGGACTAGAATAAGCCAAAAGGCAAAAACCTTGTAATGCAAATTTAGGAATTTAAATGTACTTCAATCTTAATATATGTTTCCCATTTGATATCTTCAATAATGAGGGAAAATTTTGAAAGTTATGAAAGCTCATAAGAGCGGAATATAATGACTGAAAAGTCATTTTAAGGCATGTTTTGACAATATGCAAGATAAGTCAATTAAGCTAAGCAAATCATGCAATATTCCTTCATAAGAGATAACTAATAATCTCCTCCTATCAACATGCTTCCATTTTCATCATATATTATTCAATGATTATACAACTAATGGAATAATGAAGTAATGATAGGTAAAGTATGCTTAAGATATATCATGAATTAAGTCATACTTAAAAACCCTTAATTCATTAATGGAAATGATAAGATGCTTAATTTGAAGTTCATGGGTTTCTCATAAAAAGATGTAACAAATCATGAAAATAAGTGTGAGATGTTACAACCAAGATTTGCAAATGCAAGTGTGTGCATATTACTAACACATCTCATTTTTCTCATCCAAAAGAGATGTAATACGCTCAAGGAGTAATCATCTTAAATTATATGCCATTTAAGTTTAGATATGATTAAATAGGGATCAGAGCATGAGAAGTTAGAGAGAGCAAGTATGACCAAAATCATCCAAAATAAGGCATTGATGTTAGAAGATCTTCTTTTATAAGCATATGCTTGAATGATAACAATCACACATGGCATGAAAAACATAAAGCATATACAAGTTAACACTACTTTTATTCATTTGTAATGAACTCCTAACTATGCAAAAACATAATTTCTTGAATATATATAACTAGAGATAATTGGCTACATAATTTTCCATGATGATGAGCTCAATAATTCTCTTATATATATTTCTAAAGAGGTGATGACAACGCATCTCATTAAGTTTTAAAGTGTTAAAAATGGATACATGAAATAAAAAAGCACTTGTAATATCACATTAGTCATCTAAGCTAGACCAAAATGTTCTTTGAATGATATATTCCTGAGACTAAAGTGTCAAAAAAAGATAAGAAATTTAATTTTCATGACACTTGAGGAGTTTCACTCCTTAAATGAAATTAAGTTTACTTATCATGCTAATTTTAATTTATTTTGCATGCTTGAGGAAAAATTCTTTGAATAAAAAATAAATGTTGATTTGATGACTATATCTTCTATGTAAATGCAATCAACATTTTTTCATTAATGATTTTGAAAACACAAATATATCAATTTTGTCAAAAACCATCAATCTTGAGAAAATCACTAAGCCTTTCAAAGAGAGCTTTAGGAGCTTATTTTAATCACATAAGGCCATAGATAATTTTAAACATATAGTTCAAAATTTTATACATTTTAACTCCGGGTGATTATTCCTCATTCTTATTTTTTATGAGATGGCTCTTCCAGAGAGATTTGTTCCTTTAGGTTTTCAAGTGAGGACTATTTAATTTTTCATTACCTTAAGTCCATCTAAACCTTTTCAAGATGGAAAACCTCGTTTTCTATATGCATGGAAGTCAAATAATAAAGTGGATAAAGCATTTAAGATCACAAAAACATATAGATGAGTTTTAGATATTGCTACTTTGATAGATTTGATAAGGTTCAAATGAAATAACATTGATGGTCTACATGAGATAGTGTACGCTTTCCTTTGATGTCATATCTTCTAAAAAACAAATCTTTCACAAAGATTGGGCATCGTTAAGCTAGAAATTATTTGAAAGATAGAAAATCATTTAGTGTCAGCATGTTCATAACTTATATGCCAAAACAAACTACTTTCATGCAAAAATATCAAAATCTATAATATAGACATTTTTACAACAAGTAGCATTTATGTCAAGATCACCAACCACATTAATTATGCTATGAAAATAATCATGTACTACTTTTTATCTAGCACAATCAAGTCACATTCAAACTTATCAACTAAAAGCACATTTGTGATGAAGAAGGAGATATTTACCAAAGAAATTAATTGCATTAGGTTTGGTATATTTTCTCAATGTCGTGCATTCTTCATCCTTTTGTTAGAAAAGGGAAATCATGACTTAATTTCTCTTCATGCGCTTTAGCCATTCATATTTGTGAATCCACTTGTTCTTGAAGGAAGATGTCTTTAACCTACAAAGCATACTTAAGTGGCATTCTTTGGTACCCAATTCTTTTAGGGTTCTCACTAGTTAGTACGCATTGATATGGTTCCTTTTGGAACTTAATTCAATAAAGTGCAAATGTGATACTTCCTTTAGTCAACATGCTTCAAAATGAATTTGCAAATTTGGTAGATTTATCATGCTAGTGCATTTGTCAATTCAAGGAATAACTATGGTTGTGGTTGCATACAACTCAATGAGACAATATGAAATTAATAGGAATTGAGTGATGTTGCACAATTTCATATTTACATCATGATCAAGAGAACCACGTGCATTATCCATGACAAAATCTAAAATTGACAATGAGATTCTTCCTAGGTGGGTAAAATGAATAAGGTGCCCCTTTTTAGAAATCCTTGAAGGATTCAACAATTGACGAAGCGTTTTTCTTTCCAAAACCAAATATGTATTTTCAAGAATGTTAGCTTATTGGAAAGCAAGGTTCCAACTAAGATTTACACCTTCTAAAATAATTTTATTCTAATTCAAGGTGTAGCATTCGAAATGCAATTTCAAGTAGTTCATATGAATGTAATGCATGTAGGAAATAGCTTTTCAATCAATGAAAGCGTGCATTGAAAAATTTGCATAAACAATGAGTACTTGTAGTATAAAGAGAAGAATTCCATAATAAATGGCATATTATCATAGTCATCATTTCTCTAGTATAGTTCATTCAAGAACTCCTCATATATGATGATCAAAGGCTTAAGGATACATTTTCATTTAGCAACCATTAATTGATCATAAATGTTTCTATCATGCCAAAATAGTCGAGCAAAGTTCATATGGAGTATACCAATTACCTTGCTTTTGTAGTTATTCCCAATTGTGATGCTCTTTTGTTTTCAGAGTGAAGAATTTGGAACATTTCTTATATCACATGTTGAACAACCATTATCAAGTAATTATTTGTCCTTGGATGATGTAGATGCCTTTTAACAACCCTACAAGGTAAACTTAGAGAATCTTCTTTTGGTACCCAAATTTTCTTAGGTCCTTTGGAGTTTGGTAGTGGCACATAAGTTCCTTTTGGAACCCAAATCCTCTTAGTTCTTATCCTCTTTCTAAATGGACAACTTTGAATTATGTGTCCTAACATTTTACAATAATTGCATTTAGGATATTGAAAAGGACTTTTGTCAAATGAATCATTTAAGAACTTTTTCTTTTTCAATAAACATGCATCTTTAATATGAGGATCATACATTATCTCATTTTTGAAAAAGACATTTCCTTGATTACCAAGCATAATACTATATTCTCGTTTTCTTTGGTAAACTTTGCTAAAATGTCATTTTGATCATCAATGATTTTTTTTAAAGACTCATTTTTGGAAATAAGATCAACTGATGATGACTCTTTAGAAAATACACAATTCATTTCATTTTTCAATGACTCATTTCAATTTGAATCTTTTCTAATTTTTGCACAAAATAATGATTTTCCTTTTTGAAAGAGTCATTTTCCATTTGAACTTTTTCATGTCTTTAAGAGAGATCATGGTTTTCCTTTTTAAAGGAAGCACATTGCACAAGCATTTTTCCTAACACACCATGTAACTCTTTAAACGCATTATACAATCATTATAGGAAGTTTCTAAATCAAAAGATTCATGATTAGAATTTACCTCATCTTCATTGGCCATGAGACAAAGTTTAACCACCTCCTAGATGTTACTTGCTTCTTTGCTAGAAACTTGTAGAGCTATACTCTTCTTTTGTATTGCATCACTTTTTTCACTATAAGTGGATGTAATGACTCGGTCATTTTTTGTAACGATCCACTCCACCACATGGTATGATATTGTCCGCTTTGGGCCTGAGCCCGCACGGTTTTGCTCTTGGGCTTCACCCCAAAAGGCCTCATACCAATTGGAGGTGACACACTTACATATAAGTACTTCACCTTTCCTCTACCCAGGCGATGTGGGACTGTGCACCCGTAGCTCGCCAGCGTGGTAGCCTGACAGTGTCTCTCGCACCCGCCCACGGCACACCCGCCCACGGGGTCATCACAATCCACTCCCCTTGGAGGCCCGACGTCCCTGTCGGCACACTTCCGGCTGGGTCAGGCTCTAATACCATTTGTAACGATCCACTCCACCACATGGTATGATATTGTCCGCTTTGGGCCTGAGCCCGCACGGTTTTGCTCTTGGGCTTCACCTCAAAAGGCCTCATACCAATTGGAGGTGACACACTTACATATAAGTACTTCACCTTTCCTCTACCCAGGCGATGTGGGACTGTGCACCCGTAGCTCGCCAGTGTGGTAGCCTGACAGTGTCTATCCAATTGGTATGAGGCCTTTTGGGGTGAAGCCCAAGAGCAAAACCGTGCGGGCTCAGGCCCAAAGCGGACAATATCATACCATGTGGTGGAGTGGATCGTTACAAATGGTATCAGAGCCTGACCCAGCCGGAAGTGTGCCGACGGGGACGTCGGGCCTCCAAGGGGGGTGGATTGTGACGACCCCGTGGGCGGGTGTGCCGTGGGCGGGTGCGAGAGACACTGTCAGGCTACCACACTGGCGAGCTACGGGTGCACAGTCCCACATCGCCTGGGTAGAGGAAAGGTGAAGTACTTATATGTAAGTGTGTCACCTCCAATTGGTATGAGGCCTTTTGGGGTGAAACCCAAGAGCAAAACCGTGCGGGCTCAGGCCCAAAGCGGACAATATCATACCATGTGGTGGAGTGGATCGTTACATTTTTCTCCCTTTCATTTTTCTTAAATTTTACGGATAAATTTTTTTCGTTCAATTTTTCTCTTCCGAGCTATGTTTCTCATCACTTAGTGTCATTTCAAGTGCTCAGAAATGGTTTCCGAGACTCTTTCGTTTGGATTGACAACTTCCTTTAAGGATCGAGTCATTTTCACTTTTCGGACACTATTCACTTTTCGTCCTTTTCCCTATTTTGTCTTTTTCCCCGTTTGTCACTTTTTGGCACAACCTCACTTTTCATGCTTGAAGTTGGTTTTTAACTTCGCGTGCCTTCATTCTATGTGGTTTCGACAAAATACGTATCTTTACTTTTGTAGAAAAGTACTCTGGTTGCTCCCGGTGTCTGTAGGGGCATGGATGCACAGTTCTTCAGAATCATTTTCTTTTCTTGGGGTGTTTTTCATAAATATCTTTTGAAGATATTTTATTTTAGGGGTTTTTAAGAAAATATCTTTTTTTTGGGCCAGTTTTGCAGTTAACCCTTTTTGTAGGGGCATTCTGTAATTACGAAAGTTAATGCAAAATACCTCGTTTTGAGCCTCGATCCTCACATGGGATTCATTTTCACTTTTCATCGAGTCGTGAACTCTTAGAATTTCCTTCCAGACGTTTTCCCCAGTTTTAGGGATTTCTGACCCCGGTTGCTACCGAACTTGTTTGGGGCATATCTCTCTACTCGGGACTCGGTTTTCAATGTTGATTCTTTTGTTGTTCATATTTTCTCATTTTGGTTCTTTTTCATTCACGGAGTTTTGCCGTTTAAGCTCTTTTGCTCAAATTCCACTTTTCCAAACCCGGCGGGTCCTTTCGAGGCACTTTTAGGGTTTTTCTATAAATAGGGGGTCTTAGAATGAAAAATCAGATTTTTCTCTCTCCTCTCTCTTGGCCGGCAACTATGGCAGCCAAGGGGCTACCACCTTTCTTCTTCTTTTTCCGGCCACTTCTCTCGTGTGAAATGTCGTAGTGCCTTAGTGTTTTATGCTCGATTTGACGACGCACATCTTTCCCCCTTATTAGAACCCATTTTTGACTATTTTTCGAGTTTGGGTTCGAAGCCAAGTTTGGATTTTCATGGTACCTCCTTGGTGTTTAATGTTCACCTCGTTGTCCCTGATATAACCTAGGAGTATCGTCGGATTCGGAGCATTTTTCTTTCGGTGGGGATTTGAGATTTCATCTCAAATGGAGGTAGGGGGTATTATAGTTTATATTTTTGATGTATTGTATGCTATTGATGCTTATACAACTCATTTACATGTCTTTGTATTAAATCTAGAGATTTTATTATTTATTTTTCATGTATGAGATTTGATTCTCCCAGTTGGTTGTAGCTTAGTTTAAACATGTGGCATGAAATTAAATTACCCCTTGATATGTTCATTGACATATATTAAATTGAGAGTATTTGGACAAGTATTGAAGTTTTTATTTAATATTTTTCTAGAATGAAAATTTAATTCATGTGGCCTTATCTAGCTTGAAATTAATATGTGATGTCATATTATATTAGGCCCTAGCATGCTCTTCAACATATGTGAATTTGAAAGAAATTGGTGACGTTTTAAAATCTAGAGATAATTAATTAATTAGATTAATTAATTTATTCCAAGTGTACTATTCACTTCATTAGATTTCTGACTTGATATTCTTGATGTACATGCTATATACTTTCACATATATTAAATCTAGAATATTTGATTAGGTTTTGAAAATTTTTATTTATTATTTTCTTATGTGATGATTTAATTATCATGGTTGTAGCTTGCATAGAATTCACTTGTATCATGGTATTAAATTAAGTCTTGACATGTTTAATGACATACTTTAATTTGAAAGTATTTTGATGAGTTTCAAAATCTAGAGATTTTAATTAAATGAATTAATTAAAATCCATTCAATGGTTCCATAGACTTGATTAAATTTCTACCTCGGTATTCATGATTTCCTTGACAAGTTCCTTCACGCGTATCAAATTGAGAATAATTAGATAAGTTTGAGACTTACATTTATTTATTTCTTTTGTATGGAATTTAATTCACATGGTTGTGTCTTGTATGAAATGAACTTGTAACTTGATATTAAACTTATCTTTGACATGGTTTCTTGACATTTCACATGCCATCATAGTTGAGAACTTAGGGCATGACTTGTGTGTTCCAAAATTTTGGTTGTGCATGGAATGTGGTTTAAAACATTACTTGTATCTTGATACTATCTTGATTTGCACAACTTGTTGATTTTGGAACTTGAGATATCAATCGAGAAATGATATGGTTAGGACTTGGTTCTAGTACGGGAGATAGAGAGCTCCCTATACTATGGTGCGCACTAGGGGAAGTTACCTGTGGGTTAGTAGCCCTAAAGTAATCCCAAGAGTACAATTTTAATCCTGGCGATATCCGAGTTTCCACATTAGCTGATTTCACTCTTTAAATTTCAAGTTACTATCCCTTAAAGATTTAAAACTTTTCGTATTATGTGAAATACTCCAATCTTGTTTCATTGCATAGATATTATGCATTATCCTTGAGTTCATGTATTCTTCTTGTCGTGTTAATTGGAGTGTTCCAATCATAGTAATTGCATTGATAATGTGATCCTTGTATTCAAACATCTTTCTTGTCGTGTTGTATGGATTATTCCAACCTTGTTCAATTTCATAGATATCTTGATTCATGTTACTTCACGTTGATACAGCTTAGGAATGATCCTATGTAAGCATCTTGATTTAGATTCTAGGTGGCATGAACCGTTTCAGTACTTATCGTATTCTAGGTTAAAAGTTGATAACTTGGATACCTTTGTCTTGTTGCATTACATTATGTGCCCCTATATTGTTTAAATTGCAAGAATGATGTGATTTATGCTAGAAATGTTCCAAGGTAGCTTAGGATGCTCATTGAGTCTCATTTTGACATAGATTTTAGGTGGCATGAGCCCTTTAACATGTTTCAACTTAAGGTGATATAATTGTAAAATGCTAGGTCTATGCATGCTCATTTCCTACGAGTAGCTTTATGTTACTCACCCCAAAGTTACTAGGGATTTGTTTCAGGTACGAAGGCTTGGTTCGTGAAGCTCATCATTCCTTGGATGACTTGTAGCTTTTAAATTTCCATTTCATGCAAATGTTAGCATGAAATGTCATTTTGTAGCTTATATGTCAAAACTTGTATTTTGATCCCATGTATGTAATGTGTACATAAGTACACTTTTTGTAATGTATTTGATATGTACGACATGAGGCCAAGGGTCAAACATGTTTATATTTGCACTTGTACTCATTTGGTGCCACATTTTGTTTAAAAATGTATTTTTTTTTTCCAACTTTGGAGGTTTAATATGTCAAATCTTGTAAATGAAATGTAATGAGGCCATGGGCCATTGTAATAGACTTCAATATATAAAGTACATTTGTTGGCATACTTGATAGCTTAAAATCTTGTTTTTGGACCACATTCGTGTTAGGGTTTGAGGCTTGGGTGAAGCCTCAACATTTCTTGTTCATAACAGGTCCTTTAGCATCATTTCGAGTCATTTCGGTGGACCGAAAGGTCATTTCGGTAAACCGATGGCCTTTGGAATTCATTTGAACAGTAAAATCTCACTTTCCCGTAGCCATTTTCACTGTTCAGGTTCATTTCGGTGGACCGATGCCTTATTTCGGTCGACTGATGCCTCATTTCAGTCTATCGAAGTGACCTTCCCTCAAAAACCAGCATTTAGAATTTTTTTTGTCCATTTCGGTTGTCCGAAAGTCCATTTCGGTCGACCGAAATAGCACCCATGCACAACAGTCTTCAGTTTTGCTTCAGCACTGATGTTCCGACTTCAAACAACTATATCTCCTTCATTTCTAATCCAAATGGGGTGATTCTTGAGCCTAAATGGATTTTGAGTTAGATTTCCAATGCTACCAATGCTATTATCGGATTCAAATCATAGTGTGAGTTATTCATGTTTTAGTGAAACAGTATTAGGTTTTGCTTGAATCGGGAATGAGCGTCTTGTGGGATTCTTGGCCAAAGTTCTTAAAACCTCTCAAAATATTGTGAAATGATTAGTTTACGTTGTGTGGACCTCATTTGAATTGCTTAGACTCAAATATCCCTTCTCATTTGTAAATTGACCATTTTGCCCTTGATTAACGGGTTTTGCTTGCTTTTCTTCATCTTGTTGTTTCTTCTTCGTTTGGACTCTGAATCATGCAATTCTTGAGTCCATATTGATTAGTTTTTCATTCTCTCTCCAGCGGTGTGCTCGGTGGTACCCGAATCCATATTTTCAAAAATGATTATTTTGTCCCTAGGGGCTTAATTGTTATTTTTCTTATCTCTTGCCTACTTACTTTATTCCTTTGGGTTCTGTAACCTCATAGAAGGTCATCTTAGGGTCTTAGAGGTTTATTATGCCTTGGGAGACCATTGTCTTATTTCTTGCTCTGCATCTTAATCCGTTAACGGGTCAATCTTCGGTTCATCACTTACGCACCAAGTTGAATAAAACTTGGGTCATTACAGTGGATGAGTTACTTTACCAATAACGTTCAAATGATTAGTAATGTTAGTAAAACTATAATGCATCTCATTTATGCTAGAGGATTCATTTATATTTGAATCCTTATCATGATTTGATCCAACATTGGCTAATTCAAGTAAGTCCCAAATTTCTTTAACTATTTTACAAAAGATAATTTTATTGAACCCATTTTTACTTAATATACAATAAAGATAGCATATTGCTAAAGCATTACATTGAATTAATCTATGGTCATTTTCATCCCATTCTTCTTTTGATTTAGGAATTTTATTCCCTTCAATAACTTTGGTTGGGATATGGCTGCCATTTTCTATAACTTTCCATAAATCAATATCAATACTTTTTAGAAATGCCCTTGTTCTAATTTTTCAATAGATATAATCATTTCCATCAAAACAATGAGGTTTATCATTAGATTGTCCTTCTAAGTGTGTGATACTACCATTGTTGGCCATGATTGTACTCAAAGGCAATTAAGTCCTTTAAATAAAGTTAAGCTCTGATACCAATTGTTACCCAAGAATTGACTCTAGAGGGGGAGGGGGGTGTGAATAGAGTTAATTGCCAATTTTCATAATTTAATGAAATACAATTTCTAATCAACAATGTAAGCAATAATGCAATAATCAAGATATGAAATCAAGATATGAAGGTAAACAATTTATAGCATAATTGTAAAAGAGATAAGGGAGGAGAAATTGCAAACAATGACTCGGCAATTTTAGCAAGGTTTGAAAACTCTTACTCCTCGGCTCAAAACCCCTCTTGAGACCTCCCAATCCACTATAGCTTCGCCTTACGGGTAGAGAGCAAACCTTTACATGAAGCAACTTCTTGCTAAGAAAACAACCTACCCTTAGTCTTCATTTGGGTCACACCAACCCAGTGGGTCAAACCAACCCCTTACAATTGATAGTAACAAGAATAATGAAGTGCAAGAAATATCTTTCGAAGATTAATGTACAAATTTTGCTCTCAACTAGAACATATATGAATATCAATAAAGATCAAACTCTATGAATAAGAGAATATGATATAAGTGAAGAATAAAAACTCTTATGAACTCAATAGGATCTCTCAAGTATAGTATATGAATGAATAAGAAAGATGAAGAGAAAATGTGAGAACAAAAGCTCTTTTTAATGCCTAATAAGGTCTCTCAAGTATTGGCTCTATTTGTATTCAAGCTTTCTATTATCTATTTATAGAGAATGCAAGCTCAAAAGAGCTGTTAGAAATAAGGCGCACAAGGCTCAAGGAGAATAAAGCCGTTGCAGTTTGAAATTTGCAGATTTGATAGGAACCAGTCGACGTGTTCCCATGTCTTTATAGTATTTATATGATCATTTACTTTAAGTTTACAATGTAAATAAGGGATTATCTCCCATTTGGATTGAATAAAAAATATAAGAAAATTGAAATCCAACTAAATCAAAATATGAAAATTCAGTTTTAGTACAAATTTGGATTTCTGACAGTTTTCATAAAAGTGAATCCTTATGTAGACTAATGTAGAATTGATGAAAAAATCGCATAAAATCAGTTTAGGCTATTTGAAGTGTAAGGAGCTATTACCGGAAAAAATTATTTTGAAATAATCATTATTTCAAAAATCCATTTTTCACACTTATTAAAAAACATAGTTTTTTATGATGCGCATTCTGGGGTTCAAATGTCTGTTATCAACTTATGGTAATGAATGCTTCTTATGCCTTAATTGTTGACCAATATAAATCATGTGATTGATATGCATGGTCTTAGCATTTTTAGTACAAGTAATGAGTTCTTTCAAAGCTTAAGTAAGCTTGGACTAACTCATTCTTTAGCAATGACTCATATGCAAATATATATGTGATGAAGTGCATAGTCTATTGCTAATAGATATAGGAACATAAGAATGATGCTATGATATGCATGGTCCTATAGAGATGAGCTTCAAATGGATTCATAAATACTTTGACATTAAATTCTAAACATTCACCATCCTATCTACCCCTTTCTTCAAGCTTAGTCCATGATCTTTAGGCTTTGAGGTATTCTTGCTTTCTTACTTCCTTTTAGTTGCTTTCTTGCTTACTGTAGTCCAAGTTATCTTTGGATGGACTTTAAATTTGGTTCCTTGTAACTTCATATCTTCTTTGTATCCATTGCTTTTTTTGATGTGATCTTGACTAATGGAATACTTGGAATGATCTTTATAGCTTCATTGAGGTCATTCATTGAATGTGAATAATCTATAACACTCAATGTAAACATTAGTCCTTAAACACCATTAATGGTTTGTTATCATTAAAATATCTAGATTGTCTTTGGATGAACTCTTATGGTCAACAATCTCCCCCCTTTTTGATAATGACAAAATATTGATATGTTCATAAGCAAATAGAGTAGCATTTGAAAAATGCTCCCCCTATTAAAGTGCATACAATGAACATAATGTTTATAAAACAACATGCTTTCTATATCGTAAATCATTTTAGACATAAACATGTACTTAAGATTATTTCACACATCACATATCTCTCTCCCTTTGGCATCTCAAAAAGGTGGGAGTTCAAGACATCTTCTATTAGCATTGATCATTTAGCATAGAGAATTGACATAGTGACGTATTGATAAGCAAGAATTGGCAATAGGTGATTATGATATGCTTTAATATGAAACATGTAAGCAATTATATCATAATAAACCAATTTCATTGATAACATGAGTTCAATATATCATTAAGGTTTATGACATATACAAAAGTATACATAAAATATAAACCAAAGATGAAATGTAAACTTAAATAAGCAAGAAGTATACAAAAGTATATATAATAAAACTTAAAACATGAAGCATGGATTAGAATAAGCCAAAAGGCAAAAATCTTGTAAGGTAAATTTAGGAATTTAAATGTGCTTCAATCCTAATATATGTTTCCCATTTGATATCTTCAATAATGAGGGAAAATTTTGAAAGTTATGAAAACTCATAAGAACGGAATATAATGACTAAAAGTGATTTTAAGGCATATTTTGACAATATACAAGATAAGTCAATTAAGCTAAACAAATCATGCAATATTCATTTACAAGAGATTACTAATAATCTCCTCTTATCAACATGTTTCCATTTTCATCATATATTATTCAATGATTATGCAACTAATGGAACAACAAAGCAATGATAGGTAAAGTATGCTTAAGATATATCATGAATTAAGTCATACTTAAAAACCCTTAATTCATTAATGGAAATGATAAGATGCTTCATTTGAAGTTCATGGGCTTCTCAAAGATATATAAGTAAATAAAAAGATGTAACAAATCATGAAAATAAGTGTGAGATGTTACAACCAAGATTTGCAAATGCAAGTGTGTGCATAATACTAACACATCTCATTTTTCTCATCCAAAAGAGATGTAATATGCTCAAGGAGTAATCATCTTAAATTATATGCCATTTAAGCTTAGATATGATTTAATAAGGATTGGAGCATAAGAAGTTAGAGAGAGCAAGTATGAACAAAATCAACAAAAATAAGTCCTTAATGCTAGAAGATCTTCTTTTAGAAGCATATGTTTGAATGATAACAATCATACATGGCATGAAAAACATAAAGCATATACAAGTTGACACTACTTTTATTCATTTGCAATGAACTCCTAACTATGCAAAAACATAATTTCTTTAATGTATATGATTAGAGATAATTGGGTACATAATTTTCCATGATGATGAGCTCAATAATTCTCTTATATATATTTCTCAAGAGGTGATGGTAACGTATCTCATTAAGTTTTAAAGTGCTAAAAATGGATATATGAAATAAAAAAGCACTTGTGATATCACATTAGTCATCTAAGCTAGACCAAAATATTCTTTGAATGATATATTCTCGAGACTAAAGTGTCAAAAAAAGATGAGAAATTTAATTTTCATGACACTTGAGGAGTTTGACTCCTTAGAAGAAATTAAGTTTGGGGCGAATTGTAAAAAACCCCCCTTAACTTTCACCTGTTAGCAAAAAACCCCCTTATGAATTGTTTTAGCAAAAAACCTCCCTTAACTATCATGAGGGGGGTATTTTAACTGCTGTCTATTTAAGGGGTTATGTTTTGGACAACAATACCATTTAAACAGTTACCTTCTTCGTCAACCATTTTTTTATTTTTATTTTATTACTTTCTCTCTCTAACCTCTCAATCTCCTCCGTCCCACCATCGCCACCGCAACCCACCTCCGCCACTTCCACCACAAAATAGTAAGATAGGGTTTTAATGGAGGATCTGTCGTAACCCGGATTTTTATTCAACCCGGTGGGTCAGCGATGAACCAAAGATTGACCCGATAACGGATCCAGATGCAGAAGCAAGAAATAAGACATTGGTCTCACAAGGCATAACATAGCTCTAAGACCCTAAGATGACCCTCCATGAGGTCAAGGAACTCAAAGGAAACAAAATGCGGAAGCGACGTTTCAAAAATGAATAAGAATGAACCTTGGGTTAGAAAGGTCATTTCAAAATGTATGGATTCAGGTGCTACCAAGCACATTACTGGAAAGACAATGAAAAAAAAATCACGATGGACTCAAGAATCACATGATTCGGAGTTCGAACGAAGGAGAAATGACGAAATAAAGAAAAATGAGCAAAACCCGTTAATCAAGGGCAAAATGGTCAATTTGCAAATGTGAAGGGAGATTTGACTCTAAACAATAAGGTCCACATAACCTAAACCAATAATTACATAATATTCCAAGAGGTTATAAGAATATTGGACAAGAATCCCACGAAATGCCCCTTCCCGGTTTAAGTGAAAACTGACACCCTCTCACTAAAACATGGATAACTCTCACTACAATTGGATTTTTAATGCATGGTTGGTGTCATTGGAAATATGACTTCAAGCTCATGAATTTAGGCTCAAGAATAACCCTATTTGGATTAGAAACGAAGAAGTTATGGCCGTTTAAAGTCGGAACAACAGTGCTGAAACTGAACTGAAGCAACTCTCGGGATCAGGCTATTTCGGTTGACTGAAATGACCCATCGGACCACCGAAATGGACAAATTTTGTGCTGAAATCATGTTTTCAAGGATTGGTTGTATCGGTAGACCGAAATGAACCATCGATCGACCGAAATGTCCCTAAACAGTGAAAATGGCTACTGGAAATGCATGTTTTGAAGTTTAATCAAAAACCAAAAAGCTTCGGTTGACCGAAATGCCATTTCGGTCGACCGAAATGACTTAAGAAAGTGCAAAAATTTCATATTATGCACTCAAGGCTGAAAGTCTATATGGAATCCCCTATGGCATGTTCAATTCACATAATATGCATGTGTGTGACGATGTGAACATACACGCAAGTGTAATATGGATAATTAAACATGTTACAATGGCCTATGGCCTTATTACACTCCATTTAAAAAATTTCACATGTTAAACCTCAAAGTAGGAAAAATTTACATTTCAAACAAAACTTGAAGTTTAAATACATACACTTGAACAAAAAGGCTTGTGGCCCTTGGCCTCATGTCATACATATCAAATACATTGAAAAGAGTGTACTTATGTACACTTTACATACATTGAATCAAAGAATACAAGTTTTGTCATGAGAAGCTGCTAATCATCCAAGGTAATGAAATCTTCAATTCTTGAGTCCTGTACCTGAAATATGCCCTAGTAACGTAGGGGTGAGCAATATAAAGCTACTTGTAGGAGATGAGCATGCATTGACCTAATATTTTACAATTTATATTACCTTAAGGTGAAACATGTTAAAGGGCTCATGCCGCCTAACGACTATGTCATAGTGAGACTCAGGGAGCATCCTAAGCTCCCCTAGAGTAATTTCAACAAGAATCATGATATATATACATATATGAAATGAGTCAAGGTTAGAATAATCCAAAGAACACAACACAAAGGGTACAGGAATACAAGTCAACAAGAATTACATTTCCAATGCAACTAAGCAAGATTTGGAATAATCTAATTAACACGACAAGTTTACAATTTACCATGAATCACATTGTCTATGCAATTTACATGATTGGAACATACCGATTTAACATGAAAAGAAGAATACACAAAGTCAAGGATAATGCATAAAATCTATGCAGTGTAGCAAGGTAGAGATATTCCATAAAGCACGACAAGAAGAATGCTCAGATATAAATTAATGAGAATTACATTATCGATGCAACTAAGATGATTGGAATTAAACCAATTAACACGACGGGAATTATACACGAGATCAAGAACAAGGCATAATATCTATGCAAGTATACAAGGATGGAACATTCCATATAACACGACGATAAGTATACTCGAATATAAGTTAACAAGAATTACATTATCGATGCAATTAACATGACACAGAGTATACTTGAAATCACGAATGAGGCATAATATCTATGCAATGAAATAAGATTGGAGCATTTCACATAACATGACAAGTTTAAATCTTCAAGGAATGACAACTTGAAATTTAAGGAGTGAAATCAACCAATATGGAAACTCGGATATCGCCCAGATTAAAACTGTACTCTTGAGATCACTTTAGGGCTACTAACCCATGGGTACCTTTCCCCTAGTGCACACTATAGTGTAGAAGGACATTCCCCCATACTAGAACCAAGTCCTAGCCATGTCAATTCTTGATTGATATCCCAAGTCCCAAAATCAACAAGTTGTACAAGTCAAGATTGTATCAAAATACAAGAAATGCATTAACTACGTTTCATGCACAACCAAGATTTTGGAACATACAAGTCATACCCTAAGTACTCAACTATGATGGCATGTGAAATTTCAAGAAATCATAGTATGCAACTATATAGACAACAACCATGATATATAGTGCTTGGAATTCATTGAAGAAAATATACCACAAGTATAAGATACATGATTCAATTACCTTCTAAGCAACACATGTGTAATTAAACCATTTTAAGACAAGTACATGTTCATTAAATATGTTAATGAAACCTAGATACAAAGGGTCATGATTATATCGATGGGAGCATAAAAAGGGAACTTAATCTACTCAAGGGATCAAGTTATCAAGATTACAAGGTAAGTACAAGTGTTTTACAACAAAGCATGTCAAGGCCAAGTTCCATGTCAAGTTACAAGTTCATTTCATACAAGATGCAACCATGTGAATTAAGTTCCATACAAAGGAAGTAATTAAATATAAGTTTCAAAACTTATCCGATTATTCTTGATTTGATACACGTGAAAGAACTTGTCAAGGAAATCATGAATACAAGGTTAGAAACTTAATCTAGCTCATGGAACCATTGAATGGATTTTAATTAATTAATTTAATTAAAATCTCTAGATTTTTTAAAGTCATCCAAGTGACCTCAATTTAATGTATGTTATACAACATGTCAAGACTTGTTTTAAAAACACGACACAAGTGAATTCCATGCAAGAGAAGACCACGAGTATTAAACTTTACTACTAGAAAATAAATAAATGAAAGGTTTTAAAACCTAATCAAATATTCTAGATTTAATATATGTGAAACCATATAGCATGCATATCAAGAATGTCAAGTCAGAATTCCAATGGGGTAAATAGTACACTCGGAGCAAATTAATTAATCAAATTAACTAATAAATACTAGATTTTAAAACGTCTCCGATTACTCTCAAATTCACCTATGTTGAAGAGTATATTAAAAGCCTAACATAATATGCTAATACACATTGATTTCAAGCTAGTTAAGGCCATGTGAATTAATCTTTCATTCAAGATAAATATTAAATAAAATCTTTATTACTTGTTCAAATTCTCTCAATTTAATATATGTTAATGACCATATTATGGAGTAATATAATACCATGCTACATGTTCAAAACAAGTTATGAGCAACCAGGAAAATCAAATCCAATACAAGAAAATTAAATAATAAAATCTCTAGATTTCATATTTAAGCATGTAATCAAGTCGTATAAGCATCAATATTATGCTATATAACAAGAATTAAACCTAGAACATCCCCTACCTCAATTTGAGATGAAGACCTCAAAGGCCCACAAAAAAAAAAGTGTTCCGAATCCGACGATACCGAAGGGTTTTGTCGGGGACTACACTGGGAACAAGAATCTGCAAGAAGCCCCATGAAAATCTCAACTTGACTCCAAACCCGAACTCGAAAAATCGTCGAAAATGGATTCTAATAAGGGCATAAGATGCGCGACGTTAAGACAAGTATTAAACGTTAAGGCCGAAGACTCTTCATCAAAGAAAAGTGAACCAAAAGAGGAGAGAGAAGATGGCAGCCATGGCTGCCATGGTTTCCGGCCAGAAGAGAGGAGAGAGAGAAAAATTTGACTTTTTCTCTTAAGGCCTCCTATTTATAGAAAATCTCAAAAAGTGTCTCGAAAGGGCTCCGCCGGGTCTGGAAAAGTGGAATTTGAGCAGATGCACTCAAACGGCAAAACTCCATGAACAAAAATGATTCACAATGAGAAAATATGAACAACGGAAGAGACAACGTCAAAAACTGAGTCCCGAGCAAAGAGATATGACCCGAACAAGTTCGGCGCTAACTAGGATTAAAAATCCCAAAACTGGAGAAAAACGATCAGAAGGAAATTCTAAGAATACATGACTCGACGAAATGTGAAAATGAATCCCGTACGAGGATCCAGGCTCCAGACGAGATATTAGCAATAACTTTCGTTAATTGTACAATGACCCCTATAAAAAGGGTTAACTGCAAAACTGCCCCTAAAAGAAAATATCTTCCAAAAGATATTTTCTTAGATACCCCTAAAATAAAATATTTCCAAAAGATATTTATGAAAAACACTCCAAGAAAAGAAAATAATTCCAAAGAATTGTGCATCCATGCCCCTATGGACACCGAGAGCAACCAGAGTACTTTCTTGAAAAAGTAAAGATATGTATTTCGTGGAAATCACTTAAGATCAAGATATGTGAATTCAAAAACTAACTCCGAACACGAAAAGTGAGGTTGTGCCCAAAACTGGCAAACGGGGATAAGACAGAATAGGGAAAAGGACGAAATAGTGCATAGTGTCAAAAAATGAAAAAAATGTGGAAATGACTCGGTCCTCAAAGGAAGTTGTCAATCCATGAAAAAGTGTCTCAGAAGCCATTCATGAGCACTCGAGATGACACTAAGCGACGAGAAACTGAACTCAGAAAAGGAAATTAAACGAAAAATATTCATTCGTAAAATTTCAGGAAAAAGAAAGGAAGGGAAATTTCCGGGTCATGACAGGATCCCATAAGAAGAGGGTGACATGACTTGAATTTGGCTTCAAGAAAGGCTGAAAAAGCAGGTTATTATAACATTCTAATTTTTCTTACATTTTGTTTGGTTACTGAGAAGACGTAAGAAAATGATAAGAATCTCGAATTCTCTTATCATTTGTTTTCAACACAAGAAACAAGAATTCTTATCATTTTACTTTTGGTCATTATATTTATGCTTCTTTGGAAATCCCAATATGAAATAAACTATAAGATTCGTAGTTTTCTTTTCTTTTCATTCTTTCAGTTTCTCTGCACAAACAGAGCTCTTTCAATTTTTTAAGTTTTTTTTTAATCAATATTTAGAGTTATATAACTTATATATGTATGTATTTTTTTTGCAGCATGGAGGCGATTTTAAACTTCCCTGTTAGATTACATGTCCACTGGCTAGATTGCTTAGTTGGATCACTTGGCATATTCACCCAGCCCTAGAGAAAGAATTCATTTCTTGCTTGAGAAATGGTTTGATCCAATGCAATGCGATTAACAAAATCTAACCAGGATCAGTCCCAAAGGTATTACTACTGTTGACGGAGGTGGGTTGTGGTGGCATGGTGGGATGGAGGAGATTGAGAGGTTAGAGAGAAATAGAAAAAAAAAAAAAAAAATTGTTGACGAAGGGTAACTATTTAAGGGGTATTTTCATCCAAAACATAACCCATTAAACAGACAGTAGTTAAAATACCCCCTCATGATAGTTGAGGGTTTTTTTTTGCTAAAACAATTCAAAATGGGTGTTTTTTGCTAACCGGTGAAAGTTGAGGGGGTATTTTTGTAGTTCACCCTTAAGTTTACTTATCATACTAATTTTAATTTATTTTGCATGCTTGAGGTAAACTTCTTTGAACAAAACATAAATGTTGATTTAAAGGCTATATCTTCCATGTAAATGCAATCAACATATTTTCATTAATGGTTTTGAAAACATAAATATATCAATTTTGTCAAAAACCTTCAATCTTGAGAAAATCACTAAGCCTTTCAAAGAGAGCTCTAGGAGCTTATTTTAATCACATAAGGCCATAGATAATTTTAAACATATAGTTCAAAATTTTATACATTTCAACTCCGGGTGATTATTCTTCGTAGCATTTTAAAATGAAGTCAAGTAAAAATACATGCAAAAACATGTAATATTTTTATTGCTTCTATTCAAAAAACATGTGCAAGGTCATTCATTTAAATCCTTCTTCATGGTTGAAGACTTGGGGATGTATTCTAACTTAGTTAACAATGATGACACATGATTCCTATCATGACGTGATTATAAGGGAATAAGGATAAAAATATAACAACGTTAAGAAAGAATTAGTTCCTTTATGAACATATATATAATGTTTACCAATGAATGATCGATTGGATGGTAGTGAACACATCAACTCTTAGGAAGGTAATATAAATTCTCATTCTTTATTTTCACAAGATAGCTCTTCCAAGAAGTTTTCATGAGTTAAGTCTCTTAGGAAGGCATTAGAAATTCTCATTCTTATTTTTTATGAGATGGCTCTTCCAATGAGATTTGTTTCTTTAGGTTTTCAAGTGAGGACTTATTTGATTTTTCATTACCTTAAGTCCATCTAAACCTTTTCAAGATGAACAACCTCGTTTTCTATATGCATGGAAGTGACATAATAAAGTGGATAAAGCATTTAAGATCACAAAAACATATAGATGACTTTTTAGACATTGCTACTTTGATAGATTTGATAAGGTTCAAATGAAATAGCATTGTTGGTCTACATGAGATAGTGTATTCTTTCCTTTGATGGCATATCTTCCAAAAAGCAAATCTTTCACAAAGATTGGGCATAGTTAATCTAGACATTATTTGAAAGATAGAAAATCATTTCGTGTTAGCATGTTCATAACTCATATACCAAAACAAACTACTTTCATGCAAAAATATCAAAATCTATAATATAGACATTTTTACAACAAGTAGCATTTATGTCAAGATTACCAACTGCATTAATTATGCTATAAAAATAATCATGTACTACTTTTTATCTAGCATAATCAAGTCACATTTAAGCTTACTAACTAAAAGCACATTTGTGATGAAGAAGGAGATATTTACCGAAGCAATTAATTGCATTAGCTTTGGCATATTTTCTCAATGTAGTGCATTCTTCATCCTTTTGTTAGCAATGGGAAATCATGACTTAATTTCTCTTCATGTGCTTTAGCCATTCATATTTGTGAATCCACTTATTCTTGAAGGAAGAGGTCTTTAACCTACAAAGCATACTCAAGTGGCACTGATTGGTACCCAATTCTTTTAGGGTCCTCACTAGTTAGTACACATTGATATGGTTCCTTTTGGAACTTAATTCAATAAAGCACAAATGTTATACTTCCTTTAGTTAACATGCTTCAAAATAAATTTGCAATTTTTGTAGATCTATCATGCTAGTGCATTTGTTAATTCAAGGAATTACTATGCTTATGGTTGAATATTACTCAATGAGACAATATGAAATTAATAGGATTTAAGTGATGTAGCACGATTTCATATTTAGATTATGATCAAGAGAACCATGTGCATTATCTATAACAAAGTCTAGAATTTACAATGAGGTTCTTCCTAGGTGGGTAAAATGAATAAGGTGCCCTTTTTTTAGAAATCCTTAAAGGATTCAACAATTGAGGAAGTGTTTTTCTTTCCAAAACCAAATATGCATTTTCAAGAATGTTAGCTTATTGGAAAGCAAGGTTCCTACTAAGATTTACACCTTCTAAAACAATTTTATTCTAATTCAAGGTGTAGCATTCCAAATGCAATTTCATATTCATATGAATGTAATGCATGTAGAAAATAGTTTTTCAATCAACGAAAGCATGCGTTGAAAAATTTGCATAAACAATGAATACTTGTAGTATAAAGATAAGAATTCCATAATAAATGGCATATTATCATAGTCATCATTTCTCTAGTATAATTCATTCAAGAACTCCTCATATATGATGATCAAAGGCTTAAGGATACATTTTCATTTAGCAACCATTTATTGATCATAAATGATTCAATCATGCCAAAAGAGTCAAACAAAGTTCATATGGAGTATACCAATTACCTTGCTTTTATAGTTATTCCCAATTGTGATGCTCCTTTGCTTTTAGAATGAAGAATTTGGAATATTTCTTACATCACATGTTGAACAACCATTATTAAGTAATCATTTGTCCTTGGATGATGAAGATGCCTTCAAGCAACCCTACAAGGTAAACTTAGAGAATCTTCTTTCGGTACCCAAATTTTCTTGGGTCCTTGGGAGTTACGTAATGGCACATAAGTTGCTTTTGGAACCCAAATCCTCTTAGTTCTAATCCTCTTTCTAAATGGACAATTTTGAATTATGTGTCCTAACTTTTTACAATAATTGCATTTAAGATATCGAAAAAAACTTTTGTCAAATGAATCATTTAAGAACTTTCTCTTTTTCAATAAACATACATCTTTAATATGAGGATCATACACTATCTCATTTTTGAAAAAGACACTTCCTTGATTACCAAGAATAATACTTAAGTTCTCTTTTTCTTTGGTAAACTTTGCTAAAATGTCATTTTGATCATCAATGATTTTCTTTAAAGACTCATTTTCGGAAATAAGATCAATTGATGACGACTCTTTAGAAAATACAAATTTCATTTCATTTTTCAATGACTCATTTTCAATTTGAATATTTTCTAATTTTTGCACAAGATAATGATTTTCCTTTTTGAAAGAGTCATTTTTCATTTGAACTTTTTCATGTCTTTGGGAGAGATCATGGTTTTTCTTTTTAAAGGAAGCATATTGCATAAGCATTTTTTCTAGCACACCATTCAACTCTTTAAACGCATCATGCAAATCATTATAGGAAGTTTCTAAATCAAAAGATTCATGATTAGAATTTACCTCATCTTCATTGGCCATGAGACAAAGTTTAACCACCTCCTAGATGTTACTTGCTTCTTTGCTAGAAACTTGGAAAGTTATACACTTCTTTTGCATTGCATCACTTTCTTCACTATAAGTGGATGAGTTACTTTTACCAATAACGTTCAAATGATTAGTAATGTTAGTAAAACTATAATGCATCTCATTTATGTTAGAGGGCTCATTTATATTTGAATCCTTATCATGATTTGATCCAACATAGGCTAATTCAAGCAAGTCCTAAATTTCTTTAGCCGTTTTACAAAAGATAATTTTACTGAACTCATTTTTGCTTAATGCACAATAAAGATAACACATTGCTAAAGCCTTACATTGAATTAATCTATGGTCATTTTCATCCCATTCTTCTTTTGATTTAGGAATTTTTTCCCTTCAATAACTTTGATTGGGATATGACTGCTATTTTTTATAACTTTCTATAAATCAATATCAATACTTTTTAGAAAGGCCCTCATTCTAATTTTCTAATAGATATAATTATTTCCATCAAAATAAGGAGGTTTATCATTAGATTGTCCTTCTAAATGTGTGATACTACCATTGTTGGCCATAATCGTACTCTGAGACGATTAAGTCCTTTAAATATAGTTAGGCTCTGATACCAATTGTTACCCAAGAATTGACTCTAGAGGGGGGTGAATAGAGTCAATTGCCAATTTTCGCAATTTAGAGAAATATAATGTTTAATCAACAATCTAACCAATTATGTAATAATCAAGATATGAAATTAAGATATGAGGGTAAATAATTTATAGCATAATCGTAAAACAGATAGGGAAGAGAAATTGCAAACAATGACTAGGCAATTTTAGCGAGGTTCGGAAACTCCTACTTCTCGGCTCAAGACCCCTCTTGAGACTTCCCAATCCACTATGGCTTCTCCTTACGGGTGGAAGGCAAACATTTACATGAAGTAACTCCTTGCTAAGAGAACAACATTCTCTTAGTCTTCGTATGGGTCACACTAACCCGGTGAGTCAAACCAACCCCTTACAATTGATAGTAATAAGAACAATGAAGTACAAGAAATATCTCTCAAAGATTGATGTACAAATTTAGCTCTCAACTAGAGTATATATGAATATCAATGAAAATCAAACTCTGTGAATGATATGAATGCGAGATGATGATATAAGTGAAAAATAAAAGCTCTTATGAACTTAATAGGATCTCTCAAGTGTAGAATAGAGCAAAAGCTCTTTGAATCCTTAGTTAAATCTCTCAAATATAGTATATGAATGAATGAGAGAGATAAAGAAAAAAAGTGAGAACAAAAGCTCTCTTTGATACCTAATAAGGTCTCTCAAGTATTGGCTCTTTGTGTATTCAAAATTTTTATTGTCTATTTATAAAGAATGCAAGCTCAAAAAAGTTGTTAGAAATGAGGTGCACAAGGCTTGAGGAGAATAGAGCCGTTGCAGTTTGAAATCTGCAGATTTGATGGGAATCGGTCGACGTGTTCCCAAATCGGTCGACGTCTTTGAACAAACCGGTCGACGTGTGCATAAATTGGTCGATGGTTTTGCACAAATCGGTCGACGTGAAATTTAAACCGGTCGACGTGAAAGCTATGTTCCTGAAATACAGTGCTGCCTAGATATCGGTCGATGTAAAGTTAGAACCGGTCGACGTGAAACCTGGTGCATTGACAGTTTTGATAGATGACAGCTTATGCATAGGACTTTTAGTATAGGACATCTGCATGGACCTTATTTTCATTGACAACATTTAATTAAATGTCTTTACAGTATTTATATGTTCATTTACTTTAAGTTTACAATGTAAATAAGGAAGTACCCCCCCATTTGGATTCAATAAAAAATATAAGAAAATTAAAATCTAACTAAATCAAAATGTGAAAAATCAGTTTTAGTACAAATTTGGATTTTCGACAGTTTTCGTAAAAATGAATCCTCATGTAGGCCAATGTAGAATTAATGAAAAAATCGCTTAAAATCAGTTTAGGCTATTTAAAATGTAAGGAGCTATTACCAAGAACAATTATTTTGAAAAATCCATTTTTCACACTTAGTTAAAAGCACAGTTTTTCATGACGCGCATTCTGGGGTTCTAATGTCCGTTATTAACTCATGGTACTGAATTCTTCATATGCCTTAATTGTTGACCAATATAAATCATATGATTGATGTGCGTGGTCTTAGCATTTCTAGCACAAGTAATGAGTTCTTTCAAAGCTTAAGCAAGCTTAGACTAACTCATTCTTTAGCAATGACTCATATGTAAATATATATGTGATGAAGTGCATAGTTTTTTGTTAATAGATATAGAAACATATGAATGATGATATGATATGCATTATCCTACAGAGATAAGCTTCAGATGGATTCATAAATACTTTGACATTGAATCCTAAACACTTACCATCCTATCTGCCCCTTTTTTCAGGCTTTGTCCATGATCTTTAGGCTTTGAGGTATTCTTGTTTTCTTCCTTCTTTTTAGTTGCTTTCTTGCTCATTGTAGTCAAGCTATCTTTGGATGGACTTTGCATTTGGTTCCTTGCAACTTCATGTCTTCTTTGTATCCATTGCTTTTTTTGATGTGATCTTGACTAATGGAATACTTGGAATGATTTTTATAGCTTTATTGAGGTCATTCTTTGAATGTGAATAATTTATAACACTCAATGTAAACATTAGTCCTTAAACACCCTTAATGGTTTGTTATCATCAAAGCATCTAGATTGTCTTTTGATGAACCCTTATGGTTAACATCTATCACATAGCCAAAGAATTTAATTTTCAGAGGAACGGTGATTATTTTATGAAATTTTGAAGTTTTTGGATTTAAGGCATCGGAGGAGGTTTTGGGCCACTTGGAGTCGGATTCCAGAGGCACGCCTTTAGAACAGTAGAATCTCCTCATCGTCGGCTACGTTCCTGCAGAACAGTTTTTTGTTCTGCCAACGTTGACTTCTGTTAACCGGCATTGACTGTGTTGACTGGCGTTGACTTTTTCGGCCGGGGATGCATTTTGGCTACTTTTGAGGTAGGAATGCTTAAACCGTTAAGTTTTAACTTTAGTTGAGTTTGTATACTTGAATTCTTGATAAACATGCTTAAAATGATAAATTTCAGAAAAATTAAATGTCGGTTATGTGTTTACGTGTGATGAGCGCTGAAAAGTGCGCATTTAAACCCCTTAAGCTTGAATATTCTAGTACCTTATCCTATCTTATTTTCCTGTTTTAGTCTAATTTCGTGTTAATGAGCGCTGAAAAGTACGTATTTAAACCCTTTAAGCTTAGGCATTCTATTACCTTTATCTATTTTACTTTACCGTTTTAGATTGATTTCGTGTTATTTTCATTTTCAGGCCTTATCCCGAAAATAAGCTAACTCAGCTAAATAAGAGCAGAAATGAAGCAATTCTGGGATGAATCAAAGAAAAGAGCCAAGTGGAAACAAAAGGAAGCAAAATGTGGAATTCAGCATCTTCGATCAATCTCAGATCAAAGTTCGATCGATCCAACATGATCGATCTCAGCACTTCAAGATGGATCTGAGCCATGATGACATTTTCAGAGATCTTAAAAGTTTGATCGATCCAACATCATTCTTCGATCGATCGAACTACCTTGTCCTTATCCAAATGATTGATCTAATCCAGTTGTACCACCCTACCAACCACTTTTGTATTTTTCCCAAAAATATCTTCAAAATATCTCAAATTTCTTTTTATCCAAAAAGGTGCCGCCATTGAGGATCGATCCAACTTCAGTTCGATAGATCTCAGCTATGTTCGATCGATCTAAGTCCAAGGTTCGATCGATCGAACTTCCTCTAGTGCGAAAAAGTTAAATTTCCAGCTCATTGAAAGCTGTCCCTACCTAATCATTGGGGAATTTTTGATGCATGACCCCAGCTCATTTTGTGTGTCACTTAACCTACCTACATATAGAATATGATACACTTTTTGAGAAGGATCCATCCATCTATCACAATAGAGGCTATTCTTAGGGAGGAAGAAAGGAGGAGAAGGCTAGAGACACAAGCTTGGGAGCTCTTCATCAACCAAGGAGTAGATTTCTTCCATGGAGTTTTCCCTTGAGGGTTGGAGAAGCATTACCATGAGTGGCTAAACATCCTCTTGGGGCTAAAGTTAGCCCCAAGCATGCTTTCTACATCTTGATTTTGTGTATTATTGAGGGATTAGTGTTGTAATACATGTTTTGGCACTTATATATATATAGATCTTGTTTATTCTATGATTTATGTGGTTTAATGCTTCCAATTGATCATTTTATTTTATCCATATGTCTATGTATGTTAGAACAGATGTTTATGTGTTTGTCGCTATTTCTTGTGTTATTGATGCAAGTCTATGTGTATTAATGCCATAGATCTAGAGATTGTCAAAACATAGTGCTTAATGGAATGATCTTGTAATTTTCTTAATGGTTTATGCTCATTGCTTGATGGATTGTGCCTCTCCCTTAGTTTAATTTCATGTCATTAGCTTAATTGTAGTGTAGTGGTAGTATAGTTGTTAGATAGGAGGACAATCCATGCTTATTGTTTGATGTTCCATACTTTTGAATGCAAGTAGCATATGTCTCTAACATTGTGGTGTATTTGGCTTGTGAGCTTAATGAAAGGATTAATGACTTGCTAGATATATTGTGCTTTTCATATGCTACTTAGACAATTTAAACTTAATTGTTAGATATATTGTGCTTTTCACATGTTGCTTAGACAATATATACTTAATTGGTCATCCTTGTTAATTGAATCAACCAAACACACACACACATCAATATTGCAACACACATTTCCCTCATTAGTCACTTGTTAAGGGTGTAGAAAAGTATTGTTTGGTGGTGACCTCTAAACCCCAAGATCTCTATTTTTTACTTATTCTTTATTGCATTCAATTATTTAGTTTAACTTGCTCTCTAGTTTAATCAACCAACCAACTATTTGTTTGATCACTCGACCTACTAACCCTAATTATGATTCCACAAGCTAGTACGATAACTCAATCCCTTGGGACGATCCCTTCTCACTCATACTACGTAGTATAGGTGTTAAGCGGTTTATAAATTTAAATTATGGTGCCCACTTGACACTAATTTCCAAACTCAAAGTTTTATACATTGTTTTGTGTGATCACCCTGAGAAGACACCACGTGTTATTTCCCTTTTCAGGCACTTATCCCCAAAATAAGTTAATTCAGCCAAATTAGAGCATAAAAGAAACAATCTCAAGTTGAATGGAAGAAATGAGCAAAATGGAAGCAAAGTAGTGGAAAATAGCAATCTTCGATCGATCAGACCAAGCTCAGATCGATCTTATAGTGATCGATCTAGCCATACCAAGATAGATTAAGCCTCTTGTCCTTATCCTCTAGAAATTTTCATCTTCGATCGATCCAACATTTCTTCGATCGATCGAACTTCTTTGATCTTATCCCCACCTACCACTTTTGTCCTTTTCCCAAAATATCCTGAAAATATCTCAGATTTGGTTTATTCCAAAAAGGCACCGCCAAGGCTCGATCGATTGAACCACCCTTGTGATCGATCAAACCTCCTTAAGTGCAAGAAAAACAGAGTTCCAGCCAATTAAAAGGTGTGCTCGTGGTGCAATCATTTGGAGGTCCTAGTGCATGAGGTCTGACCATTGGGTGTGACACTTGAGCTACCTATATAAGGATTTTGGGCCATTTTATACATATACAATCTTAGAGCAAGGAACTATATACTCAAGAGAGTTTGGAGGAGTCTAGAGATTAGAGAGACACACATACCATTTGGGAGTTCTTCCATTTATCTAGGGTTTCCATCATGGAGAAGAAGATCATTCCTACCATGGAGAGGGCCCTTGAGGGTTGGATGACTACATCAATAAGTGGCTAAACATCTTCTTGGGGCTAGAGTTAGCCCTAAGCATGCCTCCCAGACCTTGATGTTTTGTAATTAATGGGGATTAGTGTTGTGATTATTGTCTTGACCTTTGATATATATGTAAATCTTGTTTCTATCTTGATTTGTGTAGTTTAATACTTCCAATTGATCATTTAATTCTATTCATATGTCTATGTATGCTAATATGGATGTTCATGTGTTTGTCTCTAGATTTTGTTACATTGATGCATGTCTTTGTGTGTTAATATCATGAATCTAGTGATGGTCAAGGCATGGTGCTTAAATGGAATACTCTTGTGGTTTATTTGATGGTTCATACTCATTTCTTGATGGATTGTGCCACAACCGTAGTCTAATTAGTTTAATTTTAATGTCACTAGTTTAGTCATAATGTAGTTACCTTACTTTCTTAGATAGGTGGACAATCCATTCTTGTTGTTTGATATGCCATGCTTATGAATACAAGTAGTATATTTCTTTAGTTTGATGGTGTGCATTGATTGTAGGCTTATGGAAGGATTAATGGCTTAATTTGATATGTTGTGCTATTCAAAAGATTGATTAGACAATATATACTTACTTGGCCATCCATGCTAATGTTTCAATCAATGGCACACACTCTCACTTACAACATAATTTCCCCCTTAATCTATCAAAAGTTGAATGTCTATGAAGGTGGTGCTTAATGGTGAACTCTATGACCCAAGACCTCTCTCTCTTATTCTCTACACTTTACTTACTTTACTTGTTTTATATTGAACTTGTTTAGTTTAATTTATAGTTTAACTTAACCAACAAACCACAGTTTGATCACTCGACCTACTAATCCAACGTCGTTTCCATATCAATACGACTCCTTTCCTTTTGGACGATCCCTACTCACCCTAGCTATATTTAGTAGTTAGAGGTAGTAGTGACACTTTACAAATTCAAACTTAGCCATTCTTAGCATCTTTTAGCTTGTTGGTTCACAATGACACCAAGTTTTGGCGCCTTTACCGGGGATTAGGCAACGCCATATTTTGGAAACAATTAGGAATTAGTACTCTTTTGATCGTGTTTTTACTTTATTTTATTTTGGTTACTTATTGTGTTTGTTCTTGATTGGCTAGGTACATTGAGCAAAGGAAGTTAAGCAAAGGAGAATTCTAAAGCAGAGCTAAGCAAAGCATAAAAAGGCTAAAAATCTAAAAAATTGCAAAGCAAAGCAAAAATTGAAAAATAAATTGAAGTTGCTTAAGGACCCTTTGTGAGCTCTTTCTAACTCAATCTCTAGTTAAATCATCGGCCCGCGTGGAGGTAAGTTATTAATTTTCTAGATAAATCATGAGCCTGCGTGGAGGCAATTTACTTTTCTTTGCATATTGTTGAAAGCATGGGAGTATGAGATTAATGTATGTGGAGGATGTTTGTTGATTGATTTGTTATGGAGGCGAAGTGAATGCTATGTGCTTGTTACTAGTTGTTATTTTATTCATGCATGCATAGTCGTAGGTCGTTAAATCCTACTCCTGTCTCACTTGATTTTCATCTTGAATTGGTCGTTCGTAATCTTAGGGGAAGAGGTAGCTCTCGTCACTCCATTTTACCAATGAAGGAGCACAATGACGACCATGTGAAGGACCTTAGTCACATCGACTAACGAGGCATCTTCCACCCTAATCTACATTATGATAACATTCAAGTACCATTAGGCATGCCAAGACCATTTTTTCCATAACAACAAGGCTAAGTTCCATTGGGAATGCCTTGGCCAATTTTTGTTCCACCCCCACCTCCTATTGCTTAAGTAAATCAAGGTGCTCATGTAGTACCACCGATTGTGAATCCCCCCCTTGCTTTGCGTGATCATTATGTGCCAAATGAATATAATGCACTTACATGCATTCAATTGCCCCCATTTAGAGCACATCATTATGAAATTAAATCATAAACCATTTAAATGCTTCCCAATTATCATGGACTTCCAAGTGAAGAACCTTACAAGCATTTGGATGAGTTTCTTGAAGTGTGTTCCACCGTGAAATACACGGACATGCCGGAAGAAGTTTTAAGACTCAAACTCTTTCCTTTTACCCTTAAAGACAAGGCAAAATATTGGTTCAACAATCATAGGCCTTTTTCGATAACTTCTTGGGCAAAGATGCAACAAGAGTTCTTGAAGAAGTACTATCCAGTTTTAAAGACCAATGCCATGAGAACTTCAATTAGAGAATTTTCTCAAGGGGAAGGGGAATTGTTTCACGAGGCATGGGAGTGCCTCAATGAGTCCACACCATGACATGCCTAAATGACAAATAGTTCAATTTTTCTTTGAAGGTTTGTCGGATAACTTTAAAAGAATGGTTGATGTTTCTATAGGAGGATCTTATCTTGATAGGCATGAGGATGATGTATGGCGTTTTTATGAAAGTATGAGTGAGAATTCGATGCATCGATCATTGTCTTCCAAAAATGGTAGAACTCTAGGTGGAAGGAAGAATGTCGGCTTAATCAAGTTGACAATTTGAATGACATAACTGCCGAAGTGGATTCTTTATCTCAAAGGTTTGATTAATTTTTGATCAACCAAAATTCAATGAATCAAGTGTCTTCCTCCCTTAATCATTCTCATCGTAATTCCAATGAATATTGCATGACTTGTTCTAGTGTCTTACATACTACTTCCAATTGTCCCCATGGACATGTGCAAAGTGAGAACTATGAATAAGTAAATGCTGCATTTGTCAACCAAGGGAATAACCTCTATGGCACTCATTACAATCTCGGGTGGAGAAACCATCCAAACTTCTCTTGGAAAAGCCAAGGGGAAGGCTTAAACCCTCCCTAAAGTGGTTTTCAAGGTAAGTATGTTCCGCCCCCAATGCAAGGCCAAGGTTCCCAAGGTTATAGATCATCTTTTCAATCATCACATGGAAATTAATTTTCTAACTCTCATTTTCCTAATCAGTCATCTTATTCTCAAGGAAATTCTAGTAGTCCCGCTTTTGAAGAAAAATTGTTAACCGCTTTGGGTACTTTAGAGACAAACAATCAATTGCTTCACTCTCATTCCCAATCCATTGCTAAGCTAGAAACCCAAGTCGGGCAAATAGCTAGTACTTTGAATGCTAGGGAAAAAGGGAAAATGCCTTTCAATCCACCAAAGCAACAATTTGTTGTGGAGACGAATTCCTCCTCGAAAGGTCACATAATTGAGCATGTCAATGAGGTGACAACCTTGAGAAGTGGAAAAATTGTTGACAACCAAGTTGGTGAATCAAATGAAGAGAGTGAACCGCTGTAACCGAAAGTTGACACCCGTCCCATATCACACCCTACTCCTCCTTCATTTCATGTGCATGATCCTCTTGTTGAGAAAGAATTGAGAAATGATTTGAAAAATTCTTATGTTGAAAATGTGTTGAAAAAGGATTTTAAAAAGGTTTTTGAGCCAAAGGCTCTATTTCCAGATGCTTTAAAAGGATCCACCTCTTTTGAAAAGCAAAAGACCAAAGCCAATGAAATAATTGATATGTTTAGGCAAGTAAAGATCAATCTTCCACTCTTAGATGCAATTAAACAAATTCTGGCTTATGCCAAATTCTTGAAAGATCTTTACACCCAAAAGAGGAAGAACAAGAGCCAAGTAGCAAAGAAAGTTGTCTTGACCGAGCAAGTAAGCTCTATTTTGCAACACAACACTCTCCCAAAATTCAAAGATCCCGGTTCACCCACTACTTCTTGCATCATTGGGGACCATGTCATTAATCGGGCTCTTCTTGATTTGGGAGCAAGTATTAACCTTCTTCCATATTCGGTGTATGTCAAACTGGGCTTGGGAGATTTAAAATCGATATCGGTGGTTTTGCAACTAGCCGATCGATCCATCAAAAAGCCCCGGGGTATTATTGAGGATGTTTTGATTAAAATTGATAAATTCTTCTTCCCGGTCGATTTCGTAGTCATTGACACGGAATCGGTTCCAAATCTCAAGAGCCGAATTCCCATTATCCTTGGCCGTCCTTTCTTTACAACTGCACATGCCAATATAAATAATAGGACGGGGATAATGAAAATTTTATTTGACCACATGAAAGTGAAATTGAACATATTCAATCCAACCCTGAGTTCAATGGACAAGCATGAAGATGTGTGTGTCGTAGAAAAGTGTCTTGAAAATGACTTTGAAAAAGTTGATTTGTTTGAAGATGGAATTTCAAATGGTTTGCCTTCTAAAAGGATTTCTAAAGATGTTTTAAAAGCAAGTGTTGCAAGGGCATGGAAGCCCAAAAGTTTTATTGATCAAGGACTGTCAATTTCTTTTGAATCAAATCCAATGAGTTCTCTACGGAATAATTCGTTGGGTAGGGTTCAAAGTGCTTTTCACCCCGCTAAGGAGGGGATGCATAACAAGATTTTCGATCCGGGCTAAAAGAGGCCAACGTCCTGCTAGAGACATTAAACACTAGTGCTTCGTAAGGTTTTCAACCCTATTCCTCCCTCATTTCTATCTTACCTTTCATTTCTTACGTAGTCTAGATATATTCTGGGTTTATACACATTGTTAGGGATTTTAATTGTGAATGCTTGCACTTTCATTTTTAAATTTGACATTTAGTGTCTGTTCGATCGATCAAACAATCATCCCTGCATCTAATCATCCCTCTGTCCCATCGAGCGAAAATTTCCTGCATATTTCAGCTTTCTATGTATTGCGCGAACTTTCATCCTAATCAATCTAAGTGTTCTTAGATCGATCTAGCTTTTCCTCAGATCGATCTGTGTCCCATACTTAGAAAATTTTTGAAAATTATAGAAAATCATCTATCTGTGTATCGTTCGAGCATGTCTGCAGGTTTTCACCTGTTGGATCGATCGAGATTTGATCGATCTATGGTCAATCGATCTATGTACTTCCTTTTGACTTTGACTTCTTTTTGAATTTCAAATTTAAAATTTTTATGTTTTATTAATTTAGTTTATTTTGTTTTGGTTTATTTTATTTTTATTTTCCAAAAATCCAAAAATATTTTTAATTTTAAAAAATTCTAAAATTTTGAAAATTACCTTGTCATTTTGTGGGTTCGATCGATCTGAGTTCCTTTATGATCGATCGGAGTTTAATCAATTTGATCACCCAAGTGATCGATCGAACATGTTGGAGATAGTTTTTTAAAATATGACCCAAGGGTCACTGACAAGGCCGCTTGTATACGCCAAAATAATGTAGTGAATGTGCGGTTCAAGAAAAGCCTTTTTGGTCAAGTTTAAATTTATAAAAACCACTACTACCACTACTACTAACGCAGCAAGGGTGAGTAGGGATCGTCCCAAGGGACTAGAGGCAACGTGATAAGGAAACAAAGTTGGATTAGTAGGTCGAGTGATCAAAAGTGGATTGTTGGGTTGATCAAACTATAATGCAATTGAAATTTAAGCAAGTAAAAATAACAATTTAGAAAGTAGGGAAAAAGATATAGAGGAGAGAACTTGGGGTACTAGAGCTCATCACTAAGCTTGATTTCACTAGATACTAGTAATTGTATATCAATGGGGATTGAAACTAGGGCATGGATGACAAATAAGTATAGATTGTCTAGCTAATTCAAATGGAAAGCACAACCTATCAAATAAGACCAAAATCTATTTAATGAAACCACAATTTATGCATATACAGCTATCTAGAAACATACACTCTTTGTATTCATAAGTATGGAACACCAATGAACAAGAATAAATTGTCCACCTATCTATGAATCTAAAGCAACTACATTATATCAACACTAAAGACATAGAAATTAAACTAAGTAAGCTAAAGGTGTGGCACAATCCATCAGGAAACAAGTGTGAACCATCAAATAAATTACAAGAGTGTTCAATGAAGCACTATGTTTTGATCATCTCTAGATTAACTTTATCCATACACATAGACATGCATAAATTCCATTAAATCTAAAGAAAAGCAAATGAATCATCCATTCTAGCATACATAGACATATGATTAGAAATAGATAATCAATTGAAAGCATTAATCCATACACATCAAGTAGAAACCACAAGATATATATATAAATCAAAGATTAAAACATTTATTAAGTGAATCCCCAAAAATATACAAAGCACTAGGTTTAGGAAGCAAACTTAGGGGTTACTCTAGCCCCAAGTAGATGTCTAGCCACTCATTGAAGTAGTCATCTAACCCTCGAGGGCTATCTCCATGGTAGGAATGACCTCCTTCTTGATGGAAACCCTAGATGAATGGAAGAACTCCCAAAGATGTGTAAAAGCTCTATAGTCTCTAGCCTCCTCTCCAAGATATCAAAAGTGAATCAATAATATGAGATATGATGTAAAAGAGGCTCAAAATCCTTATATAGGAGGCTCAAGTGTCACACCCAATGGTCTGGATTCGTGCACTAGGGTCCTTAGAATGATTGCACCATGAACCAACTTTTAATCAGCTAGAGCTTATTTTTTTTGGACTTGAGGAGGTTCGATCGATCGAACTGTGGTGAGATCGATCGAACATTAGTGAGATCCATTGAGTGCTATAGAGATCGATCATCCTTGGCGGCGCCTTTTTGAATAAAGACAAATCTCTAAGATATTTCGAGATATTTTGGGAAAGAGACAAAAGTGGTAGGTGGGGTGGTAGGTGTGAATAAGATCGAATAATTTCGATCGATCGAATAAATGTTGAATCGATCGAAGATGGTGAGATCTTTTGGATAAGAACAATTACTTGGATCTATCTGAGTGAAGTGAGATCGATTGAAAATATTCCTGATCGATCGAAGATGCTGTTTTTCCACACTTTACTTCCACTTTGCTCATTTCTTCCATCCAGCTTGAGTTAGCTTCTTTAATGCTCTTATTTGGCTGAATTGGCTTATTTTTGGGATAAGTGCCTAAAAAGGGCAATAACATGAAATTAGTCTAAGGCGGGAAAATAAGATAGATAAAGGTCCTAGAATGCCTAAGCTTAAGGGGTTTAAATGCGTACTTTTCAGTGTTCATCACACCCCCAAACTTAACTATTGCTAGTCCCTAGCAATGAACTACAAAGTAAAGGAATGAAATGAACAACTATACAACTATGAATCTAGAAAGTAATAATTGGGTTAACGCCACTTTCGTAGGGAACACGATTGCATTTAGCAAATGCAACAAGCCTTTTAAACCCCTAGGTTACCCTTAGTGGACGAGTGAAGTCTCGTGAGGGTTTCCAGAAATGATACCCACAAACATTAAGCTTAGTCTCACTAAAGAGGCACCAATATTGCAAACAAGCATTGGGAGAAAACTACCTCACCTCAAGTATGCAATTTTTCAACTATTTCCAAGCAATCTCCCAAAATTTCAACACCAAGAAAGCAAATATGGTCCTCCACACATCAAGAAAATGATCATGCAAATCAAAACAATACTAGAATCCTTTTTGAGTGGACCGGCATCAAGTATGTTGCGATCTAAGCCAACTAAAGAAATGATCACATCTTTACCCTCAAACTAGCCCACAAATCTAGTCCCGATCATCAAAATAAAGAGTGGACCTTTTATTAAAGCTTTATTGATCTAGGTGCGCTTATTCTTTTCACTCGATTTTTATTTATTTTTATTTTTTAACTATCCTAAGGATCAAAGATGGAAGCATGGTGTAATGTGTTGATCTATTAAGCTTTCTAGCGATCCATGAGGTCAAGCATTGGGTCAATGACTCCTAAACCAGACGGCTTCAAGGCATTAGGTGTTTAAACACCCCTAAGGACTTACAAGTTCAAATCAACTAGGCTACAAATCAAAACAACTGCCATCTAATCATTTCCCACTTCTCACCTTTTGGGAGAAGCCCTCACTTTTTATTGCTTTTGCAACAATTTTTTTTTTTTTTTTTTTTTTTTTTTTTTTTTTTTTTTTAAATTTTTAAAATTCAATTATTAACCTAGAGTTTGGGCCTCCCACTTTCGGCGCGAGAAATTCAGTGCTTGATGAGGCTAGATCCCGGCTACTCAATGAAAAGGGTTTGTTATCTACTTTTGTCAAAATGAAAGCTTTCAATGCACTACTAGCCCAATTGAGATATAACCAATTCAATAATTAACAAAGTATGTACCCCCACAAATGAATGCTAGTGTGCGCCTGTGCTAGTGTAGAATCCCAGAGTGAATCTCAAAACAATCACAAAATCAAGATGATGTGGACCACAAGTGCAAGCAAGATATCAATCTTTCAAAAAATTTACTCCTAAATGGCATCTATAAGGCATACAAGGAGTATTGGACTCTCAAGTCAAACAATTTTTAAATTTAAGCAATATAGTCCTCAAAAGATCAAAATCATAGCTAGTTATGGACCAATCATAGAAAATCCCTCAAATACACAAGTCATGCTCAAAATTTTGAATTGAAAACAAACATTGCAAATAACACAATTACCCCCAAACTTAAATGGTACAATGTCCTCAATATGCAAAGAGAACAAAGAAAAGAGTATACCAGTGTAGCTATGGTAAAGAATGGCCGGGACATAAGTATCCAAAGTGGGTGGTATAACCCCCCTAAACTTGGGATTAACTGTGGTCCTGAAAAGAGGGCACTTGGATAAAACTCATTAGATAACAAAAGGGATAATAATCGTGGACAGTGGACATGCAAGTGTAAATAGGATAATAAATGAAGTAAAGAGAGAAATAAGGGTGGTCTTGAAAAAATTTGGGCAACACCTGATAATGGAGTCAATCACAGACAGATATATCAATATAAAGATATGACATCCAAAAGATAACATGAATAGAAAGAAAAATAATGTACATCACAGTGTCTGGGCCAACAGACTGGCCGCAAAAATATCATAACAGTATCAATATAGCAGTCAAGTATCACAGATATATATAAATGATAAGAGTAAAGAGATAGAGCGATCATGCAGAGGAGGTCGGGCGAGTGGGGCGTGATCCATGGATATCTCTAGATATATCTCGTAGCGCAGCCATGACATCTGAGAGGAGAGATGCCACATCAGTGCTGAGGGAGGCCACATCAGACCGAAGAGAGACAACAGCGTCCTCCAAGGTCTGTATATGGTCTCCTAGGCTAGGTGTCTGGGCTGGAGCGTCAGGTATGACTGGGTCAGGAGAATGATGTTCATCTTGACTAAGCTCTGGGACATGTAATGGTGACCATGCTTGAGAGTGATGTGCTGACTCCTGTGCTGGCTCTCGCTCCAGATCAATATCCATATGCTTGTCCGCACTCGCCGGTTGGTCTACTAGATCATACTCTACTGGCACTGTTGTTGCTGCTTTTATCTCTACAAGCTCCGCCTCCTCAGTTGCCAAAATAGCATCATGCTCTAGGCTTTTGATAAGAGTATTGTAGCTCTTGTTCCGGTCTTTCTTGAAAAAGCTGTAGGCCCCTGACTCAGAACGCTCTTGTGGATGGAAAGGGTAGCGCTGGTCCCGCAGGATCTGAGTAATAAGATGAGTGAAGGGGAGATACTTAGCCTGCTTGGGCTTGGCTTTGCTGACATAATCTGTATATAGCTTCATCATGACACTCCAGTAGAGTGCCAGAATAGATACCCAGTGCTCGGTGTAGAAAGCATAGAGGGTGGCTAGAAAATCAGAATGCCTCTGGATCTTATGCCCCGCCATAAACACATTTCGGTACAAGACCAAATCGAAAAACCATAGGTCGTCGGGCAGATAAGTCCGAGTGGCGAATGTCTTGCCAGCTGCATAGTGGCCAGTTAGTGCAACGGCCATGTCTGTGTCAGAAGGCCTTTGCAAAATAGGATAATGAAGCTCAAGAGGGCAGACATGCGGGTACTGAGAAGATCTGGCTAATGTGCCAACTATAATCTGGATGGGGTAGCCATCGATGGTGGTCTGCAGCTCTGATAGATTACTCGGGGCAGGCCGGAGGTTCTAGAAGAACATCTGAACAAGCTGCGGGGAAGACAGGATAAGTAACTAGTGCCAGAATGGCTGAAATGCCGCGCCGCTCAATGTCGTCAAAAGCTGCCTGAGTCAAGACTGACGGGGAGAAGAAAGTAATGTCAAACACCGACTTATGTGCCACCTCAAGGCGTGAGTATCTCAGGAAAGGTCTATCTTTGATCTAGCCATGCTGTACCAGTGGTGGTGAAGGAAAAGGTACATGCTCAGCCTCATCTGAAGATGAGGAAGATGCAGCAGTTGAAGACTGTAGTCTGCTGTCAGATGATGAGGACTGAGCTGAAGCTGGCTCAGGATACCGCTCTAACTGCTCAGGTTGTTCAACCTGATCAACCTGCTCTGGAGCTAGGTCCCGAGCATGAGAAGGTCCTGCTGGTTCCTCTACTCTCTGTCGGACTCTCTTCTCATACTGTCGACGGGCAACTATCTTAACCCGTGCCATAGCCTGCAAAAGAACGAAACACTTGCAAAGTCAGCAACAGATAATAAAGAATTAAAGCACAACATATAGAAACATGTATGTCAAATTAGATAGACAACTCAAAGTAATAATCATGATTATACGCAAGTGATGACGCAGCCAAGTAAACAGTGATAAAGTGAAACATGCTAAACAGTGTAAATATGGAATGCATCCAATGTGGAAAACACATGCATTAGGCATCAAGAATCTAGCATGAATACTATGGATGGTGTGTGAAGTGTGCATAAGCAAATCTATAAAGTTCGATCGATCATGACTTGAGTGAGATCGATCGAACTCAGATCGATCAGGACCAAGTTCGATCGATCTTTCTATGATTGATTGGAGAAAACTTTGATCGATCGAACTGTTGTGAGAAATTCCAAAAGTCACAGATTTGTGACGTGGATTGCACGGGGAGTACCTAAGCAAGCTTGTAGGTCCCTCTACACCTTAACAACATAATTTTGGTCACTTGAATAGGCACATGACCCCCAAAAGTGAAATTTAAATCAAATATATACACAAATATATATACATATATATACATATGCTCAAAATCATCAAAAATAGCAAGAAATCATCAAGGAAACTTAGATCTAATCATGGAAAGCACGAAAAATACAAGGTTAAAGCTCGAAATCAAAAATAGAACTTAAACTCACCAAGCCAAATGAGAGAAGTGGAGATGAGGGAGATGAGATTTCAAAGCTCGGGAAACTCGCTAGAGGCTTTGCCTGAGGTTGGGAAGGTGGGTTGCTGCGGTAGGAGACGATGGGGGTTGAGATCGATGGCCAAATTGATCAAATGACCCCAGGGTTTCTATTTTTAAAAATGATCTCTGCCCTGTTCAATTGATCTGGAAAAGTCTATGATCGATCTGAAAGAACTTAGATCGATTTAACCTTGTAAAACATATTTTTGGAAATTTTAAAATTTTAAATATTTAAAAATTCAAAATTCAAAATATTTTTTTGGATTTTTGGAAAAGTAAAAATCAAATAAAATAAAAACCTTTTTGGAATTTTTGAAAATATTTGCAAATAAATAAAAATAAAGAAAGTATTTATTTATTTATTTATTTTTGTTAAATAAAAAATTTAAAATGAAAATAAAAGTAAAGATTAAAATAAAAATCTTTTTGAGGTTTTTGAAAATAAAATAAAAAATCAAAATACAGTCAAAGTCAACAAAGGAACACAGATCGATCAATCCAAGATCGATCTGGAAGATACTTCGATCGATCGAACTGGTAAAAACCTACAGACAATTTCAAACGATCAGACAAAGAGCTGTTTTATGTAGGGTTCAAAATTTTTCTAAATGTTGGAACTGAAGATCGATCCAAGAAGAAGTTGGATCGATTTTGGAATTTCAGATCGATCACAAAAAAATTTGCACGATGGGACAGAGAGGTGGTTGGATGCAGGTATGATGCAGGTATGATGCAGGTATGAAGTTCGATCAATCGAACCTCTTTTGAGATCGATAGAACAGGCATAAAATGTCTATTCCAGAACTGAAAGTGCAGGCATTCCCAATCAAAATCCCTAACAATGTTTATGAACCCAGAATATATCTAGACGCGCAAAAAATGAACGCTAAAATAGAAATGAGGGAGGAATATGATTGTAAACCCTACGAAGCATTGCTAGTCTTTAACGTCTCTAGCAAGACGTTAGGCTATTTTAGCCCAGATCAAATATCTTGTTATGCAGCCCCTCCTTGGCGGGGTGAATGGATTTTTGAATCTCAACCAACAAATGGTTCTTTAAGGAACTTGTTGGATTTGGATCAAAAGGAATTGATGGTCTTTCATCCCCACACTTCTCCATTGGCTGAGGACACTCAAGAGCCTCTGTTCCCTGACCACCCACCATTTCCTACTGAGTTGACCATGGTAGCCACACTATCTCCAAAGGTGGCATATGAGGGGCATACATTTTTAGACCAGCTCGAGATTGATCCCCGGTATTGGTTCTTCAATTTCGTGCTTCACCTCAATACTTTCCCTACCGGTCATGGCACTCAGAGGAGAGAGGGGATCTTCCAGGCCTTATACTGTGTCGATTAGGGTTACTAGTTCTCCATTTCTGCACTTATCTGGGAGCTTATCCACAAGTTCTGGAAGAACTTGCATTTTTCGCCTACTACCAGAGCAGGGACCTAGCTTTTACCCTTTGGCCATCTTATTACATAGCTGCTTATAGACCAGGGATACCAGTTTAACCCTGAGGAGATCCTAGAGCCCAATGTTGATAGGTTAAAGAGAGCCTATGATTTGGCCCGATGGAACAAGACTTTCAATTCATGCCGCAAGAACAGAGAAAATAGAGATTTCAAGAGACTGTAGGCATAGCTATAGAGATAGGCAGCCCAGGCAGCCGCAACAGGTGATGCCCCAAAGGATAACATAGCTAATAGATATCTTTCCAGACAGAGACGTCACATTACTACTTTCGGTTCTACCTCCGGGCTAGATGTACCTTCTATATCTCAGCAGACTAGCCCTTCACATGCTCTTCCTACTGAGCCGACAGCCCATACCAACACTGATTCTAGCTACAGATCAGAGGTAGCTCAGCTTCACACAGATTTCATATCTTTCAGAGTTGATATGACTGGGTGGCACGAGGATATCGCGAAGAGGCATGATGACTTGGTGAGGAGATGCAACGATCTGGTGGGGAGACATGATGACTTAGTTCGGAGATCCGATGCGCTGCGAGCTGATGTAGCCGAGGTGAGACATGAGCTTGGAGCTTTGAGGACTGACCTCACCACTTCGCTCACTCACCACAGTACTGAGATGTCTGCCATGCTGCAGCATATTGCGGATATGCTTACTCTAGACCCCTCTGTTTAACGCCATCATTTTCTCTCTCTCATACTTATTATCTGTACTGCTATGACTGTGATATTCCTGCACCATTTGGATATTTGCACTGAATTCTAGATATTTGGATATTTGTTCGTGGATATTTTTGGAAATTATTGCCTTTATGGATATTTGATCTTACACTCATGTTCTATTTATGGATTTTTGGATCTTTAATATCAGTTTTGGATGTTACGAGCTTTACATTGCTATATGCCATGTTTTTTGCCCAGCTTTCAGTTTCACTTCTCATTTCTATCATTGATGCATATGCTTTGACAAGTTGTTAGTATGACCATTTTCAGATAGGTTTTCGGAATCTAAGTTTAAGGGTGCGCCTTCCAAAGCTAAGCTTCCGTTGCCAGGTCTCTTTTGCTTCACCCATTTGGTATACTCTTTCCATTATCTTTCGCTCTTTGTACATTAAGGATAATGCACAGATTAAGTTTGGGGGTGAATTAGCATATCTTACATATTGCACTTGATTTCTATACATGTGATATAATCTATGATTCTTGGGCTATGATTTTGATCTTTTGAGGACCATGATACTTAGAATTTTAAAATTGCTTGACTTGAGAGTCCAATACTCCTTATATGCCTTGTGGATGCCATTTAGGAGTAAATTTTTTAAAAGATTGATATCTTGCTTGCATTTGTGGTCCACATCATCCTGATTTTGTGATTGTTTTGAGATTCACTCTAGAATTCTACACTAGCACAAGCACACACTAGCATTCATTTGTGGGGTACATGCTTTGTTGATTATTGATTTGGTTATATCCCAATTGGGCTAGTAGTGCATTGAAAGCTTTCATTTTGACAAAAGTGGATAACAATTCCTTTTCATTGAGTAGCTGGGATTCTAGCCTCATCAAGCACTGAATTTCTCGCGCCAAAAGGTGGAGGGCACAAACTCTAGGTTAATAATTGAATTGAAAAAAAAAAAAAAAAAAAAGTTGCAAAAGTAAATTAAAAAAAAAAAAAAAAGTGTGACTTCTCCCAAAAGATGAGAAGTGGGAAATGATTAGATGGAGGTTGTTTTGATTTATAGTCTAGGTGATTTGAGCTTGTAAGTCCTTAGGGGTGTTTTAACACCTAATGCCCTAAAGTCGTTTAGTTTGGGAGTCATTGACCTAACATTCGACCTTATGGATCGCTAGAAAGCTTAATAGATTAACACATTGCACGATGCTTCCATCTTTGATCCTTAGGATAGAAAAAAAAAAAAAAAAATCAAGTGGAAAGAATAAGCGCACCTAGATGAATAAAGCTTTAAAAAAAGGTCCACTCTTTGTTTTGATGATCGGGACTAGATTTGTGTGCTAGTTTGAGGGTAAGGATGTGATCATTTCTTTAGTTGGCGTAAATAGCAACATATTTGATGCTGGTTCACTCAAAAAGGTTTCTAGAGTTGTTTTGATTTGCATGATCATTTTATTGATGTGTGGAAGACCATATTTGCTTGTTTGGTATTAAAATTTTGGGAGATTGCTTGGAAAGGGTTGAAAAATTGTATACTTGAGGTAGTTTTCTCCTAATGCTTGTTTTGTATATTGGTTTCTCTCTTGTGAGAAAGAGCTCAATGTTTGTGGGTGTTATTTCTGGAAACCCTCACGAGACTTCACTCGTCCACTAGGGGTAACCTAGGGGTTTAAAAGGCTTATTGCATATGCTAAATGCAATTGTGTTCCCTACGAAAATGGCGTTATCCTTTTATTGCTTTCTAGTTCATAGTTACTTAAATGTTTATTTCTTTCCTTTCCTTGTAGTTCATTGCTAGGGACTAGCAATATCTAAGTTTGGGGGTGTGATAAGTGCTCAAATGTGATGCATTTTAGCACCTAAGCTAGGGTATTTTAGTCCATTCATCTATCTTATTTTCATATCTCAGATACTTATTTAGGTTATTGCCTATTTCAGGTGAATAAAGTGCAAACAAGCTAACAAGATATGAAAAGAAGCCAAGAAAAATGCACCAGGGGAACTTCGACCGATCGAAGGGAAGTTCTGATTGATCGAAGTTATCTTCAATCGATCGAAATCAAAGCGGTGCCAGCTTAGCCAATAGAATCAAGCCTGGAAGATATTTTGTGCCACGTCAGCTTCGATCGATCGAAGCCAAGTGTTTGATCGATCGAAAATCTTCGATCGAAAATGCTACTGGCAGTGAGCTGTCTAATTCCCGAGCGCGTCGTTTTCTACCTAATTTGTGTAGCTGCGAAATTCCTCCAATCAGAGGCTGTAATTCTAACTTGGTCCTTACTCAAAGGAGTGTGTAATTGATTTTATTGAGAATTATTGTAGAGACATGATAGAGAACTAAAATTTTTAAGAAAATAAAAAAAATATCTTTTACTCTCTAGAACTAGGGTTTTTGGGAAGAAAGCAAGGATAAAGATGATGATGCCAACCTCCAAGCTAGCCTTTGAGGGTTCCATGACCATTACAATGAGTGGCTAAATCCTTCACTTGGGGCTGGAGATAGCCCCTAAGTTTGCTTCCTAGACCTAGTATTTTGTATATTTTTGGGGATTTAATTGTAATAAATGTTTTGATCTTAGATTAATATATATCTTGTGGTTTCTACTTGATGTGTATGGATTTTAATGTTTTTAATTGATCATCTATCTCTAATCATATGTCTATGTATGCTAGAATGGATGATTCATGCGTTTTCTCTAGATTTAATGGAATTAATGCATGTCTTTGTGTATCGATGATGTTAAACTAGTGATGATCAAAACATGGTGCTTAATTGAACATTTTTGTGATTTATTTGATGGTTCACACTTGTTTCTTGATAGGTTGTGCCACACACTTAGTTTAATTAGTTTAATTTTCATGTCTTTAGCCTAGATGTAGTGTAGTTGCTTTAAATTCTTAGATATGTGGACAATCTATTCTTGTTTCTTGATGTTCCATATTTATGAATGCAAAGGGTATATATCTCTAGATATTTTTGGGTGTGCATTAATTGTGGTTTTATTGAATGGAAATTGGTCTCATTTGATAGGTTGTGCTTTTTATTAAAAATTGGTTAGACAACTTATACTTATTTGCCATCTATGCTTAGTTTCAATTGATGTCACACACACACTCAAGTTACAATTTAATTTCCCCATTAATGTACAATTGCTAGTGTTTAGTGAAGTCAAGCTTAGTGGTGAACTCTGAAGCCCCAAGTCCTCTTTCCTATATCTTTTCCCTACTTTCTAAATTGCTTGTTACTTGCATTAATCTTTAATTACATTGTAGTTTAACTAAACAACCACTAATCATCTTTGATCACTCGACCTACTAATCTGACATTAATTTCTTTCATAAATACACCTCCGATCCCTTGGGACGATCCCTACTCACTTTAGCTATATTTTTAGTTGGAAGTGGTAGTGGCATTTTTCAAATTTAAACTTGGCCACATTTTATCACGCATTGGTCCCGACCACACCAAGGAACAAGGCTCGAGCTTCATGGGATTGATGCTCGAGCTTCCATAAATTGTTCTCGATCTTTACTTTGACACTTAACCAAATTTCTTCAACTATTTTTTTAAGCGTCTTTTTCTTCAACACTTAGAATATTTCTGGGACTCATCTCTTTTAACATTGCTCGATCCAAACTTCATAGGCTCGAGCACTAGGTACCAGGCTCGAGCTTCAGGACACTAGGCTCGAGCTTTAGTTGTTAGTGCTCGATCCTTAATGGATGGTGCTCGATCCTGGAGGTGAGGCACTAGACTTGGGAGTATAGCCTTGTAATTAAATCAACTCTTTAATTTCTGATGCATTATGCTCGAGCACCTTAGGTAAGGCTCGAGCACCTTATTGTGAAGCTCGAGCTTTAAGTTATGAGGCTCGAGCTTTTGGGTCTTATTGACTTTTCTTCTTTTCTTTGTTATGATGCTCGAGCCTCCACACTTGGGCTCGAGCTCTAAGGCTTGAATTTATTCAAACTTCACTATTTAAGCTCTCGGCTTGCTCTGAATGACCAGCAATGACTTCGTAAGTTTCGATATCATCATAAAGTCCCAGTTTTAACCATTTCTCTAAGAAAGTACCTACAAACACACATTAAACATAAATTAGTCTAATTATGGATAGAAGTATCACTTTAGGCCTTAACATATACGTATTTAGGGGCTCGAATATGCATATATTCAGTGCTCATCATGCATCGCCGGATGATTTGGTCTGGGCAATACTTGAACAATTCTGGATCTTCCCAAAAGAAATTTTTGACTTAGGAGAAGAACCGGTTTTTCTCATATTTGGACCATTTGGATGGAATTTTTCCTACCGAGAGATGGTTGACAATATCCATAAACCAAGGAAGATTTGTATAAGAAATCTGAAACTGTTGCTCATCCGGGAAGGAATCACGAACTGTAGTAAATTCAAAGGATTTCTCAATGAGTAGACGAGAGAGATGGTCGGCGACAACATTGTCTGTCCCTTTTTTAATCACGAATTTCAATATCAAACTCTTAGAGTAAGAGTATTCATCGAATTAGCCGGGGTTTAGTTTCTTTCTTGGTGAGCAAATGCCTTAAAGTGGCATGGTCTGAAAAGATAATGACCTTGGACCCAAGAAGGTAAGAGCAGAATTTGTCCAAGGCATACACCACAGTTAGCAACTTTTTTTCAGTGATGGTGTAATTCAATTGAGCATCAGAAAGAGTTTTGCTACCATAATAGATAGCATGTGGTAGCTTATCCATATGCTAGCCCAAAACCGCACCCAATGCATAATTGGATGCATCACACATGATCTCAAATGGAAAAGACCAGTTAGGCGGTTTCATAATTGGGGTTGAAGAGAGAAGAGTACGAAGCTTCTTGAAAGCTTCCAAATATGATTCATCAAAATTAAAAATAATATCCTTGGCAAGAAGATTACACAAGGGCCGGGATATTTTGCTGAAATCTTTGATGAAGCGGCGATAGAAGCTGGCATGACCAAGAAAGGAATGGATTTGTCGGACAGAATTTGGAGGAGGAAGGTTAGAGATCAATTCAACTTTTGCTTTGTTACCTTAATTCCCTTTTTAGAAATAACGTGCCCCAAGACAATGCCTTTTTGGACTATGAAATGACTATCTTCTTACTTAGAATCAAATTTATTTCCTTACATCTTTGAACCACAAGGGATAGATTGTGGAGACATGAGTCAAAGGAATATCCAAAGATGGAAAAATCATCTATGAATACTTCCAAAAACTTCTCAACCATATTAGAAAATATGGACATCATGCATCTTTGGAAAGTTACCGGTGCATTGCATAGCCCGAAGGGCATGCGTCTATATGCAAAGGTTCCAAAGGACATGTGAATATGGTCTTCTCTTGATCTTGAGGATCAATTGCCACTTGGTTATAGCCAAAATAACCATCAAGGAAGTAGTAATAGCTTTGGCCGGTGAGCCTCTCTAGGATTTGATTAATAAATGGGAGTGGAAAATGATCCTTCCTAGTGGTAGAGTTGAGTTTTCGGTAATCAATACATACACGCCATTTGGTGGTAGTGCGTTGTGGCACGAGTTCTCCCGCTGAATTTTTAACAACGGTGAGGCCGAATTTCTTGGGAATAACTTGAGTGGGGCTTACCCACTTGCTATTCGAGAGGGGGTAGATGATTCCTGCATCTGGTAGCTTGATCACTACTTTCATGATCACTTCATTCATGTTTGGATTCAACCGGCGCTATACCTCTCTAGAAGGTTTGGCGTCGTCCTCCATATGAATGCGATGCATACAAATAGAGTGGTCGATTCCTTTCAAATCAGCCACTGCCCAGCCAATAGCTTCTTTATGCTCTTGTAGTACTGCTAAAAGGCTATTTTCTTTGTCCTTTAAAAGGTCCGATGCAATGATGACTGGAAGAGTTTTATTTGCACCAAGAAACATATAGTTGAGGTGAGCAGGGAGCGGCTTGAACTCAAGTTGTGGTGGAGATTTCAATGAAGGGACTGGAGGAGTAATCAAAAGTTAAAGAAGTGGTTCTCTTGGCACTTTCTAAGAGGGAAATTCCATGATAGCACTAACTTGGAGTAAAGAATTTACTTTTTGGATGGATTGGTCAATATCAAAGTTTGCAAAGTCAAAATAAGACATGCAAATTTCAAGGGGATCCTTGCTTAGAATGAAAAGGAGAGATTTTTCGACCACTTCATCTAACACATCAATGAGAAAACAATCATCCTCTTTGGCGATGTCCATTACCCCGGTTCGGCAATTTATTGAAACATTAGCCGTAGCTAGGAAAAGCCTACCAAGGATCACCGAAATATATTTCTTTGGATTATGGATCGGTTCTGTGTCAAGAACCACAAAGTCCACTGGGAAGTAGAATTTGACCACTTTGATTATCATATCTTCAAGAATGCCCCGTGGGTGCTTGACTGATCTATTGGCAAGCTGCAAGACCACGGTGGTTGGTTTCAGGTCTCCCGACCCAAGTTGTAAGTAAACTGAATAAGGAATCAAGTTCACACTTACTCCTAAGTCAAGGAGGGCCCTTTCTATCTTGTTGTCACCAATAACACACGAGATTGACTGGGCACCCGGATCATTATACTTTGGAGGAGTGTTGTGCTGAATTATCGCACTCACTTGTTCAGTTAGTCTTACCTTCTTTGGTAAATGACTTTTGGAAGTGCGTTTTTTAGTACACAAATCCTTGAGAAATTTGGCGTAGGGATGAATTTGCTTGATAGCATCTAAAAGAGGTAAGTTGATCTTTACTTGCCTAAAGACCTCCCACATGTCCTGAATTTTACAGCCTTTGTTCCCAAAATGTGTCGACTCTTGGAGACGTTGAGGAAATGGAGGCTTAGGCTCATAAGAGGTCTCCACATTTGGGGTAACAAGCTTGGAATTTTCAAGAGTGAAATTTGGATTAGATGAGTTGCGATTTGGATTTTTAAGAGGAAGAACTCTTTCATGTTTTCCTCCATCAACCTTATTGTCCAAAATTCGACCACTCTAAAGTGTGGTAATTGCTTGAACATGTTCATGATTAGGTCCACTCGTAGGAGGGACTTCGTCAATCACATAGATCCCTCTAGGATTCACAAATGGTTGAGCGGGAAGTTTTCCGTATCCTTTTGAAAAAGTTGGTTCATTGAATTAGCTATTTGTCCCACTTGATTCTCAAGTTTAGCTATTAATTGGGTATGTGAATGAACCATTTGGAGAGTGGGCTGCAATGATGTTAAGAGTTGCTTGTTGGATTCTAACATTTGCTTATTTGCACCAAGAATCTCATCAGTTGGAAACACGGGAGGGGGAGTAGAAACATTTTGGATTATAGGGTGGACGGTAACTTAAAGAGGCCTGAAATTGCAGATTTGGAAATTGAGAAGAGGGCTGATTTTGCTGCCCTTGATTCTGAAATGTCAAATTTTATGGGGCTGGTTGCCTCCATGAAAATTTGGATGATCTCTCCATCATAGATTGTAGGTATTAGAGTAAGGATTATTTTCGGGCCTGGAAAACATGGCATTTACTTGCTCTTGATTGTTACTAGAAAGATGCTCCGGTGTGGGGCAATCTTCTGAGAGATGGAATGGGCTGGTGTATGATACACACACCGCACTTGCTGAATTTTGAGACAAAGAAGGAGAGAGATGTGGTGCCATTAATTTGTAGAATTTGTGAGCTATGGCATCCACTTGGGAAGATTCTTCCCTATTATCTTTGGTTGACATACATTGGTGTTCTTTGCATTGGTTGATGTTGGAGCCCTACGAGAATTATGTTGCAATGAGCTTTCACTCAAATTCTCGAGTAAGGTCCAAGCCTCATCCGCATTTTTAGACATGAACATTCCTCCATAGGATGAGTCAACCATAAGTCTATGTGATTCGGTTAAACCATCATAGAAAGCTTGCACCAATTACCTTTTTCGAATTAGGTGGTGCGGACATTTCCTAAAAAGGTCTCATAGAGTTGTTCCTTATCAATTTGTGAAAAACTTAGAATGGAACGCCTCATTTGATTAGTCTTACTCACTGGATAGTATTTTTTTAGGAATTCTTATTGCAATTGTGCCCATGTAGTAACTGAATTTGCAATAAGGGAGTTCAACCAATATTTTGCCCTATCTTTTAAAGTGAATGGGAAGAGACGTAAATATAGTGCAATTTCAGGGATGCCCCTCATCTTGATGGTAGAGTAGATTTCAAGGAACTTATCAAGATGCTTATAGGGGTTTTCATTTTCAAAGCCATGAAAGGATGAAAGCATTTGAATTATGTTAGATTTAATCTCATATTGGGCTGCATCGATGTTTGGCATCACTATATAAGAAGGAGAGGCATAAGTTGTAAGGATGAAATGGTCCCTAAGAGTCATTAGCACCACATTTGGAATTTTAGCCCTTTCAAGATTGATTTCTATTGAACCAAGAAGGGGGGGGGGGGTGAATTGGTTAACTCCTTTGCTTTTTTATACTTTCTTTAAACAGATAAATAAGCATTCATGATCAATTAACACCCAGTTTATAAAGAAATCCTCTTAACTAGGGAAAACCTTGGTTCTTGGCCAATGCCAATATGAAGTCCACTACTAGCTGTTTGTATCTTGTTACACACTCAGCTGTCTCACTCTTTGCAAACACCCAAGCACAAGAATAGACACCAATTTTCACAACCGATACAAACACTAGTACACCATTGTGCATACAAGCACTTCCCCTGTCCTAATCAACCATGCTTAGACCCATTAAGCTCTCAAAGCATACAACACACACCATTATAGATGTAAATAAATATAAGAAAGTCTCCCATACAATTACAATAGGTTAGATAACACAGAATTCTAAATTACTGCCTCACAACAACAATTTGCTGCATATAGGATTTGAGGGGTAAAATGGGAAATTCCTCTCGAGATCAATTCAGCTACACTTCACACAGTCTTCTTTCACTGTAGTACTCATGTAAGAAGCTTTGAACAATCAAACACAGCATGAGCATATATCACAGTTCTTTCACAGCCCTCATATCAACACAAAGCAGCCTTAGTCTTAAGGCTTGAATACCAAAAAACACATCATACCATTTTTCTAAGACAAGGCCAACTTAAACAATCTTGATTCACAAAAATATACTTGCTAGCAGTTCAATAACTCAAGAAATAGCTCAGTATAACATATCAGTACTTGAATCCAAGATTAAAGCAGAAAAACAAGCTTAACTAGTGATCTTAGAGTCCATCTTCATTTCCAGCATGTTTTCAACACAAACACAGTAATGAGCAAGTGTAATTAACTTGTGTATACTTGACTCCGCCCTTGAAATAGACCACAACAGCTTGAAACCCAAAGTCACTACTCAATCCACCCTTGCAGCAATAATTCCGATAGCAGCATCATCTTTGCACCTTGTACATTCTCCTGAGTTGATTTAATAGGTTTTTTTTGTATGGATAATCATCGAAGGGCTAAGAAAAACTTATTAGACATTGGATGCTTCAGAGTTCTCAGCTACAGCTCTCAATTTAACTCAAGATTCAAGGTATAAACCCTAAAAAGCCTGATAACAGCATATTTATATCCATACACACATAACAGCCGTGGTACAGCTACTCCAATATACCTGTCACCTTTTACAAATCATTTAGAGAGAATTATTCAGATATTTTTTAGGGCAATGCACCAATACAGGCTTGCCACCTTAGCTAATTTGTCACTATTCTCACCAGCTGCAGCATGTTACAGGTAATGGTACTGAATTCCAATTCTATCTAAACTTAGCCTCTAAGAAATACAATATCTCTACATATATCATCTCACTAGGACCACTGAGATGTGGAACACTCCTAAGCACAGTTGGCAAAGACCACAGTACCCTTGAAATAGATTTTATTCTTCTCAGTCAACAGATAGTCCTGAGACTATATAATTCACAATGCAGGTTCACTAAAGGTTGTTCAGTGCAATACAGCTATCAAGACAAATAACAATGGAATACAACTAAAAAAAGACCGTAGTACCCTTGTAAGCACATGTAGCTAACACTAGAGTACTGAATCTTCAATGTCACAGTGATTTTGATCAAAATAGACTGAACCATTGCAATGAACTATTACAAATCACTGAGAACAATGTGATACAAGGTAGTAAATGTCAATACAACCCCTGGACCTTATTTCAATACATAATGCAAAAATAAGTCGTACTTGAAGCCACTGAAACCATACGTTTTGACATTAAAAGGCAAACATATCTTAAGATAACTTAGGACCAATAATCTCCCCCTTTTGCCTTTAATGACAAAAACCAATTAACCTTGAAATAAGATATTGAGAATGAGAACTTTCAAAGATAAAGATTTAGTAAATTAGAGTAACCCAAATGCAAAAGGAATAGTTTCACGCTATTCTTATTTCAATCCATTTCTCCCCCTTTTTGACATTGAAGGTCAAAAGGTGAGTAGGACCAACAATATAAGTTCAGAAGTGAGGAGGAACAACCCTGAGAAGAGCTCTAAGGGTTGAAAATCTCTAAGGAAGAAGAGGTTTGGTCATGATATTTGCAAGTTGATCTTCAGTTGGCTGGTAAGTAATATTAATAAGGCTTTTTTGAACTTTGTCTTTGAGAAAGTGATACCTGATATCAATGTGTTTGCTTTCCAGTGTAGTGTAGGAATTTTGCTGATAGCAATAGCACTTTGGTTGTCACAGAAAAGCTTCGGAGGTCCTAAAAATTAAAGGTCAAGGTCTCAGAATGTATTTGTCATCCAAAGTAGTTGAGAGCCAGCTTGTGAGGCAGCTATATACTCAGCTTCAGAAGTTGAGAGAGAGACAACGTCCTGCTTCTTGCTTAGCCAAGAAACTATATTGGAACCAAGAACATAACAGCAACCAGAGGTACTTTTTCTATTAGGTAAAGATCCATCCCAATCAGCATTTGAGAAGGCTGCAATAGACATTGAAGGTAAGAAAGTGTAGTATAGACCATAGGAGATGGTGCCCTTGACATATCTGAGAATTCTTTTGGCAGCTTGAAGTTGAGAAACCTTTGGATTACTCTGAAATCTGGCCACTAAACCCCCTTGAATACATTATATCAGGCCTTGAAGCAGTAAGATATAACAAACTTCCAATAATTAACCTGTAAAGTATTAAAGGAATAGCTTCAGTGGTGCACTCTAGTGAGAGTTTGGTATTAGGACATAGTGGTGTTGAGATAACCTTACAATCATCCATTTTGAACTTTTTAAGTAGCTCAGAGGCATACTTTTGCTGAGAGATGAAGATTCCATTGGATGTTTGAGTAATTTGCAGGCCTAAAAAATATCTGAGAGTCCCCAAGAGTGAAATTTCAATCTTTGTCTTTATGAGATTTGGTGTGTTGATTGCCATTACATCAACCAAAGTTGCAATGAAATGGAAGTGTGGCCAAGTTTAAATTTATGAAGTGCCACTACTACCTCTAACTACTAAATATAGCTAGGGTGAGTAGGGATCATCCCAAGGGATTAGAGGCAATGTGATAAGGAAACAAAGTTGGATTAGTAAGTCGAGTGATCAGAAGTGGATTGTTTGGTTGATTAAACTATAATGCTAAATGAATTCAATACTAAATAACTAAAGTAAATAGAGGGTAGAGAAACAAGAGAGAGAGGTCTTAGGACCTAGAGGTCACTACTAAACATCACCTTTCTAGACACTTAATGTGTAATGAATGAAGGGAAATACATGTTGCAACACTAATGTGTGTGAGTGATTGAATCAATAAGCATGGATGGCAATTTAAGCATACATTATCTAGCCAACCTAATGAATAGCATAATATATCAAACTAAGCCATTAATCATTTCTTTAAGCTTACAATCAAACACATCAACAAACTAGAGACTTATACTACTTGCATTTATAAGCATGGAACATCAAACAACAAGCATGGATTGTCTTCCCATCTATGGAATTAAAGCAACTATAGTACAACTAAGTTAGGGACATGAAAATTAAACTAATTAAACTAAGGGAGAGGCATAATACATCAAGAAATGAGTATGAACCATCAAACAACCATAAGAGTATTCCATTAAAGTACTATGCCTTGACAATCACTAGATTTATGATATTAACACACATAGACATGCATCAACATAGCAAAATCTAGAGAATAACACATGAACATCTATTCTAGCATACAAAGACATATGAATAGAATGAAATGATCAATTGGAAGTATTAATTAACAGAAATCATTGTAAGAATAAGATTCATACATAAATCAAGTGTCAAGACAACATTACAACACAAATTCCCTCAAAATATAAAGCATTAAGGTTTAGAAGGAATACTTAGGGCTAACTCTAGCCCCAAGAAGATGTTTAGCCACTCATTGATGTAGTCATCCAACCCTCAATGGCCATTTCCATGGTAGAAATGCTCTTCTTCTTGTTGGAAACCCTAGAAGAATGGAAGAACTCCCAAAAATAGTATATGTCTCTCCAAGCTCTAGCCTCCTCTCCAAGATAGATGATATATGATGTATTGAGATATCAAGATATGAAGATATATGTAAAAGTGGCTCAAAATCCTTATATAGGAGACTCAAGTGTCACACCCAATGGTCTGGACTCATGCACTAAGGCCCTCTCAATGATTGCACCATGAGCTAACTTTTAATGAGCTGGACTCTGTTTTAATTTGGACTTGAGGAGGTTCGATCGATCGAACTTTGATGAGATCGATCGAACTTTGATGAGATCGATCAAACTTTGGTGAGATCTATCAAATGTTGGCGAGATTGATCCATCATTGGCGGCGCCTTTTTGGATTACGACAAATCTTTGAGATATTTTAGGATAAAGACAAAAGTGATAGGTGAGGATAAGATCAAGGAAGTTTGATCGATCCGAAGAAAGTTGGATCGATCGAAGATGGGATTTCTTTGAGGAAAAGGACAAAGGCTTAGATCCATCTTGATGAGGTGAAATCAATCAATGTGAGATCGATCGAAAATATTCCTGATCAATTGAAGTTTGCTGATTTCCACCACTTTGCTTCATTTTTACATTCAGCTTGAGATTGCTTCTTTTATGCTCTAATTTGGGCTGAATTAGCTTATTTTGGGGATCAGTTCCTAAAAATGACAATAACAAGAAATTAGTCTAAGATGGGAAAATAAGATAGATAATGGTCCTAGAATGCTCAAGCTTAAGGGGTTTGAATGCGCACTTTTCAGCGCTCCTTACACCCCCAAACTTAAATTTTGCTAGTCCCTAGTAATACACTATAAAGTAAAGGAATGAAATGAATAACTATACAACTATGAATGTAGAAAGCAATAAATGGATAATGCCACTTTCGTTGGGAACACGATTGCATTTAGCATATGCAACAAGCCTTTTAAACCCCTAAGTTATCCCTAGTGGATGAGTGAAGTCTCGTGAGTGTTTCCAGAAATGAAACCCACAAACATTAAGCTCATTCTCACAAAAGTGGCACTAATATTGTAAACAAACATTGGGAGAAAACTACCTCAAGTATGCAATATTTTAACCATTTCCAAGCAATCTCCCAAAATTTTAACATTAGAAAAACTAGTATGGTCCTCCACACATCAAGACAATGATCATGCAAATTAAAACAACTCTAGAATCCTTTTTAAGTGGACCGGCATCAAATATGTTGCTATCTAAGCTAACTAAAGAAATGGTCACATCCTTACCCTCAAACTAGCACACAAATCTAGTCCTGATCATCAAAACAAAGAGTGGACCTTTTATTAAAGCTTAATTCAACTAGGTGCGCTTATTCTTTTCACTCAATATTATTATTATTATTATTTTTTATTTTTTTTTTGTACTATCCTAGAGGATCAAAGATGGAAGCATGGTGTAATGTAGTGATCTATTAAGCTTTCTAGCGATCCATGAGGTCGAGCATTAGGTTAATGACTCCGAAACCGGACGGCTTTAGGGCATTAGGTGTTTAAACACCCCTAAGGACTTACAATCTGAAATCAACTAGATTACAAATCAAAATAACCTCCATCTAATCATTTCCCACTTCTCACCTTTGCGGAGAAGTGCTCACTTTGTTTTGCTTTTGCAACTTTTTTTCTTTTTTTTTTTTTTTTTTTTTTTTTTTTTTTTTTTTTTTTGTAAGTATTCAATTATTAACCTAGAGTTTGGGCCCTCCACCTTTCGGCGTGAGAAATTCAGTGCTTGATGAGGCTAGAATCTCAGCTACTCAATGAAAAGGGATTGTTATCAACTTTTGTTAAAATGAAAGCTTTCAATGCACTACTAGCACAATTGGGATATAATTAATTCAATAATCAACAAAGCATATACCCCACAAATAAATGCTAGTGTGCACCTGTGCTAGTGTAGAATCCGAGAGCAAATCTCAAAACGATCACAAGATCAAGATGATGTGGACCACAAAAGGAAGCAAGATATCAATCTTTCAAAAATTTTACTCTTAAGTGGCATCCACAAGGCACAGAAGGAGTATTAGACTCTCAAGTCAAGCAATTTTTAATTTTAAGCAATATAATCCTCAAAAGATCAAAATCATGGCTAGTTATGGACCAATCATAGAAAATCCCCCAAATACATAAGTCATGCTCAAAATTTTAATTTGAAAGCAAACATTGCAAATAACACCCATTACCCCCAAACTTAAATGGCACAATGTCCTAAATGTGCAAAGAGAACAAAGGGAAAGAGTATACCAGTGCAACTAAGGCAAAGAATGGCCGGGACACAAGTATCCAAATGGGTGGTATAACCTCCCCAAACTTGGGATTGACTGCGGTACTGAAAAGACGGCACTTGGATAAAACTGATCAGATAACAAAGGGATAATAACAGTTCATAGTGGACATGCAAGTGTAAATGGGATAATAAATGAAATAAAGAGAGAGAAATAAGGGTGGTCGTGAAAATTTTTGGGCAGCACTTTTTCTCACTGAAGTCACTAGGATATACCTGATAAATGGAATCAATCACAAAAAAATGTATCAATATAGCAAGTGGACATCCAAAATATCATGCATAGAGAAGGAGAAATAATATATAGTACATCACAGTATCAGGGCCAACGGACTAGTCGCAAAAATATCATAATAGTAGCAATGTAATAATAATGTATCACAAATATATAAAATGAAGAGAGTAAAAAGATAGAGAGATCAGGCAGAGGAGGTCGGCCGAGCGAGGCATGATCCCCGGATATCTCTGGAAATACCTTGCAGTGCAGCAATGACGTCTGAGCAAAGAGATGCCACATCAGTGCTGAGGGAGGCCACATATAATCGAAGAGAGACAACTGCGTCCTCCAAGGTTTGGATATGCTCTCCTAGGCCAGGTGTCTATGCTGGAGCGTTAAGGATGACTGGGTCAGGAGAATGATGCTCATCCTGACGATGCTCCTGAAAATGGTGTAGTGACCTTGCCTGAGAGTGATGTAGTGACTCTGGTGCTGGCTCTCGCTCAAGATCTATATCCATAGGCACTTCCGCAGCCACCGGTGGGTCTACTGGAACATGCTCTGCTGCTATTGCCTCCTCCATCTCTGCTAACTCTGCCTCCTCAGCTGCCAGAACGGCGTCCTGCTCTAAGCTCTTTATAAGAGCGTTGTAGCTCTTGTTCCAATCTTTCTTAACGAAGCTGCAAGCTCCTACCTCGGGATGCTCTGCTGGATGGAATGGGTAGTGTTGATCTCGAAGGATCTGAGTTATGAGGTGGTCGAATGGAAGGAATGTAGCGTACCTGGGCCTGGCCTAGTTAATGTTACTAGAATAGTGCGGGAACAGAGAGCCAATGCCCTGTATAGAAAGCATAAAGGGTAGCTAGAAAGTCTGAGCGCTGCTGGATCTTATGGCCCACCACAAAAATGTTTTGGTATAGTACCAAATCAAAGAACCAAATATCGTTAGGCAAATAAGTCATGGTGGTGAATGTCTCGCCATAGCTGTATAGCCCGGTCAGAAACTCAGCCATGTCTGGATCAAAAGGCCTCTCCAGAATAGGATACTAAAGCTCGAGAGGGCAGACATGCGGGCATCGTGAAGAAGTGGCCAGTGACTCAACTGTCATGCGGATGGGGTGGCCATCAATAAAAGTCCGCAACTCAGCTAGGTTACTCGGGGCCGGTCGGAGGTTCTGGTAAAACATCCATACAAGCCGTGGGTAAACTGGATAGGCGACTGGAATAAGGATAGCTGAAATGCCTCACCGCTCTATCTCCTTGAAGGCTGCCCTGGTCAGGACTGATCGAGAAAAGAATGCAGTGTCGAAGACAGACTTATGTGCCACGGAAATGCGTGAGTATCTGCTGAAAGGTCTGTCTCGGACATGGCCTGGCTGTGCCGGTGGCGGTGAAGGAGGTGGTATATGCTCAGCCTCATCTGATGAAGATGATACAGAAGCTGAAGACTGTAGTCTGGTGTCGGCTGATGAAGATTGAGCTGGAGCTGGAGCTGGATCTGAAAGTGGGTCCTGAACATGAGAAGGTCCTGCTTGCTCCTCTGGCTCCTCCACACGCTGTCGAAAGCGGTGCACATACTGCCTGTGGGCAACTGTCTTTACCCTAGCCATGGCCTACAAAAAGAGAAGGAACATTTACAATTGGAGTCAGTAACAAATAATAAAGAATTGAAGCACAATATATAGAAACATGTGTGTCAAATAAGATAGACAACTCAAAATAATCGACATGAATCTACACAAATGATGACGCAGCCAAATAAACAATGACTAAGTGAGACATGCTAAACAGTGTAAATATGGAAAGCATCCAATGTGGAAAACACAGGTATTGGGTATAAATAAGATAGCATGAAACACAAAAGATTGTGTGTGAGGTATATATGCAAATCTGTGATGTTCGATCTATCAGGAAATTATGAGATCGATCTTTCTCTGATCGATTAGAGAAAACTTCGATCGATCGAACTGCTATGAGAAAATTCAAAAGTCACAGATCTGTGAAGTGGATGACACAGGGGCCTCTCGAGAAAGCTCGTGGGCCCTCTCACACAACAACAACACAATTTTGGTCACTTATCTTGTCACGTGACCCCCAAAATTGAATTTCAAATAAAAAATATATACAAATATATACATATACTTCAACAACTTAAAAAGGCAATAATCAATCATGGAAACTCAAGATCTAAGCATGGAAAGCAGGAAAAACACAAGATTGAAGCTTGAAATCAAAAATAAAACTCAAAACTTACCTAATTCGAGAAGATAAGTGAAAACGAGGGAGAGATGATAAGATCTGAAGTGAAGAAGAGAGATTTGAAGCTCTGGAAGCTCGCCGGAGGTTCGCCGGAGGTTGGGAAGAAAGTTGCAGCAATGGGAGAGAAGCTAGGGTCTTGGATCCATCTTTGGGATCGATCCAAATGACCTTTGGCTTCTATATTAAAAACTGCCTCCGGCATGTTCGATTGATCACTAAGAAATCTGATCGATCGAACATAGATCGATCTTGAAGGAACACAGATCGATCTAAGCTTCAAAATGACACAGTATTTTTAAAATTTTTAAGTTTTTGAAAATTAAAATTAAAATTGTTTTTGGGTTTTTGGAAATAAAGTAAAAGAAAAATATTTTTGAATTTTGAAATTTTTTTATTTTTTTATTTAGTTTTGAAATTTAAAAATCAAAATGCAGTCAAAGTTAAAGTCAACAAAGGAACACAGATTGATCAATCCAAGATCAATCTGGAATGAACTCAGATCGATCGAACAGGTGAAAACCTGCAAACAAGTTCGAACGATCAGACAGAGAGCTGTTTTATGCAGGGTTCAAATATTTTTCTAAGTGTTAGAACTAAAGATCAATCCAAGTAGAAGTTCGATCGATAAAAAAAAAAAAAAAAAAACCTTCACACGATGGGACAGAGAGGTGATTGAATGCAGGTATGAAGTTCGATCGATCGAACCTCTTTTGAGATCAATCAAACAGATACAAAATGCTAAATCAGAGCTAAAATTGTAGGCATTCTTAATCAAAATCCCTAACAATGTCTATGAACCCAGAATATATCTAGACGACGCAAGAAATGAAAGTTAAAATAGAAATGAGGGAGGAATAGGGTTGTAACCTTATGAAGCATACTAGTCTTTAACGTCTCTAGTAAGACGTTGGGCTCTTTTAGCCTGGATAAAAAATCTTGTTATACATCCCCTCCTTGATAGGGTGAAAAGCACTTTGAACCCCATCTAACAAATTGTTCCCTAAAGAACTCAGTGGATTTGATTCATTCATGAAAGTAACTCTTGGGTTTCCATGCCCTTTTAACACTTGGTTTTGAAGCAACATTCTTTAAATTCTCATTGGAAGATGGACTTTTTGAAGTTCTATATTCAAGCAAGGACTTGATTTTTTCACATTCATTGTCATGATATTTTTCCACAACACAAACATCTTCATGCTTATCCATTAAATTCGGGGTTGGATTGATTATATTCAACTTTACCTTCATGTGGCCAAATGAGATTTTCATTATCCCCATCCTACAATTGATGTTGGCAATTGAGGTTGCCAAGAAGGGACGACCAAGGATAACGGGAATTTGACTCTTGGGATTTGGTAGCGGTTCCGTGTCAATGACTACAAAATCAACCGGGAAGAAGAATTTATCAATCTTAATCAAAACATCCTCAATGATACCCCGGGGCTTGTTAATGGATCGGTCGGCAAGTTGTAAAACTACCGACGTCAGTTTTAAGTCTCCTAAGCCCAATTTAACATATACCGAATACGGAAGAAGATTAACACTTGCTCCTAAGTCTAAAAGAGCTCGATTAATGACATGGTCACTAATAATGCAAGAAGTAGTAGGTGAACCGGGGTCCTTAAACTTTAGGAGAGTGTTATGTTGCAAAATGGATCTCACTTGCTCGGTTAAGACAACTTTCCTTGGTGCTTGGCTCTTGTTCTTCCTTTTTTGGGTGCAAATATCTTTCATGAACTTGGCATAAGCCAGAATTTGTTTGATTGCATCCAAAAGTGGAAGATTAATCTTCACTTGTCTAAACACATCAATAATTTCATTGGTCTTTGTCTTTTGTTTTTCAAGAGAAATGGACCCTTTCAAGGCATCCGAAAATGGAGCCTTTGGCTCAAAAACTTTTTCAAAATCTTTCTTTGAAGAATCTTCAATATAAGAATCTTTCACATCATTTGTCAAATCACTTTCCATCACTTTCTCATCAAGATGACATGCACATGTAATGAAGGAGGAATAAAAATGGAATTGGACGGGTGTCAACTTTTGGTTGTACCGGTTCACTCACTTCATTAGAAATACCTATTTGATTATCAATAACCTTCCCACTTCTCATGGTTGTCACCGCATTGACATGTTCAATTATGGGACCTTCCGATGAGGAATGAGTCTCCACAACACATTGTTGCTTTGGTGGGGCATTCAAAGGCATTTCCCCTTTCTCTCTAGCATTCAAAGTACTAGCTATTTGCCTGACTTGGGTTTCAAGCTTAGCAATAGATTGAGAATGAGAATGAAGCAATTGAGTGTTCGCCTCTAAAGTGCCTAGAGCAATTAACACTTTCTCCTTAAAAGCGGGACTCCTAGAGTTTTTTTGAGAATACGATGATTGGTTAGGAAAATGAGAATTAGAGAATTGATTGCCTTGCGATTGAAATGATGATCTAAAACCTTGGGATCCTTGGCCTTGCATTGGAGGTGGAATATACTTTCCTTGAAAACCACCTTGGGGAGGGTTTGAGCTTTCCCCTTGGCTTTTCCAAGAGAAGTTTGGATGGTTCCTCCAACTCGGATTGTAAAGAGTGCCATAGGGATTATTCCCTTGGTTAACACATGTAGCATTAACTTGTTCATGATGCTCACTTTACACATGTCCATGGGGACAATTGGAAGACACTAGAACAAGTCATACAAGATTCATTAGATGTACAATGAGAATGGTTAGCGGAGGAAGACACTTGATTCGCCAAATTGTGTTTGATCAAGAATTGATCAAACATTTCATTTCGGCGGCTATGTCATTGGAATTGTTAACTTGATAGAAGCCAACATTCTTCCTTCCACCTAGATTTATACCATTTTTAGAAAATAAAGATATATGCATTGAATTTTCACTCATGCTTTCATACAATTGCCATACGTCATTTTCATGCTTGTCAAGATAAGAACCACCCATAGATGCATCAACCATACCCTTGTGATTATCCAGTAAACTTTCAAAGAAATATTGAACTAGTTGCCACTTAGGTATGTCAGGATGTGGGCATTTCCCATGCCTCATGAAACATTTCCCCATCCCCTTGAGAAAATTCGCGAATGGAAGTTCTTATAGCATTGGTCTTTAAAATCGGAAAGTACTTTTTCAAGAACTCTTGTTGCATTTCTGCCTAAGAAGTTATCGAAAAAGTCCTAAGACTACTAAACCAGTATTTTGTTTTGTCTTTACGGGTAAAAAGAAAAAGTTTGAGTCTTAAAACTTCTTCTGGCATGTCCGTGTATTTCACGGTGAAACACACTTCAAGAAACTCATCCAAATGCTTGTAAGGTTCTTCACTTGGAAGTCCATGATAATTAGAAAGCATTTGAATGGTTTATGGTTTAATCTCATAATATGTGCTCTAAATGGGGGTAATTGAATGCAAGTGGGAGCATTATATTCATTAGGCACATAATGATCACGCAAAGCAATGGGAGGATTCCCAACCGGTGGTGCTAAATGAACACCATGATTAACTTGAACCATGGGAGATTGTGGAACAAAAATTGGCCAAGGCATTCCCAATGGAATTTGGCCTTCTTGTTGTGGTGGGATGAATGGTCTAGGCATGCCTAATGGTACTTCGATATTGTCATGATCACATTAGGGTGGAGGATGCCTTGTTGGTCTATGTGACCAGGGTCCTCCACATGGTCGTCATGTTGCTCCTCCATTAATGAAATGGAGTGATGAGAACTACCTCTTCCCCTAGGATTATGAACAACCAATTCAAGATGCAAATTAGGAGGGACAAGAGTAGGATTTAATAACCTACGACCATGCATACACTAGCAAAACAAATAACAAGCAACTAGCAATCACTTCGCCCGCATAACAAATTAATCAACAAATCTCCACATACAATGATCCCATGCTTGAATAATATGCAAAGAAAAGTAAATTGCCTCCACGCGGGCTCACGATCTATCTAAGAATTTAAAAACTTTCCACCATGCGGGCCGACAATTTAACTAGAGATTAAGTTAGAAAGATCTCACAAAGGGTCCTTAAGCATTTCAAAGTATTTTTCGAATTTTCCGCTTAGCTTTGCTTTTTTTAGATTTTAGCACTTTTTATGCTTAGCTTAGCTCCTTGCTTTGAATTCTCCCTTGCTCAACTTCCTTAGCTCAATGTACCTAGCCAAATAAGAACAAAACAATAAGTAACCAAAATAAAAATAAAGTAAAGACACGATCAAAAGAGTACTAATTCCTAATTATTTCCAAAACACGGTGTTGCCAATTCAAATCCCTGGCAATGGCGCCAAAACTTGGTGTGTTGTTCGCCATCACGTCAACCAAAGTTGCAATGAAATGGAAGTGTAGCTAAGTTTAAATTTATAAAGTGCCACTACTACCTCTAACTACTAAATATAGCTAGGGTGAGTAGGGATCGTAGTAAGGGATTAGAGGCAATGTGATAAGGAAACAAAGTTGGATTAGTAGGTCGAGTGATCAAAAGTGGATTGTTTGGTTGATTAAACTATAATGCTAAATGAATTCAATACTAAACAACTAAAGTAAATAGAGGGTAGAGAAACAAGAGAGAGAGGTCTTGGGACCTAGAGGTCACCACTAAACATCACCTTTCTAGACACTTAATGTGTAATGAATGAAGGGAAATACATGTTGCAACACTAATGTGTGTGAGTGATTGAATCAATAAGCATGGATGGCAATTTAAGCATACATTGTCTAGACAATCTAATGAATAGCACAATATTTCAAACTAAGCCATTAATCATTTCTTTAAGCTTACAATCAAACACATCAACAAACCAGAGACTTATAATACATGCATTCATAAGCATGGAACATCAAACAACAAGTATGGATTGTCTTCCCATTTATGGAATTAAGGCAACTACACTACAACTGAGCTAGGGACATGAAAATTAAACTAATTAAACTAAGGGAGAGGCACAATCCATCAAAAAATGAGTATGAACCATCAAATAACCATAAGAGTATTCCATTAAAGCGCTATGCCTTGACAATCACTACATTCATGATATTAACACACATAGACATGCATCAATATAATAAAATCTAAATAATAACACATGAACATCTATTCTAGCATACATAGACATATGAATAGAATGAAATGATCAATTGGAAGTATTAATCAACATAAATCATTGTAAGAATAAGATTCATATATAAATCAAGTGTCAAGACAACATTACAACATAAATCCCCTTAAAATACAAAGCATTAAGGTCTAAAAGGAATGCTTAGGGCTAACTCTAGCCCCAAGAAGATGTTTAGCCACTCATTGATGTAGCCATCCAACCTTCAAGGGTCATCTCCACAGTAGAAATGTTTTTCTTCTTGATGGAAACCCTAAAAGAATGGAAGAACTCCCAAAAATAGTGTATGTTTCTCTAAGCTCTAGCCTTCTCTCCATGATAGATGATATATGATGTATTGAGATATCAAGATATGAAGATATATGTAAAAGTGGCTCAAAATCCTTATATAGGGGGCTCAAATGTCACACCCAATGGTCTGGACTCGTGCACTAAGGCCCTCTCAATGATTGCACCATGAGCTAACTTTTAATGAGCTGGACTCTGTTTTAATTTGGACTTGAGGAGGTTTGATTAATCGAACTTTAATGAGATTGATCGAACTTTGGTAAGATCTATCGAATGTTGGCGAGATCGATCCATCCTTGGTAGCGCCTTTTTGGAATACGACAAATCTCTGAGATATTTTGGGATAAAGAAAAAAATGGTAGGAGAGGATAAGATCGAGGAAGTTCGATCGATCAGAAGAAAGTTGGATCGATCGAAGATAGGATTTCTTTGAGGATAAGGACAAAGGCTTGGATCCATCTTGATGAGGTGTCGACCAAAAATATTCCTGATCGATCGAAGTTTGCTGATTTCCACCACTTTTCTCCATTCTTCCATTCAGCTTGAGACTATTTCTTTTATGCTCTAATTTGGCTGAATTAGCTTATTTTGGTGATAAGTGCCTGAAAATGACAATAACAAGAAATTAGTCTAAGACGGGAAAACAAGATAGGTAAAGATCCTAGAATGCTTAAGCTTAAGGGGTTTGAATGCGCACTTTTCAGTGCTCATCAAGATTAGCAAATTCTGAAGCTAATGAGGTGTCTGAACCACAAAACAAGATATCATCAACATAGATTTGTAGAATTAGAAACTATTCTTGATGAATTTTTACAAAAAGAGTATTATCAACTTTGCCTCTATGAAATCCTTGATCAACTAAGAACTGATGCGGCTTCTCATACCATGCTCTGGGGGCTTGTTTGAGACCATACAAAGCCTTACTTAGTTTGTAAACATTAGAGGGAAACTCTGAATCTTTAAAGCCTTTAGGTTGTTCCAAGTAGACTTCTTTATTTAGATCTCTAATAAGAAAAGTAGACTTGACATCCATTTAGTATACCTTAACTTGTTTGTGACAAGTAAAAGATAAAAGCATTCTAATGGATTCCATTATTGCAACTGGAGCAAATGTTTCATCATAATCAATACTAGCCTGCTGAGAGTAACCTTTACATACCAGTCTTGACTTGATTCTGATAACTGATCCTTTTTCATCCATTTTATTTCTAAAAATCCACTTTGAGCCAATTACATTCTTGTCTTCAAGTCTAGGAACAAGTGTCTAGGTATCATTCTTATTGATTTGATCAAGTTCCTCTTGCATAGCAGCTAACCAATCTTTACTTTTCTGAGCTTCAAAATAAGACTTTGGTTCTATGCATGACAGTATAGCAAAGTTGACTGTATTCTTCACCATCTTCAGCTTCTGATTCATTTAGCTTCTTTTTGTTTCTTATTTGAACTCTAGCTTGATGTGAACTAATGATGTTCTTAGCTTGAACCTGCTTTTGCAACATTAGATAAGTGGTTTCTCTTGGATCTTTAGGTTTAGTAACTGAGGAACTGGTTTCATTTGAACCAAAAGTATTGTTACAGTCTTCAACAAGTGTGGACTTAGGATTCTCATCAAATTTCACATGAATGGAGTCAACCACCTTTAAGGACCTTAGATTATAGCACCTATAAGCTTTGCTCTTTGTAGAATACCCTAAGAATATACCTTCATCTGCTTTTGAGTCAAACTTACCCAAACTGTCAGTGTGGTTCAATATATAGCATTTGTTGCCAAAAATTTTGTAATAGTGAACAGTTGCAGGTCTTCCATACCATAATTCATAAGGAGTATTGTTGAATTAGGTCTCTGAAGAACCCTATTAATTATGTGCACAGTAGTACTCACAGCTTCAGCCCAAAAACATTTTGCCAGACCTTTTTCTAACAACATTGTCCTTCCCATTTCTTGAACTATCCTGTTCTCCACTCCACAACCCTATTTTGTTGAGGGGTGGCCACATTTGAGAATTATTTCTTAATTCCTTTATCATCACAATAGTGCTTAAATTCTTTCATAATGAATTAAGAACCAAAGTCAGACCTGAGCCTCTTCTCGGTGCTAACTTTTTCATTTTCCACAAGATTAATAAACTTAATGAAGTGTGTTACAACTTCTGATTTCTCTTTTAGGAAGTAAACCCACACCATTTTACTAAAATTATCAATGAGAAGCATGAAGTACTTACTTCCACCATTGCTAGTGGTTCTGGTAGGACCACAGAGATCCATATATATCAAGCCAAGTGCTTTTGTGGTGTTAATTTCTTTTGAGGGAAATGACACTTTGGTTTATTTTCCTTGTTGACGGGCTTTGCATAGATGATCATCTTTAAAGTTGAGTTCTGGTAGACCTTTGACAGCTTTTAGTTTCAAAATCTTTGACAAATTTCTTGAATGAAGATGCCCTAATCTTTTGTACCACAGATTAGCTTCATTAGATGTTGACAAGTTGCATTGAGTAGTTTGAAATTCTTCAGTGACAGTATAAACATTTCTAGAAGATATACATGCTCAGAACAGAACCTGTTTTGATTTAAGATCAACCACATTGTACTTTTCTTTGTCAAAACACACAGTCCTTCCACTGTCACACAACTAACTTACACTAAGAAGATTATGTTTGAGTCCTTCAACAAGTAGAACTTCTTGAATCCCTGGTAATTCTTCAGACTTGGTCATAGTGCCAATACCAACAATTTTATCCTTTTGATTGTCTCCAATATCACATCTTCACCATCAAATTATTTTAGAGTGATAAATTTTGAACCATCACCTGTCATGTGTCTTGAGCAGCCACTGTCAATATACCATCTATCCACCTTATTACAGGCCTTGAAAGCTATATACACAAGTAAATTCACTGAGTTTAGCTTCTTAGGAATCCTTACCATTTTGGATTTCACAATAGACTCTTTGTTCTTGACCTTCTAAGCTTGAGCTATATCAGACTTCTTCATATACAGTTTAGTCACTTTGAAGTTCCTTATAAATGCTGTAACAAAATCACTTCTATTCAGTCTTGAAGAGTTGAAACTGTTGTTAGGTAAGTCAGACCTTGATCTTAGTGGTTTTATAATTGGATACCTGGAATACACTTCACCACTTTTAGCTTTAACAAACATAGAGTGTGTCTGATTAAACTTAGTAGTTGTATCACACACATAGCCAATTCTAGTCTTCCTAATTTGCTTAGTAGATTGTTTCCAGATCTCAGCCATCTTTAAGGACCTCTCTTCAAGAATGAGTGATAGTTCTTCTTTACACTTCTAGGTAGACCACTGAGTGCTGATTGAAGGTTTCAATAGGCTTTGGATGGTAAGAGAGATTGAACACAACATTGACAGTTTAAGTTTGAAGTGTTTTGTGAGAACTTGTTTGGACTTTATTAATTCTGAATTGAGACTCTGTTAATTACACTTCACATCTAGCCTTTCACATTCTTCCAGAATTTCCGCAATCTCAGTGTCACTATCTTTTTTAGCTTGAACTAGAACTTGTGCTGTTTCAAGAATTTCCATAAACAGGCATTCATCTTCTTGTGTTTCCTCAGATTTTTCATCTTCAGGGACTATATCCCAATCTGAGATGAGAGCTTTTCTACCAAACCTTCCTTTGTAATTAGCTTCCTCATTCTCCCTTTGATTTTACCCTTTTGAATTAGGGCAGTTTGACATAACATGACCAGGTTTACCACAACCATAGCAAGTTAGATTTTGTAGCTGATTCTTCTTTTTGAACCTGAACTTCCTAAATTTCTTACTAAGGTAGGCTACCTCATCTTCTTCAAGATCATCTTCAAATTTTGTTTTAGTTTCTTCAACCACTTCCTTGGCTTTAAGGGTTGCTTCTCTTTTGTGAACAATTAGGACACCAATTCTCATCTCATAGGTAGTGAGAGAGGCTTAAAGCTCATCAATTTTCATCTAAGAAAGATCTTTGTCTTCGAGAATTTTTACCTCGGCATTGAATCTTGAAGTGAGTGACCTGAGTATCTTTTTGAAAACATCAACATCTTTAACATCTTCACCAAGAGCTCTCATATTGTTGACAAGGTCATTGATTCTGAACATCTACTCAGCTATAGTTTCCTTTTCTTCCATCTTACACACCTCATACTGTACTTTAAAGAGCTGTATCTTGTTTTCCAGAATAACATTGTTTCCCTCATGAGCAGCCTGAAGGAATCCCACATTTCCTTTGTTGTTTTGCAATTTTTAACTCTGGTGAACTCTAGATGTCTCAAGGCACAAAAGAGAACATGTTTGGCCTTACCATCATTAGCCATAACAAGTTTATCTTCAGTAGAGGGATTTTTAGGATTTAGAATTACAACACTATGAATGGCAGCATGCCAAACATCATAAGATTGAGACATCAAGAAGGCTTCCATTTTAGTTTTCCAAGAATCATAGTTTGAACCTTTAAACCCCGGAGCTATGTTAATGACTTGACCTTCATCCATTGCAAGAATCTACTGCAGGCTCATTAGAGCCTCACAATACAGACCAAAGCTTTGATACCAATTGTTGCACCAAGAGGGGGGTGAATTGGTTAACTCTTTTGCTTTTTTCTACTTTCTTTAAATAAATAAATAAGCATTCAAGATCAATCAACACACAATTTACAAGAAACTCTCTTAACTAGGGAAAACCATAGTTCTTGGCCAATGCCAATACAAAATCCACTACTAGTTTTTTATATCTTGTTACACACTCAGCTGTCTCACTCTCTGCACATACCCAAGCACAAGAATAGACACCAGTTTTCACAACTAATACAAACACTAGTACATTATTGTGCATACAAGCACTCCCCCTGTCCTAAGAAACCATGCTTGGAGCCATTAAGCTCTCAAAACTCACAACACACACCATTACAGATGTAAATCAATATAAAAAAGTCTCCCCTACAAATACAATAGGTTAGACAACACAGAATTCCAAATTACTGCCTCACAACAACAATCTGCTACACTTAAGGTTTGAGGGGTAAAATGGGAAATTCCTCTCGAGATCAATTCAGCTACACTTCACACAGTCTTCTTTCACTGTATTACTCATGTAAGAAGCTTTGAACAATCAAACACCGCATGAGCATATATCACAGTTCTTTAACAACCCTCATATAAGCACAAAGCAACCTTAGTTTTAAGGCTTGAATACTCAAAAACATAGCATACCATTTTTCTGAGACAAGGCTAAATTTAATAATCATGATTCACCAAAATATACTTGCTAGCAGTTCAATAACTCAAGAAATAGCTCAGATAACAAATTAGTACTTGAATCCAATATTAAAGCATAAAAACAAGCTTAACTAGTGATCTTAGAGTCCATATTCATTTCCAGCATGTTTTAAACACAAACATAGTAATGAGCAAGTGTAATTAACATATGTATACTTGAATCAGTCCTTGAAATAGACCACAACAGCTTGAAACCCAAAGTCACTACTCAATCCAGCCCTTACAGCAGTAATTGTGACAGCAGCATCATCTCAGCACCATGTACATTCTCCTGAGTTGATTCAATAGGTTTTTCTTGTATGGGTCATCATCAGAGGGCTAAGAAAACTTATTTGACATTGGATGCTCGAGAGTTCTCAGCTCTCAATTTAACTCAAGACTCAAGGCATAAACCCTAAAAGGCCTCATAACAGCATATTTATATTTATATACACATAACAGCCTTGGGACAACTACTCCAATACACTTGTCACCCTTTACAAATCATTTAGAGATAATAATTCAGATATTTTCAGAGCAATGCACCAATGCAGGCCTGCCACCTCAGCTAATTTGTCGTTATTCTCACCAGCTACAGCAGGTTATAGGTATGAGTACTGAATTCCAATTCTATCCAAACTTAGCTTCTAAGCAATACAATATTTCTACATATATCATCTCACAAGGACCACTGAGACGTGGAACACTCCTGAGCACTGCTAGAAAAGACTACAATACCCTTGTAATAGATTTTATTCTTCTCAGCCTACAGATAGTCCTGAGACTATATATTTCACAATGCGGGTTCACTAAAGGCTATTCAGTGCAATACAGCTATCAAGACAAACGTATAACAATGGAATAAAACTGAGAAAAGACCATAGTACCCTTGTAAGCACCTGTAGCTAACACTAGAGTCCTGAACCTTCAATGTCATAGTGATTTTGGTCAAAACAGATTGAACCATTGCAATGCACTATTACAAATCACTGAGAACAATGTGATACAAGGTAGTAATTATTTCAATACACAATGCAGAAAGAAGTCATACTTGAAGCCACTGAAACCATACTTTTTTACATTAAAAGGCAAACATATCCTAAGATAACTTAGGACCAACAACCTCCCTCTTTTGCCTTTAATGACAAAAACCAATTAACCTTGCAATAAGATATTAAGAATAAGAACTTTCAAAGATAAAGATTTAGTAAATTAGAGCAACCCAAATGCAAAAGGAATAGCTTCAAGCTATCCTTATTTCAGTCGATTTCTTCCCCTTTTTGACATTGGAGGTCAAAAGGTGAATATGACCAACAATATAAGTTCAGAAGGGAGGAGGAACAACCCTGAGAATACCTCATACTATACTTAAAAGCTATATACACAAGTAAATTCACTGAGTTTAGCTTCTTGGGAATCCATACCATTTTGGATTTCACAATAGACTCTTTGTTCTTAACCTTCTGAGCTTGAGCTATATCAGACTTCTTCATATACATTTTAGTCACTTTGAAGTTCCTAATAGATGCTGTAACCAAATCACTTATGTTCAGTCTTGAAGAGTTGAAATTGTTGTTAGGTAAATCAAACCTTGATCTCAGAGGTTTTATAATGGGATTCCTGGAATACACATTACCAGTTGTAACTTTAATAAACACAAAGTATGTCTGATTGAACTTAGTAGTTGTATCACACATATAGCCAATTCTAGTATTCCCAATTTGCTTAGTAGATTGTTTCCAGCTTTCAGCCATCTTTAAGGACCTCTCTTCAAGAATAAGTGACAGTTCTTCCTTAAACTTTTTGGTAGACCACTAAGTGCTGATTGAAGGTTTCAATAGGCTTTGGATGGCAAGAGAGATTGAACACAGCATTGACAGTTTAAGTTTAAAGTGTTTTGTGAGAACTTGTTTGGACTTTATTAATTCTGAATTGAGCCTCTTGATTTGAGACTTCTGTTGATTACACTTCACAACTAGCCTTTCACATTCTTTCAGAATTTCCTCAACCTCAGTGTCACTATCTTCTTCAACTTGAAAAGGAACTTATGTTGTTTCAAGAATTGCTATAAAGAGGCATTCATCTTCTTGTGTTTCCTCAGATTTTTCATCTTTAGGGGCTGCATCCCAATTTGAGATGAGAGCTTTCTACCAAACCTTCCTTTTTAATTAGCTCCCTCATTATTCCTTTGATTTTGCCCTTTTAAATTAGGACAGTTTGACACAACATGACCAGGTGTAACCACAACCATAGCAAGTTAGATTTTGTAGCTAATTCTTCTTTTTGAACCTGAACTTCCTAAATTTCTTACCAACGTAGGCTACCTCATCTTCTTCAAGATCATCTTCAAATTTTGTTTCAGTTTCTTCAACCACTTCCTTGGCTTTAAGGGGGCTGCTTCTCTTTTGTGAACAGTTGGGACACCGATTCTCATCTCATAGGCAGTGAGAGAGGCTTGAAGCTCATTAATCTTCATCTGAGAAAGATCTTTGCCTTCGAGAATTGTTACCTTAGCATTAAATCTTGAAGTGAGTGACCTGAGTGTCTTTTTGCAAACATCAACATCTTTAATTTCTTCACCAAGAGCTCTCATATTATGGACAAGGTCATTGATCCTGAACATATACTCAGCCACAGTTTCTCTTTCTTCCATCATACACACCTTATACTCTACTTTAAAAAGCTATATCTTGTTTTCCTTAATAACTTTGTTTCCCTCATGAGCAGCCTAAAGAGAATCCCACATTTCCCGTACTGTTTTGTAATTTTTAACTCTGGTGAACTCTTGTTGTCTCAAGGCACAAAAGAGAACATGTTTGGCCATGCCATCATTAGCCATAACAAGTTTATCTTCAGTAGAGGGATTTTCAGGATTTAAAATTACAACACCATGAATGGCAGCATGCCAAACATCATAAGATTGAGACATCAAGAAGGCTTCCATTCTAGTTTTCCAAGAATAATAGTTTGAACCATCAAACCCTGGAGCTTTGTTAATGACTTGACCTTCATCCATTGCAAGAATCTACTGCAGGCTTATTAGTGCCTCACAATGCAAACCAAAGCTCTGATACCAATTGTTGAACTAAGAGGAGGGTGAATTGGTTAACTCCTTTGCTTTTTTATACTTTTCTTTAAACAGATAAATAAGCATTCAAGATCAATAAACACACAGTTTACATGGAAACCCTCTTACTAAGGAAAACCTTGGTTCTTGGCTAATGCCAACATAAAATCCACTACTAGCTGTTTGTATCTTGTTACACACTCAGCTGTCTCACTCTTTGCACACACCCAAGCACAAGAATAGACACCAGTGTTCACAACTAATAAAAACACTAGTACACCACTATGCATGCAAGCACTCCCCCTGTCCTAAGGAACCATGCTTGGACCCATTAAGGTCTCAAAGCTCACAACACACACCATTACAGATGTAAATCAATATAAAAAGTCTCCCTTACAATTACAATTGGTTAGACAACACATAATTCCAAATTACTGCCTCACAATAACAATCTATTGCACTTAGGATTTAAGGGGGGAAATGGGAAATTCCTCTCGAGATCAATTCAGCTACACTTCACACAGTCTTTTTTCACTGTAGTACTCATGTAAGAAGCTTTGCATAATCAAACACAGCATGAGCATATATCACAGTTCTTTCACAGCACTCATATCAGCATAGAGGAGCCTTAATCTTAAGGCTTGAATACTCAAAAACACAACATACCATTTTTCTGAGACAAGTCCAACTTAAACATTCTTGATTCACCAAAATATAATTGCTTGTAGTTCAATAACTCAAGAAATAGCTCAGTATAACATATCAGTACTTAAACCCAAGATTAAAGCAAGTCCATATTCATTTCTAGCATGTTTTTAACACAAACACAGTAATGAGCAAGTGTAATTAACTTGTGTATACTTGACTCAGCCCTTGAAATAGACCATAAAAGCTTAAAACCCAAAGTCACTACTCAATCCAGCCTTTGTAGCAGTTCTTCCGATAGCAGCATCATCTCAGCACCTTGTACATTCTCCTGAGTTGATTCAATATGTTTTTCTTGTATGGATCATCATTAGATGGCTAAGAAAAACTTGTTTGACATTGGATGCTCGAGAGTTCTCAGCTCTCAATTCAACTCAAGACCCAAGGCATAAACCCTAAAAGGCCTCATAACAGCATATTTATATCTGTATACACATAGCAGCCTTAGTACAGCTACTCTAATACACCTGTTACCTTTTACAAATCATTTAGAAAGAATGATTCAGATATTTTCCAGAGTAATGCACAAATGCAGGCCTACCACCTCAGCTAATTTGTCGTTATTCTCACCAGTTGCAGCAGGTTACAGGTATGAGTACTGAATTCTGATTCTATCCAAACTTAGCCTCTAAACAATACAATATTTCTGCATAGATCATCTCACAAGGACCACTGAGACATGGAACACTCCTAAGCACAGCTAGAAAAGACCACAATACCCTTGTAATAGATTTTATTCTTCTCAGCCTACAAATAGTCCTGAGACTATATATTTCACAATGCAGGTTCACTAAAGGCTATTCAGTGCAATACAGCTATCAAGACAAACGTATAACAATGGAATACAACTGAGAAAAAACCATAGTACCCTTGTAAGCACCTGTAGCTAACACTAGAGTACTGAACCTTCACTGTCACAGTGATTTTGATCAAAACAGATTAAACCATTGCAATGCACTATTACAAATCACTGAGAACAATGTGATACAAAGTAGTAAATATTAATACAACCCCTGGACCTTATTTCAATGCACAATGCATAAAGAAGTCATACTTGAAGCCTCTGAAACTATACTTTTTGACATTGAAAGGCAAACATATCTTAAAATAACTTAGGACCAACAACCTCCCCCTTTTACCTTTAACGACAAAACCAATTAACCTTGAAATAAGATATTAAGAATGAGAACTTTCAAAGATAAAGATTCAGTAAATTAGAGCAACCCAAATGCAAAAGGAATAACTTCAAGCTATCCTTATTTCAGTCAATTTCTTCCCCTTTTTGACATTGGAGGTCAAAAGGTGAGTAGGACCAACAATATAAGTTCAGAAGAAAGGAAGAACAACCATGAGAAGAGCTCTAAGGGTTAAAAATCTTTGAGGAAGAAGAGGTTTGGTCATAATATCTGTAAGTTGATCTTCAGTTGGCAGGTAAGTAATATCAATAAGGCCTTTTTAAACTTTATCTCTAGAAAAGTGATACCTAATATCAATGTGTTTGTTTTTCCACTGTAATGTGGGATTTTTGCTGATAGCAATAGCACTTTGGTGTTCACAGAAAAACTTTGAAGGTCCTGGAAATTGAAGGCCAAGGTTTGAGAGTGTGTTTATCATCTAAAGTAGTTGAGAGCCAGCTTGTGAGGTAGCTATATACTCAGCTTTAAAGGTTGAGAGAGACAGTGTCCTACTTTTTTCTTAGCCAAGAAACTACATTGGAACCAAGAACATAACTGCAACCAGAGGTACTTTTTTCATCAGGTAAAGATCCGCCCCAATTAGCATCTGAGAAGGCTGCAATAGACATTGAGGGTGAGAAAGTGTAGTATAGACCATAGGAGATGGTGCCCTTGACATATCTGAGAATTCTTTTAGTAGCTTGAAGATGAGAAACCTTTGGATTACTTTGAAATATGGCCACTAAACCCACTGAATACATCATATCAAGCCTTGAAGCAGTAAGATATAGTAAACTTCCAATGATTGACCTGTAAAGTGTTGAAGGAACAGCTTCAGTGGTGCACTCCAGTGAGAGTTTGGTATTAGGACATAGTGGAGTTGAGACAGCCTTACAATCATCCATTTTGAACTTTTTAAGTAGCTCAGAGGCATACTTTTGCTGAGAGATGAAAATTTCAGTGGATGTTTGAGTAATTTGCAAGACTAAAAAGTATCTAAGAGTTCCCAAAAGTGACATTTCAAACCTTGTCTTCTTGAGATTAGCAAATTCTGAAGTTAATGAGGTGTCTGAAACACAAAACAAGATATCATCAACATAGATTTGTAGAATTAGAAATTGTTCTTGATGAGTTTTTACATAAAAAGTATTATCAACCTTACCTTTGTGAAATCCTTGTTCAACTAAGAACTGATACAACTTCTCATACCATGCTATGGGGGCTTGTTTGAGACCATACAAAGCCTTACTTAGTTTATAAACATGAAAGGGAAACTCTGAATCTTCAAAGCCTTCAAGTTGTTCCAAGTAGACTTCTTCATTTAGATCTCCATTAAGAAAAGCAGACTTGACATCCATTTGGTATACTTTGACTTATTTGTAACAAACAAAAGATAAAAGCATTCAAATGGATTCCATTAATGCAACTGGAGCAAATATTTCATTATAATTAATACCAGCTTACTAAGAGTAACCTTTACACACCAGCCTTGCCTTATTTTTGATAGCTGATCCCTTTTCATCCATTTTATTTCTGAAAATCCACTTTGAGCCAATTACATTCTTGTCTTCAAGTCTAGGAAAAAGTGTCCAGGTATCATTTATATTGATTTGATCAAGTTCCTCTTGCATAGTAGCTAGCCAATCTTTACTTTTCTGAGCTTTAAAATAAGATTTTGGTTCAATGGATGATAGCACAGCAAAATGACTGTATTCCTCACCATCTTTAGCTTCTAATTTATTTAGCTTCTTTTTGTTTCTTGTTTGAACTCCAGCTTGATGTGAACCAATTATGTTCTTAGCTTGAACCTGCTTTTGCAACACTAGATAAGTGGTTTCTCTTGGATCTTTAGGTTTAGTAATTGAGGAACTAGTTTCATTTGAACAAAAAGTATTGTCACCGTTTTCAACAGGTGTGGACTTAGGATTTTCATCAAATTTCACACGAATGGATTCGACCACCTTTGAGGACCTTAGATTATAGCACCTGTAGGCTTTGCTCTTTGCAGAATACCAAAAGAATATACATTCATCTAATTTTGAATCAAACACTGTCAGTGTGGTTCAATATATAGCATTTGCTGCCAAAAATTTTGTAGTAGTGAACAGTTGTAGGTCTTCCATACCATAATTCATAAAGAGTTTTGGTTGAATTAGTTCTAAGAAGAACCATATTAATTATGTGCACAGCAGTACTCATAACTTCAGCCCAAAAACCTTATGCCTGACCTTTTTCTAATAACATTGTCCTTCTCATTTCTTGAACTGTCTTATTCTTCCTCTCCACAACCCTATTCTATTGAAGGTTGGTCACAGCTTAGAATTCTTTTTTAATTCCTTTATCATCACAGTAGTGCTTAAATTCTTTAATGATGAATTCAGAACCAAAGTCAGACCTGAGCTGATGAGGCCGCTTGTATACGTCAAAATAATGTAGTGAATGTGCGGTTCAAGAAAAGCCTTTTAGGTCAAATTTAAATTTATAAAAACCACTACCAACACTACTACTAACGTAGCAAGAGTGAGTAGGGATCGTCCCAAGGGATTATACGTGTTGGAATTTAACTTCAACTCTAACGTATCACAAGATTTCAAAAGGTAGAGATTAGTTGATTACTCTAGAAAGCAATTAATTAAAATGAAAGTGAAATAAAACTAATTAGAGATAGGGATTTAAGAGATATGAAGAGAGGACTTAGGGTGTTGGAATCACCACTAAGCTTGTGTAATTAACCACTTGTTTTCCATTAATGGGGAATATATTGTTGTGAACAAAATGCGACTACCAATTGCAATATTAAGCATGGACCATCTAATTTATGTATGAATTGTCTACCTAAATTAAGTGTAGCACAACCCATCAATTTTAAGCATGACCCATCTTAGTAGCAACAATTGTAGCACACATCAATCTAGAGAATCATGGAATTTGCAATAATAAGCCATGGAATATCTAAGCAAGCATAGATTGTCTACCTACCTACAAGCATGAATTAAATTGTAGAACAACCTATCAAGCATAAGTATAAACTATCAAATTAATTGACAAACCTATCTAATAAAACCCATGTCTAACCATCACTAGATCCTTAATTAATTACACATAGACATGCAACCAACATAGAGAAACTAGTGTAGAGATTAATTCCCAAATAATCACACATAAGACAACATGTAATTATATAGAGAATCAATAGAAAGAATTAATCCATATGAATCATGTGAGAAATAATTCCTCATTTAATCACACATAGACATGTAAATAAACTAGAGAATTAATAAGAAGAATTAAACCATAGAAATTATAGAAATATACCAAGATTCATTAAATTCACCAGGCTAGAACATTAATCACAACAAAATATATAAATCCCCAAAAATAGAAAAACAAGGGTTTAGATTACACAAGACTTAGGGCTCATCCAAGCCCTAAGTGTAGATCTAGTCAATCATGGAGGAGGTGGATGTGGTCATGAAACCCTTAAGGGTAAGCTCCAAACATGGCTCCATCTTCTTCTTCCTCTTCTTCTTCTTCTTCTTTGAAGCTCTAGAGATGGAGAGAGAGTGGATCTAGATATGAGTCTTGAGATGTGCCTCCACTTCCCTCTTTTCTTCTAACCCTAATCTCTAATTTTGCTAGAGAGAGAAATATAAAATATAAAGTAAAAAATAAAAAGATAAAAAGCTCCTTTACAAAAATGGGTCACTTCCCTTTATATAGAAGGTCGTTTTCTTAGTCACTAAGTTAGGAATATAGCTCCAAAAATATCTAATCCTGTACTATGTCGTAGATGGACTTTTGGGCGCGCACGGAATTAGACAGCTCGCTGCCAACAAAAGTGTGATCAATCAAAGAAAAAGTTTGATCGATCAGAGAAAAGTTCGATCGATCCAACTTTGATTTTCGATCAATCCAACTTTGATCGATCTCAGAAAAAGCGATCGATCTCAGAAAAAATTGAATCGATCTAACTTGGCAAATTTTCAGCATCAGCCTCTTTTTGCTTCAAATCAGCCTCTTTTTGCTCCGTATCATCACTAAGATTTAGTTTGACTCCAAAAAGGCCTTAAGAAACCATTTTTAGCCCATTTTAACATTATTGACCTGAAATAGACAAAAACACAAATAAGAACTAAAACGGGAAAATAAGATAGATAAAGGTCCTAGAATACTCAAGCTTAAGGGGTATGAATGTGTACTTTTCAGTGCTTATCACACCCCCAAACTTAAATATTGTTAATCCCTAGCAATGAACTATGAAGTAAAGAAATGAAATGAACAACTAAACAACTATAACTAGAAAGCAATAAATGGATAACGCCACTTTCGTAGGGAACACGATTGCACTTGGCACATGCAACAAGCCTTTTAAACCCCTAGGTTACCCCTACTGGACAAGTGAAGTCTCATGAGGATTTCCAGAAATGATACCCACAAAAGCTCATTCTTTCAAAAGAGGTACCAATATTACAAACAAGCATTGGGAGAAAACTACCTCAAGTACGTAATTTTTCAAACATTTCTAAGCAATCTCCCAAAATCTCAACATCAAGTAAGCAAATATGGTCCTCCACACATCAAGAAAATGATCATGCAAATCAAAACAACTCTAGAATCTTTTTGAGTGGACCGGCATCAAATATGTTGCTATCTAAGCCAACTAAAGAATTAATCACATCCTTACCCTCAAACTAGCACACAAATCTAGTACCGATCATCAAGACAAAAAGTGGACCTTTTATTAAAGCTTTATTCATCTAGGTGCGCTTATTCTTTTCACTCATTTTTTTTTTAGGATAAAACAAGTATGTACACACACACAAAAATAAAACAAATAAACATGCAAGAAATGAAAATGCAAGGAAATAAGGGATGTAAATTTTATTTTTATTTTTATTTTTATTTTATTTTTATTTTATTTATTTTAAGAAAGTATGTACAATGAAACAAAATGCAAGAAAAATAAAGAAATAAAAATGAAAATGAATATGAACTATACAAGAGATAAAAGATACAATGTGTCATGTGGGTGCTAAGTTTAACGTCTCTAGCAAGATGGAATGCTATTTTGAAAAACCATTTTTGTTTTTTTTTTTTTTTTTCGAAATAAGAAAATGAAAAATAAAAATAGAAAAAGGAAAAAGTCAAAAAGTCAAAGGGGCAAAGCTATGATCGATCTATGCTCGCACGATGGGACAGAGAGTATGAAATTTGTAGTGCTTTGAAAATTTTTCTAAGTATGGAATCTCAAGATCAATCCAATAATGAAGTTGGATTAATCGAAGAACTTTAGATCGATCTAGGAATGTTTTCGATCTATCTGACAGAGAGCTGAAATATGCAGGCTGATGCAGGCTCAAAATTTTTCTAAGTGTTGATGCATGAGATCGATCAAACTTTGAAGTTGGATTGATCAAAAATCTCCTGATCAATCTAAGAATAAGTTTGAACGATGCGACAGAGAGGTGATTTGGATGCAGGTGGATGCAGGTCGAAAATTTTTCTGTGTTGGATGCAGGTGGAAGTTCGATCGATCGAACTCTCAACTTAGATCGATCGAACTTATGCAAAATGCTCAATCACAACACAAAATTCATGCAATCCTAATCACAATTCCTATCAATGCATATGAACCAAAAACAAGTATCTAGACTTTGTAAGAAATGAAAATTAAGATAGAAATAGGGGAGGAATAGGGTTTTGACACCCTACGAAATGTTTTTGCTAGTCTTTAACGTCTCTAGCAAGACATTGGGCTATTTTAGCCCCGATCAAAGATCTTATAATGCATCCCCTCCTTATTGGGGTGATAGATGCTTTGAACTCCACCCAATAAATGGTTATTTGAAGAACTTGTTGGATTAAGCTCAAAAGAAACTTTTGATCATTTGTCTATGCAATCACAACCTTTGGGCTTCCAACCCTTTCAAAGCAAGAATTTGAAACAAGACTTTTAGAATGCAAGGTTGAAGATGATCTTTTTGAAGATTTGGTCTTACACAAAAGCTCATTTCCTTGACATTGAAGATCATGACATTTATCTACAACATTAACCTTTCCTTTATATTTTTCAAATGAATTGGGTATGGGATTAAAGATATTCAGCTTCACCTTCATATGGCCAAATGAGATCTTCATTATCCCCGTCCAACAATTGATGTTGGCATTAGCGGTTGCCAAGAAAGGATGGCCAAGGATAATGGGAATTTGGCTCTTAGGATTACGGACCGGTTCTGTATCTATGACAACGAAATCAACCGGGAGGAAGAATTTATCAATTTTAATCAAAACATCCTCAATTATACCCCAAGGCTTCTTAATGGTTCGGTCGGCAAGTTGCAAAACTACCGACGTCGGTTTTAATTCACCTAGGCCCAATTTGACATAAACCGAGTATGGAAGAAGGTTAAAACTTGCTCCTAAGTCAAGAAGTGCCCGATTAATGATATGATCACCAATAATGCATGAAGTAGTAGGTGAACTGGGGTCCTTAAACCTTAGCAAAGTGTTATGTTGCAAAATTGAGCTTACTTGCTCGGTCAAAACCACTTTTCTTAGTGCTTGGCTCTTATTCTTCCGCTTTTGGGTGCACAAGTCTTTCAAAAATTTAACATAAGCTGGAATTTGCTTGATTGCATCCAACAGTGGAAGATTAACTTTTACTTGCCTAAACATTTCCATAATTTCATTGGTTTTTGCCTTTTGCTTGCCTTTTGAAATGGATCCTTTCATTGAAGATCATGACATTTATCTACAACATTAACCTCTCCTTCATATTTGTCAAATGAATTGGGTGTGGGATTGAAGATATTCAGCTTCACCTTCATGTGGCCAAATGAGATCTTCATTATCCCCATCCTACAATTGATGTTGGCATTAGCGGTTGCCAAGAAAGGACGGCCAAGGATAATGGGAATTTGGCTTTTAGGATTGGGGACCGGTTCTGTGTCTATGACAATGAAATCAACTGGGAAGAAGAATTTATCAATTTTAATCAAAACATCCTCAATTATACCCCTAGGCTTCTTAATGGATCGGTCGGCAAGTTGCAAAACTACCGACGTCGGTTTTAATTCACCTAGGCCCAATTTGACATAAACCGACTATGGAAGAAGGTTAAAACTTGCTCCTAAGTTAAGAAGCGCCCGATTAATGATATGATCACCAATAATGCATGAAGTAGTAGGTGAACTGAGGTCCTTAAACTTTAGCAAAGTGTTATGTTGCAAAATTGAGCTTACTTGCTCGGTCAAAACCACTTTTCTTAGTGCTTGGCTCTTGTTCTTCCGCTTTTGGGTGCACAAGTCTTTCAAAAATTTGACATAAGCCGGAATTTGCTTGATTGCATCCAAAAGTGGAAGATTAACTTTTACTTGCCTAAACATTTCCATAATTTCATTGGTTTTTGCCTTTTGCTTGTCTTTTGAAATGGATCCTTTTAAGGCATCCGGAAATGGAACTTTTGGTTCAAACACTTTTTCAGAATTTTCTTTTGAACTCTCTTCAACACAAGAAGTTTTTAAATCACTTTGTTTCAAATCATTTTTCAGCAAAAAATTTTCAACATCATTTTTTTGCAAATCTTTCTTCAAATCATTTTCAAAATCATTCTTCAAATCATATTTCAAAGTTTTCTCATTCACAAGATCATGTATATGCAATGAAGGAGGAATGGGATGTGAAACAGGACGGGTGACAACTTGAGGTTGCACTGGTTCACTCTCTTCATTGGACATTTCAACTTGATTGTCCACAATCCTACCACTAGGCAAGGTAGTCACCGCATTAACATGTTCAATGGTGTGGCCTTTCGATGAGGAATGGGTTTCCACAACACATTGTTGCTTAGGTGGGGCATTAATAGGCATCTTTCCATTCTCTCTTGCATTGAAAGTGCTTGTTATTTGCCCTACTTGGGTTTTTAGCTTCACAATAGATTGAGAGTGAGAGTGAGAGTATAGCAATTGTGTGTTAGCTTCTAAAGTGCCCAAAGCATTCAAAACTTTTTCTTCGAAGGTGGGACTTCTAGTATTTCCTTGGGAATAAGATTGGTTGGGAAAATCAGAATTAACAAATTAATTTCCTTGTAATTGATAAGGTCTATAACCTTGGGATCCTCGATTTTAAAGTGGAGGTGGAATGTACTTCCCTTGAAAACCACCTTGGGAAGGGTTTGAGCCCTCTCCTTGGTTTTTCCAAGAGAAATTCGGATGATTCCTCCAACTTGGATTATAATGAGTACCATAAGGATGGTTCCCTTGGTTCACAAAAGCTGCATTGACTTGTTCATTAGGTTCATTTTGCACTTGTCTGTGAGGACAATGAGAAGTAGAATGAAGAACACTAGAACAAATCATACATGTTTCATTTGATGCACGATGAGAATGGTTAGGGAAGGAAGATACTTGGTTCGCCGAGTTTTGGTTAATAAAAAATTGATCAAACCTTTGAGATAAAGACTTTATTTCGGCGGCTATTTCATTTGAATAATTGACTTGATGTAAGCCAACACTCTTCCTACCTTGTGAATTTCTACCATTCCTGGATGATAATGTTCTATGCAAAGAATTTTCATTCATGCTCTCATAAAGACGCCACACGTCATCCTCATGCCTATTAATGTATGAGCCACCCATGGAAGCATTAACCATGCCTTTATAATTGTCCGATAAGCTCTCAAAGAAATATTGAACTAATTGCCATTTGGCCATGTCATGATGTGGATACTTCCTAAGCAATTCATTGAAGCGTTCCCATGCCTCATGAAACGTTTCTCCATCCCCATGTGAAAATTCTCGAATTGAGGTTCTCATGACATTGGTCTTAGAAACCGGATAGTACTTCTTCAAGAACTCTTGTTGCATTTCTGCCCAAGAAGTGATTAAAAAAGGCCTAAGATTGTTAAACCAATACTTTGCCTTGTCTTTTAAGGTGAATGGAAAAATTTTGAGTCTTAAAACCTCTTCCGGCATGTCCGTATATTTTACGGTGGAACATACTTCAAGAAACTCATCCAAATGCTTGTAAGGTTCTTCACTTGGAAGTCTATGATAGTTAGGAAGCATTTGAATGGTTTGTGGCTTAATTTCATAATGATGTGCTCTAAATGGAGGTAATTGGATGCATGTAGGTGCATTATACTCATTAGACACATAATGGTCTCTTAAAACAAGAGGTGGATTAGCTACTTGAGGTGCAACATGAACACCTTGGTTTTGAATTCCTTAATTGATGATGGGAGATTATGGAGCATACATTGGCCTTGGCATTCCATATAGAGCTTGGCCTTGTTGTTGTGGTGGTTGATGAATGTAACGCTAGGCATGCCTAATGGTACTTGTATGTTCTCATTGTGCACATTAGGATGAAGAATACCTTGTTGGTCTATGTGACCAAGGTCCTCTACATTCTCTTCATTATGGCTTCCATTGATAGATTGGTTCTATTTGAACTTCCTCTTCCCCTAGGATTCTAACGATGGATTCAAGATGCAAATCTAAAGGGACAAGAGTTGGTCTCAATGAACAACGTCCATGCATGCACAATGCAAAACACAACAAGCACAAAGAATGACAAACACTATGCCTTCACAACAATGCAATTAGACTTCTTCCACAAACACTTAATTCATACTCCTATGCTTTAACAATAATGATGCAAAGAACAATTAAGAGCAAGTCTCCATGCGGGCCGACGATTTAACTAAGGGATTGAGTAAAGAAAGTCTCACAAAGGTTCTTTAGCACTTCAACTCCAAATTTAAAGCTTAGCTTAGCAAATTTTTATTTTTTTATTTTTAGCTTTTTACTTTCTTTGCTTTGCTTGAATGCTCCTTTGCTTGCTTCCTCTCCAACAATGCACTTAGTCAATTATGAACAACACAATAAGTAACTAAAAAGAAAAATAAAAATAAAGTAAAGATACGATCAAAAGAGTACTAATCTTAATTGATCCCACAATTCCGACGTCGCCAAATCCAATCAATCAATCCCCAGCAACGACGCCAAAATTTGACGACGCCGCTTGTATACGTCAAAATAATGTAGTGAATGTGCAGTTCAAGAAAAGCCTTTTAAGTTAAATTTAAATTTATAAAAACCACTACCAACACTACTACTAATGTACCAAGAGTGAGTAGGTATCGTCCCAAGGGATTATATGTGTTGGAATTTAGCTTCAACTCTAGCGTATCACAAGAGTGCAAAAAGATAAAGATTGGTTGATTACTCTAGAAAACAATTAATTAAAATGAAAGTGAAATAAAACTAATTAGAGATAGGGATTTAAGAGATATGAAGAGAGGACTTAGGGTGTTGGAATCGCCACTAAGCTCATGTAATTAACCACTTGCTTTTCATTAATGGGGAATACATTGTTGTGAACAAAATGCGACTACCAATTGCAATTTTAAGCATGGACCATCTAATTTATGTATGAATTGTCTACCTAAACTAAGTGTAGCACAGCCCATCAATTTTAAGCATGACCCATCTAAGTAACAACAATTGTAGCACACATCAATCTAGAGAATCATGGAATTTGCAATAATAAGCCATGGAATATCTAAGCAAGCATAGATTGTCTACTTACCTACAAGCATGAATTAAATTGTAGAACAACCCATCAAGCATAAGTATAAACCATCAAATTAATTGACAAACCCATCTAATAAAACCCATGTCTAACCATCACTAGATCCTTAATTAATTACACATAGACATGCAACCAACATAGAGAAACTAGTGTAGAGATTAATTCCCAAATAATCACACATAAGACAACATGTAATCATATAGAGAATCAATAGAAAGAATTAATCCATATGAATCATGTGAGAAATAATTCCTAATTTAATCACACATAGACATGTAAATAAATTAGAGAATTAATAGGAAGAATTAAACCATAGAAATCATAGAAATATACCAAGATTCATTAAATTCATAAGGCTAGAAAACTAATCACAACAAAATATATAAATACCCAAAAATAGAAATACAAGGGTTTAGATTACATAAGGCTTAGGGCTCATCCAAGCCCTAAGTGTAGATCTAGCCAATCATGGAGGAGGTGGATGTGGTCATGAAACCCTCAAGGGTAAGCTCCAAACATGGCTCCATCTTCTTCTTCCTCTTCTTCTTCTTCTTCTTTAAACCTCTAGAGATGAAGAAAGAGTGGATCTAGATATGGGTCTTGAGATGTGCCTCCACTTCCCTCTTTTCTTCTAACCCTAATCTCTAACTTTGCTAGAGAGAGAAATATAAAATACAATGTAAAAAATAAAAAGATAAAAAGCTCCCTTACAAAAATGGGTCACTTCCCTTTATATAGAAGGTCCTTTTCTTAGTCACTAATTTAGGAATATAGCTCCAAAAATATCTAATCCCGTACTATGTCGTAGGTGGACTTTTGGGCGTGCACGGGAATAAGACAGCTCGCTGCCAGCAAAAGTTCGATTGATCAGAGAAAAAGTTTGATCGATTGGAGAAAAGTTCGATCGATCCAACTTTGATTTTCGATCGATCCAACTTTGATCGATTTCAGAAAAAGCGATTGATTTTAGAAAAAATTGGATCGATCCAACTTGGCAGATGTTTAGCATCAGCCTCTTTTTGCTCCAAATCAGCCTCTTTCTGCTCCGGATCATCACTAAGACTTAGTTTGACTCCAAAAAGGCCTTTAAGAAACCATTTTTAGCCCATTTTAACATTATTGACCTAAAATAGACAAAAACACAAATAAGAACTAAAACGGGAAAATAAGATAGATAAAGGTCCTAGAATACTCAAGCTTAAGGGGTTTAAATGTGTACTTTTTAGAGCTTATAATGAGCCTCTTCACAGAGCTACCTCTTTCATTTTCCATAAGATTAACAAACTTAATGAAGTGTGTTACAGCTTCTGATTTCTCTTTTAGGAAGTAAAACCACACCATTCTACTAAAATCATCAATAAGATACATGAAGTACTTACATCCACCAATGCTAGTGGTTCTGGTAGGACCACATAGATCCATATGTATCAAGTCAAGTGCTCTTGAGGTATTAATTTCTTTTGGGGGAAATGACACTTTGGTTTGTTTTCCTTATTGACAGGCTTTGCAGAGATGATCATCTTTAAAGTTGAGTTCTGGTAGACCTTTGACATCTTTTAGTTTCAAAATCTTGGACAAATTTCTTAAATGAAGATGCCCTAATCTTTTGTGTCATAGATTAGCTTCATCAGATGTTGACAAGTTGTATTGAGTAGTTTGAAATTCTTCAGTGACAGTACAAACATTTCCAGAAGATCTACAAACTGAGAACATAACCTATTTTGATTTAAGATCAACCACAATGCACTTTTCTTTATTAAAACACACAGTCCTTCCACTGTTACACAACTGACTTACACTAAGAAGATTATGTTTAAGTCCTTCAACAAGTAAAACTTCTTAAATCTCTGGTAATTCTTCCGACTTGCTACAGTGCCAATACCAACAATTTTAGCCTTCTGATTGTCTCCAAATATCACATCTCCACCATCAAATTGTTTTAGAGTGATAAATTTTGAACCATCACTTATCATGTGTCTTGAGCAGCCACTGTCAATATACCATCTGTCCACCTTGTTATAGCCTTAAAACCTGTATACACAAATAAATTCACTGAGTTTAGCTTCTTGGGAATCCATACCATTCTGGATTTCACAATAGACTCTTTGTTCTTAACCTTCTGAGCTTGAGCTACATCAGACTTCGTCATATACATTTTAGTCACTTTGAAGTTCCTTATAGATGCTGTAACAAAATCACTTACGTTCAGTCTTGAAGAGTTGAAACTGTTGTTAGGTAAGTCAGACCTTGATCTCCAAGGTTCTATAATGGGATACCTAGAATACGCATCACCATTTGTAACTTTAAAAAACATAGAGTGTGTCTGATTGAACTTAGTAGTTGTATCACACACATAACCAATTCCAGTCTTCCCAATTTGCTTAGTAGATTATTTCCAGAGCTCAGCCATCTTTAAGGACATCTCTTCAAGAATGAGTGATAGTTCTTCTTTAAACTTTTTGGTAGACCATTGAGTGCTGATTGAAGGTTTAAATAGGCTTTGGATGGTAAGAGAGATTGAACACAACATTGACAAATTAAGTTTGAAGTGTTTTGTGAGAACATATTTGAAGTTTTTTGTGAGAACTTGTTTGAACTTCTTCATATACATTTTAGTCACTAGTTGTTTGTATCTTGTTACACACTTAACTGTCTTACTCTCTGCACACACCCAAGCACAAGAATAGACCCCAGTTTCCCTAACCAATACAAACACCAGTACACCACTGTGCATGCAAGAACTCCCCCTGTCCTAAGCAACCATGCTTAGACCCATTAAGGTCTCAAAGCTCACAACACACACCATTACAGATGTAAATCAATATAATAAAGTCTCCCCTACAATTACAATCGGTTAAACAACACATAATTCTAAATTACTGCCTCACAATAACAATCTGTTGCACTTAGGATTTGAGGGGTAAAATGGGAAATTCCTCTCGAGATCAATTCTGCTACAGTTCACACAGTCTTCTTTCATTGTAGTACTCATGTAAGAAGCTTTGAACAATCAAACACAGTATGAGCATATATCACAATTCTTTCATAGCCCTCATATCAGCACAAAACAGCCTTAGTCGTAAGGCTTGAATACTCAAAAACACAATATACCATTTTTCTGAGATAAGTCCAACTTAAACAATCTTGATTCACCAAAATATACTTGCTAGCAGCTTAATAACTCAAGAAATAGCTCAGTATAACATATCAGTACTTGAATCCAATATTAAAGCAGAAAAACAAGCTTAACTAGTGATATTAGAGTCCATATTCATTTCCAGCATGTTTTCAACACAAACACAATAATAGGCAAGTGTAATTAACTTGTGTATACCTGACTCAGCCCTTGAAATAGACCATAGAAGCTTAAAACCCAAAGTCACTACTCAATCCAGCCCTTGCAGCAGTAATTCTAATAGCAGCATTATCTCAGCACCTTGTAAATTCTCCTGACTTGATTCAATAGGTTTTTCTTGTATGGATCATCATCAGAGAGCTAAGAAAAACTTGTTTGACATTGGATGCTCGAGAGTTCTTAGCTCTTAATTCAAGTCAAGACTCAAGGCATAAACCCTAAAAGGCCTCATAACAGCATATTTATATCTGTATACACGTAACAACCTTGGTACAGCTACTCCAATACACCTGTCACCTTTTACAAATCATTTAGAGAGAATGATTCAGATATTTTTTAGAGCAATGCACCAGTGCAGGCCTGCCACCTCAGCTAATTTGTTGCTATTCTCACCAGCTGCAGCAGGTTATAGGTATGAGTACTGAATTCCAATTCTATCCAAACTTAGCCTCTAAGCAATACAATATTTCTGCATATATCATCTCACAAGGACCACTAAGATGTGGAACACTCCTAAGCACAGCTAAAAAAGACCACAATACCCTTGTAATAGATTTTATTCTTCTCAGCCTACAAATAGTCCTGAGACTATATATTTCACAATGCAGGTTCACTAAAGGTTATTCAGTGTAATACAACTATCAAGACAAACATATAACAATGGAATATAACTAAGAAAAGACCATAGTACCTTTGTAAGCACCTGTAGCTAACACTGGAGTACTAAACCTTCACTGTCACAGTGGTTTAGATCAAAACAGACTGAACCATTGCAATGCACTATTACAAATCACTGAGAACAATGTGATACGAGGTAGTAAATGTCAATACAACCCCTGGACCTTATTTCAATACACAATGCAGAAAGAAGTCATACTTAAAGCCACTGGAACCATACTTTTTGACATTAAAAGGCAATATATCTTAAGATAAATTAGGACCAACAATTTCCTCATCCCTCAAATTTTCTTCATTTCCTGCCATGGTATTAAATTCAAGTTCGATTCCTCTTATATTTTCAGATGCCCTAAGGTTTCTTCTAAGAATCCTCTCAAGTGAATTTATATCAATTGGTTCTTCAAAAGTTGGCAAAGATAATGACCTACGACCAAACATCAACAACAAAATTCACATAACAGCACAACACCCCTTCACCATAACATCCACATACAATGTTTCCTTTCTTTTCAATTATCAACAAAACAAAAAATAAATGGCCGCAATAAAGACCGATGGTTTGCAAAATAGAAATACAGAAATAGCCTCGACAAAGGCTTCACAATCAAATATCACTAATTTATATACATGCAAAATATTCAAATTTTTTAAAACTAGAACTTTTGAAAAACTTACTCAGAGTCCTTTAGACTTCCAATTTTCAATTTTTCTTTGTCAAGCCTTGAGTTCCTAGAATCTCACAAGAGTACTTAAACACAAAAATCACCAAAACCAAACTGAAAAATATCCACAAAACATAATATTCACAATTAAACCAAAGGTAATCTTTAAACCTCGGTTACAAAACCATTAGCAATCCCCGGCAGCAGCGCCAAAAATTGGTGGTTAAAATATGTTTACCAATAATAATCAACACTTGTAATAGCACAAATCATTATAAAATAGGGCTATCATAAAGGTAAGTCGAACCACAAGGATTGTTAGTTTATGGCAACCAAGGTTGTGAAATCACTTTGCTTGAGGGAAGAGGTGTAAAAGGTTTTTGTCACTTAGAATTAGGAATTAAAACTTGCATAAAACGGTAAATGGAATGAATTTAAGACGAAATGAACTTATGTAGAGAGAGCTAGGGAAGTGAATCCACCACCAACCATATAAACATGCTTGCTTGTGATTAACTTGGGGAACAACTTATGTGTGTGACAATGATGTGTAGTAATACATGATTGCTACATTATCTTTAAGAAATTCATAAAATCAAGAAGTAAGTATAATCCATCAAAGTTTTACATGCTTGAACTACCTAAACTAGGGTGTAGCTTATGACATGCTCACTAAGCTAAGGACCATCAAACTCCTCAATAAATATGATAATAGCACATAAAGTCAAAAACCAAGAATAATCCATCAAAGGGAGGCCTTAAGCTATGGACTATCAAACTTTTCATACAACATGCTATTAAAAACCATTTCATAATCTCATCTCCATTCTCACTATGAAGATGTAAGCCATATAATCATGAGAAGATACAATCTAAGACAAGATAATAAGTTCAACATAATCATTTATTGAAAAGAAGAACCATTACAACTTGTGTAAGTCTATAGACTATGAAACTACCATATACATACTTCATTCCCCAAATTGAAACACAACTAGAGCATGCTTACAAAGAAGGGCTTCATCACTTCCCTAGAAAGGGAGTTAGTGACCCATAGAAGTAAGGGAGGAAGATGTTGAAGAGATCAGCCCTTCCATTTTCGCACCCTTAGCAAAATGTAACCCAAAGCTCTCAAGAACATAATATTTCTCTCTAGAAATCCTCTTAATATTTGATAATCTTTTACAATGATTCAACTCACCCCATATAGCCAAAAGATCCTACTAAACCCCCTTAATTTCGTGGTCAGAAGTCCCTAGAAGAATACAGACCCATCCCTTCAATCAAGGGGACAACATTGGGTAAAAAAATGAAGACCATGACCTGCTGTCTGCAACTTGGCGAGCCCCCGCAGATATTGGTAGGCCCCCGCGGGGTGCCATGGTGCTATCTTCAGCGTGCAACAAAGGGGCATCCTGGGGCTGTGGTGGCAACCGGCGGGGACCCGCAGGAACTGGCGGGGCCCCACGAATTTTGGAGGCTACTGGAATTTTATTTTTGCAATTTAATATCTAGAGTATAACTTGGCGGGTGCCCGCAAGATTTGTGCATGAGGCTGGCGAGCGCCCACAGTGGTATGAACTGGGCTCAAAATACTTCTCTTAAATTGACCTTAGGCTTGGCCCAATGACTCCATCTTCCGTCTTGGACACTGCAAAATGTGTCCATGAGTTTATTGGACCAAAAGTTCTTAGTATCCATGTAGATCCCTGGCTAGTATGCCATGATCTTTAAGAATGCACCAAAACCTCAATTTTATTTCTTTTTGAGGAACAAACCTGAAAGTGCACAAAAACACAAAACTGAAGATAATCTATATAATAAAACCAACTAATGGACTTAACTACTGCAAATAAGGGCACTTGTATATGCAATATTCGGCGCTTATCATTTACATATATTATTTACGCAACATTAGCAAAAAATAATGAACTCTTAAACCATGCTCTTTTACCACTTGTAAAACATGATGTAATATTTGAGCAAAAACATTAAACACAAATCGTAATCCAGTAAATTAAACTTCATTACTTTCACATATCTATAATAAATAAATAAATATAAATTTCTCATCCATGATAGCAAAGCTCGTTGAGACAAGCAAAAGGTCGAGATGTCTTCTGCAGTATAAACAATGCGCTAGACTACAACTTCGGACAAGTGCAAAACATGGAAACTAGTTTCTCTCTCTCTTAGCCTTTTGCACACATAAAACTTTATATGTATTGTTTTCATAAGTGTGCATAATTGATGAGAAATATGAACTTCATAAAGGCAGAAAAAGAACATGTTTCCATTGTAATGCTAATTTTCATTTTCCATCAAAGTAAGAAGAAAAATGAAACAATTCTTTAATAATTAATTACCAATAAAGTTGACCAAATCATATAATATCAGTTTGATATCTATTTACTTAGCCACCAAATAATAAAAATATATCACGTGTCCAAATCAAGTGGCTTACACTTAGGAAAAGTCTTATACTAACAACATTGTATAGAGAATGTAATAACCATTAAGTAAAATTAATATTTTGTTGATGGTTTGCAGTAAGCCACTCAGTTTTGATGGTTTGCTATGCTAATTTGAAATAATATTAGGTTGAAACAATGTATTTAAAATCATACTGGAAACACCTAATTAAAATCTGGACAAAAAATGGTGTGATTGGTTACTTTAAAATATTTTATTTTTTACTTTTCCCACAAATTACTAGAGTCTGAAAATAAGCATCTCAAAAACACAATGAGGCTTTAAAAAAAAAAAAAAAAATTTGTGCCTAGCTATGTCTAATCCAGTTGATTTATGAGATTGTGTTTTTTCTTGTTAAAAAAAGGGACAAATGGGTTAATTTATTGAATTTACAAGTTGTTGGCAAAAGTGGGTAAAAGGCTCTTTATTTGTTAAGTAGTGTCATGCCACGATTTTCCCCGCCCTCTTTAAGGGTCAAACTAAACACTTATGAGGCAGAAAGGGGTTAAATGCGACGAAGTGGCTATAGCCAATTATTATTTATTTTGAAGTAGGGCCAATTTACAAACATTTAGAGTCGCCACCTAGCATAGGGTTATGGTATGCTAGGTCACCTATGGTGTCTAAGGAAAAATAGATGGACACATGAGAGGTCTAATTTGGACCCTAACAAATTTGACATCCACTTAGTCTACGAAAACCAGATTAATGGGCTCAGGGGCTTAGTTGTGCATGGGGAAGGTGTTAGGCACCCTATGACACCTGTAGAAACACGATTACCTTACTTTCTATGTTGTATTCCAAAATATATATATATTTATAAGTATAAATATAGCATCTAAAGATGCCTAAATATGGTTTTTGAAGCTTAACCTTATCTACAAGAGAAAAGATCAATGCTTTCGTAAGCACGTGTTATTTTAAAAAAAGAAAAACTTTGATATATATATATATATATATATAGTTAAACATATAGGTTTTAGAAAATTTGAACGTAAGAGTTCTTAAAGAGACTTGAATATATATATAGAGGGTTTGCTTTTTTAAGAGTAAGCTTTGAAAAGATTTTTTTTTAATTTTTGACGAAGAAAATGATATTTAGATTTAATTTTAAAAAGATGATTAAGAATCAGTGAGAGTTATTTTAAGAAGGACTCAAGTTAAATCTCTAATCACATTTAGTGGGTGCTTTGATAAGCCATAATTGATGTATATTACATATATTTGATCATATGAGCTTTAAAATAAAAGAAATGAACTCCATTGGTATCTGTTTCAGAAGTCTGATTGTAAGAAACAAATACTTTAAATGAAACTATGGAATGGGATGTCTTTTTACTGAATGAAAAGGAAGCATGGGTTAACAATTGTACAAAGATGGACTTATTACATTGTTGTCAATGGGATCCACAACAAAGTTAATTAGTTGCCAGAAAAATGTAATCAATAATATATATATACACACACACATATATATATATGTAAAAACAAAAGCATAACCCAGGCTGTGAATCTATAACCATGTCTCAAAGGAGTAAATAAGGTTTGTGCCTTTGAGAGTATCACTGAGTTCAAATGGCCCTGTGACAGTCTTCATGCTTTGGAATTATGGCTTACATGACAACTAGGGTGTCATGAAACAATTGTATCCGTAGAATTCTAAAAAAAAAAAAAAAAAAATCAAATACTTGAAGAAAAAAATGATGAATAAAACAACTATAGCTATCATGACGACTAAGGTGTTGTAGACACTAAAATTTTAGTGGGCTTTGGTTTTGATAAATGGACCCATTAAATAAGGGCCTAATGTTTAATTAAGTTATTTAATTGGCCCAAGGTTAGTCCACATAAATTATTTAATTAGCCTAGTGCAGATAGTTAAATAAAAAGATAATTATTCCTAATAAAATATATTTGGAATAATTATTTTTAAGGATAATTATCATAATATAACCGGCCCGGCCCAGTTATTATTTTATCCTTATCAGTAGATAACACGTGTCATCATCCTATGGATCCAAGAAGCCTATAAATAGAGGCATGAAGGAAGAAGGAAGGGATATACAAACAAATTCAGAGTCCAGAAATCCAGAGACTCAGAAATCCAGAGGACACAAAATTCAGAAGTCCAGAAATTCAGACACAAATTCAGAATTCAGAAGTCCAGAAATTTAGACACAAATTCAAAATTCAGAAGTCCAGAAATTCAGAGACACAAATTCAGAAGTCTAGAAATTCAGACACAAATTTAAAAGTCAAAAGTCCAGAAATTCATATACAAATTCAGAATTTAGAAGTCCAGAAAATCTGAGACACAAATTCAGAAGTCCACAAATTCAGAGACACAAATTCAAAAGTCCAAAAATTCAAACACAGAAATTTAGAATTCCAGAGAGAAATACATAAACTCTGCCCAAAAGCGAAGAACAACAAGCACATCAAATCGTGCTGTTCTCCATCAAATTTTACGGTGATCAACAACAAGCACATCAAATCGTGCCGTTCTTCATCCAAATTCCACGGTGATTCAAGATCAAGCTCGTGCAACCCTTTGATCCAACCAACAAAAAAAGAGGAGATCGAATCAACGGACCTTTTTTTTTTGTAAAGAATATTATTACAGAGGATTGTATACAAATTTTTTCAATTTAATAAAATATTATTTGCTCCCATATTTTGTTCTTATTTGCGGACTACAAAATTTGTGTGTATACATTTCTAACACACCTGGTGGGACCTCCTCTACCTCTTATCTCTTTCTCCTACATCAAATCCTCAATAAATTCATCGCCAGATTCTATGACTTTCGACAAGATTCAAATGAAAAGCAAGAATATCGCCAAGGACATCGCAGTCATGATGGACAACATTATTACCACTACAAAAGGTGGTAAGAAGGTTACAACTTCGTCAAGTGGTATAAACATCTCTGCAAGTTCAATGATGTAGAGCATGGTCAAAGCATCCATTCCTGCCAAATGATAACACGATGCGATGAGAGCCGATTATGCCAAATCTATCAAAGTAACAACTTAAACTTATACCGCTTTCACCTCGCTGGGGGCAAGGAGAAAGGTTTCTACAACCTCAAAAGTTGCTCCAGTCACAAGTTTAAGTTCCACCTCGCTGGAGGCTAGGGGGAAGGTCCTATAACCTCAAAGGTTACTCCAATCACAAGTTCAAGTTCAAGGCTGGTCCACCCAAGGCCAAAGATTTTTTCTGACTCCATCACTATGCCAGTCATGATGACGAGTACTACCTCGTACGGAGAGCAATTGATGACTATAGCCCATGCAATTGAAAGATTACAACATTCTCTTAAGGAGCAAGATCTGAAAATTGCCTCGCTGACAGAAAAGTTAAAATTGCGTGATGACAATGTTGAGTCAAGGAAAGGCCGGATTCCTCTTTCTAATTCCATACCAAAGAACACTCTAATTGATGATCAAAATGACGTGTCCGCCAATCCAACAATTGATGCTACCTTCGTCACCCCACTTTCTGTCCAACAACTTCAAAACATGATATTGAATTGCATAAGAGAATAATACAGTGGCATTACTTAAAGTGCTCGCATGCACTCAAAGCCTTACACAAAAAGAATTGACATCTTAAAAATGCCGGTTGGGTATCAACCTCCAAAACTTCAACAGTTTGACAGAAAAGGAAATCCCAAGCAACATGTCGCACACTTTGTAGAAACTTACGGCAATGCTAGTACAAATGAAGATCTCCTTGTCAAGCAATTCATTCATTCCCTCAAAGGGAATGCATTTGATTGGTACACAGAACTTAAAGCTAGAGGTATAGATAGTTGGGAGCTGATGGAATGAGAATTTCTCAGCCGTTTCTACAGCACTCATCGTACTATAAGTATGCTGGAGCTTACAAAAACAAAATAGATGAAGGGTGAACACGTGGTTAACTACATCAACCGTTGGCGAGCTCTAAGTCTTGACTGCAAGGATCGTTTGTTTGAAATTTCTGCAGTTGAAACATGTATGCAAGGAATGCGCTGGGAGCTTCTTTACATCCTACAAAGGATTAAGCCTCACACATTTGAAGAGCTTGTTACTTGAGCCCACGACATGGAGCTTAGCATGGAAAATCATGGTGCTAGAGAAGATGTTCCTGATATACCCGACAACCTTCAAGAAGATGAGAGAAGTGAGTTCGAAGAAGAAGACAATATACTTCCTAACTCGGATGACGAAATAGCTTCAGCTTTCATTATAAGCATCATCTCGAGAGACTTGCATCAAGAAACGCACCATGCTACAACAATGACTTCAACCGAAAGTGCAAAATCACAAGGGCATTAAGTCAAAGAAACCAAGAAGAAAATCTTCAAAGTGACGACGAGATAGTCCATGTCCTCAAGTATAAGCTTGAATTATTGTCTTATTCTTGCAAAGTTGAAGAATAATCAAAATTGAAGTGCTCCCAAATACGAGCCTAAACTGTCGATGACACTCCTTGACACGAGTTTAAACTGTCTACCTAGAAAAAAAATCAAGAACTCCTTGATATGAGTTTAAACTATCTCCCAAATAAAAAATGACACGAGTTTAAGCTATTTACCTGAAAAAAAATTAAGAACTCCTTGATACGAGTTTAAACTATCTCCCAAAAAAAAAAATTAATACTCCTTGACACGAGTTTATACTGTCCACCTGAAGAAAAAAAAATCATGCGCTCCTTGACACGAGCTTACACTGTCTACCTGGAAAAAAAAATCAAGAACTCTTTGATACGAGTATAAGCTGTTTGAAAAAACAAAAAACAAAAACAAAAAACAAAAACAAAAACACCTATTTGACCCGAGTATAAACTTTTTCGAAAAAACTCTTATCTCTATTGAACTACGTGATGACTTAATCCCTCTTTTGAGGGTATGTAGGCAGCTTAAAATTTTATCTTATGTTCAGTACGACACTAAAAAAATTCCTTAGAGTATGCAAAATGGCAAAGTGTGCTCGACACAAGATATCAAAAGGACTAGTCGCAATTAATCAACTTGGCTTACTGTCAAGATATTGTTCTCGCTCGTCACAAACTTTCAACTTGGTTAGCTTTTTAGATGTTGTCACTCATCATGCAATATCAAAAGTACTCGTCGCATCCTGTCAACTTGGTATGCCACCAAAGTGTAGTTGCAAAGAAAATTTTGGTCTATCGCCAAATTGTAGCTACAAGGAAGAAATTTGGCCCACCGCCAAAATGTAGCTACAAAGAAGAATTTTGGTCCGTCGCCATAGTTGTAGCTACAAAGGAAATTTTGATCCGGCAAAGTGTAGCTACGAAGAAATAAATTGGTTCGTCGCCAGACTGTAGGTGCCAAGAAAAATTCTGCTCACCGCCTAGGTATTGCTGGAAAAGATTTTGGTTGAGCTATCATTGAAGAAAATATTTTGTTCATCATTGAGGTGTGGCAGGAAGAAATAAATAAAATTGACTTGCTGCCAAGGCATCGCTGAAGAATTTGGGTCATCGCCAAAGTGTTGCAGTGGTGTGTGTCGAATGCAACAAGCTAAAATGTGTTAAGTGGCCAAGTTTAAATTTGTAAGAGCCATTACCACCAATACTAATAACGTAATTAGGGTGAATAGGGATCGTCCTAAGGGAAATGGAAGCTATACTAATATGGAAACAAGGTCAGATTAGTAGGTCAAGTGATCAAAATATGAGATAGTTGGTTGATTAAGCTACATACTAAACTAAGCAAGTTTAATGCAAATCAAGCAATAGTAAATGAAAGATAGAGATAACAAAAGAGAGAGATCTTGAGACTTAAAGGTCACCACTAAACATCACCTTTCTAGACACTAATGTATAATAGATGAGGGGAAACATGTGTTGCAACTTAAGTGTGTGTTTTTTATTCAATCAACAAGCATAGATGACTAATTAAGTATACATTGTCTAAACAACCTAATGAATAACACAATATATCAAATCAAGTCATTAATCCTTCCTTTAAGTTCACAATCCAAACACATCAAATGGTTAGAAAAATATACTATTTGCATTCATAAGTATGGAACATCAAACAACAAGCATGGATTATCCTCTCATCTAGGAAAGTAATGCATCTACACTACAACTAATCTAAGGACATGAAAATTAAACTAATTAAGATAAGGAAGAGGCACAATCCATCAAGAAATGAGCATGAACCATCAAACAAACCACAAGAGTATTGTAATTAAGCACTATGCCTTGACAATCTCTAGATTCATAGCATCAATATACATAGACATGCATCAACATCACAAAACCAAAAGATAAACACATGACCATGTACTCAGCATACATAGACATATGGATAGAATGAAATGATCAATTGAAAGTATTAATCAACACAAATCATTGTAGGAATAAGATTCATATATAAATCAAGTGTCAAGATAACATTCTCAAAATATACAACATCAAGGTCTAAAAGGCATGTTCATGGCTAACTCTAGCCCCAAGAAGATGTTTAGCCACTCATTAATGTAGTCCTCCAACCCTCAAGGGTTATCTCCATGGTAGGGATGACCTCCTTCTTGATGGAAACCCTAGATGAATGGAAGAGCTCCCCAATAGTGTGTATCTCTAGCCTCTCCTCTCTTTTTTTTTTATTTTTTATTGTTTCTCTAAAGTATGATATATTTTTGTAAAAGTGGCTCAAAATCCTTATATAGGTAGCTCAAGTGTCACACCCAATGGTCTGGACTCGTGCATTAAGGCTCCTTCAACGATTACACCATGAGCCAACTTTTAATGAGCTAGACTCTGTTTTAATTCGTATTTGAGAGGGTTCGATCGATCAAACTTTGATGAGATCAATCAAACTTTGGTGAGATCTATCGAATGTTGGCGAGATCGATCCATCCTTGGTGGCGCCTTTTTATAATACGACAAATCTTTAAGATATTTTGGGATAAAGACAAAAGTGGTAGGTAAGGATGAGATCAAGGAAGTTTGATCGATCTGAAGAAAGTTGGATCGATCGAAGATGGTGAATTCTTTTCGATAAGCACAAGGGGTCTGATCTATCTTGGTGAGGTAAGATTAATCAATGTGAGATCGATCGAAAATATTCCTAATCGATCGAAGATTGCTGATTTCCACCACTTTGCTTCCTTCTTCCATTCAACTTGAGATTGCTTCTTTTATACTCTAATTTGGCTGAATTGACTTATTTTGGGGATAAGTGCCTGAAAAGAGCAATAACATGAAATTAGTCTAAGATAGGAAAATAAGATAGATAAAGGTCCTAGAATGCTCAAGCTTAAGAGGTTTATATGCACACTTTTAAGCGCTCATCACACCCCCAAACTTAAATATTGCTAGTTCCTAGCAATGAACTACGAAGTAAGGAAATGAAATGAATATCTATACAAGTATGAACTAGAAAGCAATAAATGGATAACACCACTTTCGTAGGGAACACGATTGCATTTAGCGTATGCAACAAGCCTTTTAAACCCCTAGGTTACCCCTAGTTGTAATGACCCGGTCATTTTTCTTCTTTTTCTTTTTCTTAGATTTTAATGGATATTTTTTTTTTCCATTATTTTTTCCTTTTTGGGTTCGGTTTTCATCACTTGATGTCATCTCGAGTGCTTTGGAATGATTTTCGAGACTCTTTTCCTTAGATTGACAACTTCCTTTGGGGATTGTGTCATTTCCATATTTTATTTTTCCGAATACTATTCACATTTTGTCTTTTTCTCGTTTATCCTTTTTCCTTTCACAACCTCACTTTTTGTGCTAGGATTTGATTCCAGTTTTGCATGCATTCATGATATTTGATTTCTATGATAGTGGTATTTTTACTTTTCTAGAAAAGTATGTTGATTACTTACTTCCTTCATAAAGGGGCATTAATGCATACTTTAGTGTAATTCTTCTTAACTTGTAGGGTTTTAGTGTAATTAAATAAAGTAATTATTTTTCATCTTGGGGACCATTTTGCAATTAAATTTGGAAGATATTTTTAAAAAGGGCCTTTTTGCAATTTTTGAAAAGTGTGACAAGTGTCACACTCTCATTGGTCCACTTGTTGACATTTGTGTGGAAACACTTTAATGCATTGGATGATGACATTTGGAGGGTGAGGATTCACCCACTTGTTGGCCTAGGATTGGTGCACTTGTTGGCTTGGATGGTTGACAAGTGTAGGTATGGGATTAAGCCTAGGAAGGAGCCATGGATTGGTGACAAGTGTAGGTTCACAATTTAGTCTTGCAAATATCTTTGGGCCACTTTAGGATTATGGTTTTAAAGGAGGGTTTTTGTACAATTGATCATAAATGTGTGTGTTGACCATGGTGTAAGATCACATAGTGAGTGGAGGATTTCTATTTCCTCCACTCACACATTTTCACATTTCATCACTTTCTTCCTCACCACAAAACCCTAGCCTCCATGGATGAAGCTTGAAGTTTTAGGCATTGACCTTGATCTTTGAGGCCCTTCCACTTACTTTAGACCATAAAGCTTGGAATATTTTTTGTTCCCCTCATCCTCCTCTTCAAAACCCTTAACTAGCCCAACTCCTAGTTTTGCTTTGGTATCTAGGGATTCAATTCTCTAGTGAGGTATTGATCTATTATTTTGAAGTATTTTTATGTCATTATTGAGTGTTTTACATGCATAGAAGAGAAGGACTTGTATTCTGCCCTTAAACTGTTTTAACTTGAAATAAATCTTGTCAAATTAAATACATAACATGAAAATATAATCAATTAGCTTCTAATTAGTTTTGGTTTCATATAATTTGGATTTAAAATTAATTAGTTATGAATTTTTGAAGTTGCAAGCTAGTTGTTGGAAATTTAAATCTTTTCTTATCCGGTCCGGAAACTAATTTTTATATGGAGCTGTGTTGCTTCAATTACCTTAAAATTTTTACTGGAACTTTCCCCATGGATTTTACACTACTCAGAATTTTTTCACGATTTTAGAACATTTATAAATTTTTTTTAAAATCCGAGACTATCTGTTGTCCATGTTTTTATTGCAGCTGGAAAACATATTTTTAGATGATTTATTTCACTAACCTTTGACATTAGATCATGGCTTACATTTCCAGTTTTACACTCTCATATGTTTACTTCCAAAATAAATTAGGTTTGCCCAATTTGGATGTCAAATGAATTTTTCATGAATTTTCAAAGTTGGAAGCTACAGGCTGAAAATGTGTTTTCTGGGCAGAATTTGTTTCAAAGTTGTGGGTCAAAACTATTTCAATTGAGAAAATATTTTGTTAAACTAAATTGATATTATCAAATTACAGTGTTTAAGCTTTCATTGGGCTTTGGATTCATTCAATTTGGATTAGAATTGATTTTTTTATGAATTTCCCAAGTTGAAGGTAACAAGCTGAAATATTTGTCTTGGGGACCAAAAATTTGGGGCGATTTCACTTCGGTGGTAATTAGGATTTTCATTCTAATTGAGGTAGGGGATGTTCTAGGCTTTTGTGTGTGTTGTATTGAGTGTTTAGCATGATTATACAACTTAATTGCATGCCTTTTATCGATTCTAGAAAATTAGTATTAATTATTTCTTTGTATGAAATTTAATTCACAAGGATGTGTATAACTTAGAACGGAATTGTGGCCTGCTAGAAAATCATGTTTTAATATGTTTGTTAATATTTATTAAATTGGGATTAATTGAATAAGAATTGCATATTTTATTTAATATTTATCTTTTGTGAAAGATTAAATCCCATGGCCGTACCTAGCACAAAATTGACTTGTGATATGCTTTTAAATTATGTCATGGCATGTTGTTTAACATACTTTAATTTGAGAACATTTGGACAAGTATGAAAATCTAGATATTTTAATTTAAATGATTAATTAAAATCTAATTAAGGGTTCCATTGGCCTAATTAAGTGTTTAACTTGATATTTGTGATAACTATGACTTATGTTCTAACATATGTTAATTTGGAACCATTTGATGTTGTTTTAGAAGTTAGGGATTTGATTATCATGATTTAATTAAATTCCACTTTATTATTCTTATGGCCTAATCGAGTTTTGATGTGGTGTATGTAATGACGATGCTATATTGTTTATCATGTATTAATTGGAGGCTATTTGATTGAGATTTGAAACCTAGGGAATTTAATTAGTTTATTGATTAAATTCCATTTCTATTGTATTATTGAATAACTCATGTATTTGACATTGATAGTATGTTTAAAGCATGACTTTTGACTTATAATGGATTTATGAGTTATGTTTCAATATTGGATTATATTGTTATAGCGCTTAACGAATCGCGCTCTGAAGATTCGACATGTGATGTTATTATAGCGCGTAATGAATCACGCTCCGAAGATTCGACATTGTCATCCTATAGTAGTTGTGGATTTAGAGCATGTGTTGTGTGGTTTCAGCCTACTTGTGCATGAAGGTAGTTTCGTATACTATTCAATACGTATATAAGTTGTAAACTTATCTAATTATTTTGGAACCACTTGGGACATTGCATGATAGCTAGGGTTTGGCTCTAGTACGGGGACAAGAGTCCTTTAAGTCAAAAGTTCGCGCGTTGGGTAGGCTGCCTGGGGGTTAGTAGATCTAAATTAGCCCAAAAAGTTCGGGCATTGGGTAGGCTACCTGGGGGTTAGTAGCTCCAAATTAGCCCTATATCGATCTCATTCGACTGATGTCCAAGTCTTCCACTATTTGTTTTCGCATTCAATTCCAAGTTATCAATCATGTTTATATTGTGACTGTGGTTTTGGCTATTGGCGATTTGATGTTGTTAAGTACATCCATACTAAATTGCTTTATTTAGTTGATTTAGAATTTAGATTTCAAGTTGATAACTTTGAGAATCTATATCTAGTTGCTTTGTGTAAACATGTTTCTATCTAGTTGCTTTGTGTAAGCATGTTTCTATCTGGTTGCTTTGTGTAAGCATGTTTCTAACTAGTTGCTTTGTGTAAGCATGTTATATCTTGTTGTTATGTGTAGCATGCTCTTGTGTTGTTGAAATTGCATAAAGGATGTGTTTTATGCTAGAAATGATCTTAGGTAGCTAGGATGCTCCCTGAGTCTCACCTTTGACATAGACGTTAAGTGGAATGAACCACAATGATTAAATCATGTACACTTGTAAAACGTAGGTCGATGCATACTCATTTCCTATGAGTAGCTTTATGTTACTCACCCCTACGATACTGGGCATATTTCAGGTACAGGATACAAGATTACAGATTGTAATTGCTTGAGTGATGAAGCATTCTTGTTCACATGCAAGTGTTAGCATGTTCATGATTTGTCTATGAAACGTAATTTTTCTAACTTGGAGGTCTGACATGTCAAATGCTGTAAATGAGTTGTAATAAGGCCATGGGCCATTGTAGCATGTTTAAAATACCATTTTACACTTGCGTGTATGTTCACATCATCACACAATAGCATATAATGCAATTTGATCATGCCATAGGGAGTCATTTTGATGCCTTAGGGATGACGTACATCTCTAGTGGTCACTTAGTTTCCTTCGTTTCTACATTTCGGATCCGTTATCGGGTCATTCTTTTGGTTCATCACAGGGCACACTGGGTTGAAAAATCTTCGTCACACTAGTGGACGAGTGAAGTCTCATGAGGGTTTCCAAAAATGATACCCACAAACATTAAGCTCATTCTCACAAAAGAGGCACCAATATTGCAAACAAACATCGGGAGAAAACTACCTCAAGTATGTAATTTTTCAATCATTTCTAAGCAATCTCCCAAAATTTCAACATCAAGCAAGCAATATGGTCTTCCACACATCAAGAAAATGATCATGCAAATCAAAACAACTCTAGAATCCTTTTTGAGTGAACCGGCATCAAGTATGTTGCTATCTAAACCAACTAAAGAAATGATCACATCCTTACCCTCAAAATAGCACACAAATCTAGTACCGATCATCAAGATAAAGAATGTACCTTTTATCAAAGCTTTATTCAACTAGGTGCACTTATTCTTTCCACTCGATTTTTTTTTTTTTTTTTTTCCTAATCCTAAGGATCAAAGATGGAAGCATAGTGCAATGTGTTGATATATTAAGCTTTCTAGCGATCCATAAGGTCGAGCGTTAGGTCAATGACTCCCAAACCAGATAGCTTTAGGGCATTAGGTGTTTAAACAGCCCCAAGGACTTACAAGCTCAAATCAACTAGGCTACAAATCGAAACAACCTCCATCTAATCATTTCCCACTTCTCACCTTTTGGGAGAAGCCCTCAGTTTTTTTTATTTGCCTTTGTAACAACTTCTTTTCTTTCTTTTTTTTAATGTTTAAGTTATTAAGTTATTAACCTAGAGTTTAGGCGATCCACTTTTCGGCGTGAGAAATTCAGTGCTTGATGTGGCTAGAATCCTGGCTACTCAATGAAAAGGGATTGTCATCCACTTTTGTCAAAATGAAAGCTTTCAATGCACTACTAGCCCAATTGAGATATAACCAATTCAATAATCAACAAAGCATGTACCCCACAAATGAATGCTAGTGTGCGCCTGTGCTAGTGCAGAATCCTAGAGTGAATCTTAAAACAATCACAAAATCAGGATGATGTGGACCACAAGTGCAAGCAAGATATTAATCTTTCGAAAAATTTACTCCTAAATGGCATCCACAAGGCATACAAGGAGTATTGGACTCTCAAGTCAAGCAATTTTTAAATTTTAAGCAGTATAGTCCTTAAAAGATCAAAACCATGGCTAGTTATGGACCAATCATAGAAAATCCCTCAAATACATGAGTCATACTCAAAATTTTAAATTGAAAGTAAATACTGCAATTAACATCCATTATCCCTAAACTTAAATGGCACAATGTCCTCAATGTACAAAGAGAACAAAAGAAAAGAGTATACCAGTGCAACTAAGGCAAGGAATAACCGGGACACAAGTATCCAAAGTGGGTGGTATAACCCCCCCAAGCTTGGAATTAACTGTGGTCCTGAAAAATGGCACTTGGACAAAACTCATCAGATAACAAAGGGATAATAACAGTGCATAGTGGACATACAAGTTTAAATGGGATAAGTAATGAAATAAGGAGAGAGGAATAAGGGTGGTACTAAAAAATTTGGGCCGCACTCTCTCTCACTAAAGTCACTGGGATGTACCTGATAAATAGAGTCAATCACAGATAAATGTATCAATATAACAACTGGACATCCAAAAATATCATGTATACGATATAAAAAATAAAACAGTACAATGTACATCACAGAATTAGGGCCAACAGATTGGCCACAAAAATAACAGTATCAATGTAACAGTAAAGTATCACAGATATATAAATGATGAGAGCGAGATAGAGAAATAGATCAAGCAGAGGAGGCCGGGCGAGCGGGTGTTGTCCCCGGATATCTCTGGATAAATCCTGCAGTGCAGCCATGACTTCTGAGCGGAGAGATGGCACATCAGTGCTGAGGGAGGCCACATCTGACTGAAGAGAGACAACTGCATCCTCCAAGGCCTATATACGTTCTCCTAGTCTAGGTGTTAGAACTGGAGCGTCAGGGAAGATTGGATCATAAACTAGAGGTATATCCCGACCCTGCTCTTAAGAATGCAATGACAACCCTGCCGGAGAGTGATGTGGTGCTCCTCTGGAGGCTCTCGCTCTAAATCAATTTCGATATGCACGTCCGCAGCTGCCGATGGGTCTGCTGGATCATGTGCTACTGCTGCTGCCGCCTGCTCTGCCATCTTTGCCTCCTCCGCTTCTAGAACGGCATCCTGCTCTAAGCTCCTGATAAGAGCATTACAGCTCTTGTTCCAATCCTTCTTGCCATAATGGTAAGCCCCTGACTCAGTATGCTCCTTTAGGTGAAAGGGATAATACTAGTCTCGGAGGATTTGTGTAATCAGATGTCTAAAGAGGAGGAAAGTGGCTCGCTTAGGCTGTGCCTTATTGATGTAGCTCGCGTATAACCTCATTATGACACTCCAGATAAGTGCAGGAATAGAGATCCAATGCGCTGTATAGAAAACATAGAGGGCAGCCAAAAATTCTGAGCACCGCTGGATCTTATGGCTCGCCATAAATACATTTCGGTATAAGACTGAATCAAAGAACCAGAGATCGTCAGGCAGATAAGTTCGAGTGGCGAATGTCTCGCCATCACTGTAATGGCCGGTCAGAGCAACGACCATGTCTGCGTAAGATGGCCGCCTGAGAATAGGATACTGAAGGCCGGGAGGGCAAACATACCGGCATCATGAAAATATGGCCAGTGACTCAACTGTGATGCGGATGGGGCGGCCATCGATCGTGGTCCGCAGCTCCGATAGGTTAATCGAGGCCGGCCGGAGGTTCTAAAAGAACAACTGGACAAGCCTTAGGTAAATAGGATATTTGACTGGAGCAAAAATGGCTAAAATGCCCCGCCGATCAATGTCATCAAATGCCGCCCAGGTCAGGATCGACCGGAAAAAAAAGGCAATGTCAAAAACTGACTCATATGCCACCTGAAGGCATGAATATCTCTTGCTAGGTCTGTCTCGGACCTGGCCTGGTAGTGCTGGTAGTGGTGAAGGAGGTGGTACATACTTAACCTCATCTGAAGAAGAAGATGATGCAGAAGCCGAAGACTATAGTCTGGTGTCGGCCGATGAGGACTAAGCTGGGGCTGGCTCTGGAACTGGGTCGTGAACATGAGAAGGTCCCACCTGCTCCTCTAAACGTGGTCTGACTCTGCGCTCATACTGTCAGCGTGCAACTGTCTTTACCCTAGCCATGGTCTACAAAAAGAAAAGAAACATTTGCAACTGGAGTCAGTAACAGATAATAAAGAATTAAAGCACAACATATAGAAACATATATGTTAAGTAAGATAGACAATTCAGAATGAGTTACATGAATCTATGCAAGTGATGATGCAGCCAAATAAATAGTGACTAAGTGAAACATGCTAAACAGTATAAGTATGGAATGCATCCAATATGGAAAACACAAGTATTGGGCATAAATAAGATAGCATAGAACACAAACTGGTGTGTGAGGTGTATGTGCAAATTTGTGATGCTCGTCGATCAGGAAAAGATGAGATCGATCCAAGTTGGATCGATCAGGACTAAGTGAGATCAATCTTTCTCTAATCGATCAGCGAAAAATTTCATCGATCGAACTGCTGTAAAAATTTTAAAAAGTCATAGATCTATGACGTGGATGACATGGGGGCCTCCCGAGCAAGCTTGTGGGCCCTCTCACACATTAAGAACTTAACAATTGTCACTTATCTTGGCACGTGACCCCCAAAATCTAAATCGGAATAAAAAATATATAAAAATACATGCTTGGAAACTTCATATATGGAAAGAAATCTAACATGGAAGCTCAGATCTAACATGGCAAACATGAAATCATTAAGATTTAAGCTCAAAATTAAAAATACGACTCAAAACTTACCTAATCCAAAAGGAGAGAAGTGGAGACGAAGGAGAGATGATGAGATCGAGACGAGAGATGATGATTTGAAGCTTAGTGATGTCAGCAGAGGTTGGGAAAAAGGTGGGCAGCGGCGGGAGAGAGCTAAGGTCTTGGATCGATCTTTGAATAAATCCAAATGACCCTTGGCTTCTATTTTTAAAAACTGCCTTCGACATGTTCAATCGATCACTAAGAAATCTGATCGATTGAACAAAGATCGATCTGAAAGAGATAAGATCGATCGAATCCCACAAACCGTTGAGTTTTTGAAAATTAAAATTAAAATTATTTTTGGATTTTTGGAAATAAAATAAAATAAAATAAAATGCAATAAAAGAAAAATATTTTTGAATTTTGAAAATTTTAAAATAAACTAAAAGTAAAAATAAAAATAAAAATCTTTTTGGAATTTTTTGAAAATAAAATAAAATAAACATTAATAATATTTTCTTTTTGTACTTTTGAAAATATATTTTTGATTTTAATTTTTTTATTATTATTTATTTTTTTTTTATTTTGAAAGTTAAAAATCAAAATACAGTCAAAGTCAACAATGAACAAGGGACACAGATCGATCAAAACAAGTGAACTCAGATCGATTGAGAATGAACTCAGATCGATCGAACAGGTGAAAACCTGCAGACAAGTTTGAACGATGCACAGAGAGCTAATTTTCATGGGTTCGAAAATTTTTCAAAGTGTTGGAACTAAAGATCGATCCAAGAAAAAGTTGGCTCAATCTTGGAATTTCAGATCGATCGAAAAATAACTTCGCACGATACACAGAGAGCTAATTTATACAGGAAATCTTCACACGATGGAACAGAGAGCTGATTGGATGCAGGAATGGAGGTTCGATTGATTGAACCTCTTTCGAGATCGATCGAACTGGCAAAAAATACCTAATTTAAAAATAAAAGTGCATGTAACCTCAATCACAGTTCCTAGCCATGTGTATGAACCCAGAACATATCTAGACGTCGCAAGAAATGAAAAGTAAAATAGAAATGAGGGAGGAATAGGGTTGCAAACCCTACGAAGCGCACTAGTCTTTAACGTTAGCAAGATATTGGGCTTTTTTAGCCCGGATCAAATATCTTGTTATGCATCCCCTCCTTGACGGGGTGAAAAGCACTTTGAACCCCATCAAACAACTTATTACGTAAAGAACTCATTGGATTTGATTCAAAAGACATTGAAGGTCCTTTGTCAAAACAACTCTTAGGCTTCCATGCCCTTTCAACATTTGGTTTTGAAGTAACATTCTTTAAATTCAAATTAGAAGATGGAATTTTTAAAGTTCTATGTTCAAGCAAGGACTCAACTTTTTCACATTCATTGTCATGATTTTTTTTCTACAACACAAACATCTTTATGCTTATCTATTAAATTCGGGGTTGGATTGAATATATTTAACTTCACCTTCATATGGCCAAATGAGATTTTCATTATCCCCATCCTACAATTAATGTTGGCATTTGAGGTTGCCAAGAAGGGACAGCCAAGGATAACGAGAATTTGGCTCTTTGGATTTGGAACCGGTTCCGTGTCAATGACTACGAAATCGATCGGGAAAAAGAATTTATTAATCTTAATCAAGACATCTTCAATGATACCACGGGGCTTTTTAATGGATCGGTCAGCAAGTTGCAAAACCACCGACGTCGATTTTAAGTCTCCTAAGCCCAACTTAACATATTCCGAATATTAAAGAAGATTAACACTTGCTCCTAAATCAAGAAGAGCCCAATTAATGACATGGTCACCAATGATGCAAGAAGTAGTAGGTGAACCGGGGTCTTTGAATTTTAGGAGAGTGTTATGTTACAAAATATAGCTCACTTGCTCGGTTAAGACCACTTTCTTTAGTGTTTGGCTCTTATTCTTCCTCTTTTGGGTGCAAAGATCTTTTAAAAATTTAGCATAAGTCAGAATTTGTCTAATTGCATCCAAAAGTGGAATATTAATCTTCACTTGCCTAAACACATCAACGATTTCATTGGTCTTAATCTTTTGTTTTTCAAGATAAATGGATCCTTTCAAGGCATCCGGAAATAGAGCTTTTGGCTTAAAGTCTTTTTCAAAATCCTTTGGCACAACATTTTCAACATAAGAATTCTTCAAATCATTGTTCAAATCACTTTTTAAATTACTTTTTAACACTTTCTCACAAAGATGATCATGCACATGCAATGAAGGAGAAATAGAATAGGAAACGGGACGGGTGTCAACATTTGGTTGCATTGGTTCACTCTCTTCATTGGAAACACCAATTTAATTATCCATAATTTTTTGACTTCTCAAGGTCGTCACCGCATTGATGTAACGGCCCTGGTTTTTCAAGCTAGTGCATCCTGTGATGAACCGAAGATTGACCCGATAACGGATCCAAATTGCGGAAGCGAAAACAGAAAACAAGACTCCAAGAAGTCAAAGTGACCTTCCATGAGGTCGTGGAACTCAATGAGAACTGATGCGGAAGCAAAAGATCAAAAATATAACAAATAAGCCCTCAGGGGTAAAATAGTCATTTTTGAAAATTATGGACTCAGGTGCCACCGAGCACACCGCTGGAAGGACAACGAAAAACTAATCAAGATGGACTCAAAAATCGCATGATTCAGAGTCTGGATGAAGGAGAAACGGCATGACGAAGAAAAACAAGCACTTAAGGCTAAAATGGTAAACTGGTAATTATCCGGGAAGATCCGGGTGCAACCGAGAACATTTTTGGAAAGACAGCGAAAAATTAATCAAGTTCAAAAAAAAGTTCACTCGATTTGGAGTCCGGACGAGGGAGAAACGAGTGTTTGAAGTATTGACGTTGCGGTAGTCCGACGAAGGCCATGACATGCCCCATGCGCGCCCGGTGCCCATGCCAGCGCTCGCGCCGGCGCCCAATGGCATGCCCATGCTAACAGCAAGGGTCCAAAGCAGGTTTTCCAGAACTGAGGCTTGAAACGGAGGTCAAGACGAGTTTTTCTAGAAAAACACAAAGAAGAAACCCCCCCTAAAATCGAGTTTTCTACGTGAATAACGAAATAATTAAAAAAAAAAAAAAAGTCACTGTAAAATGCCCAAAATACCCCTCCATGAAATCTGGTCATGAAGGCCAAAAAGCTGCTAAACTGTAAACTGGAAGTTAAAACTTCACGAGCAATTTCTGGTACCAAGACGACATTTTCTGGAAAAACACGAAGAAGAAACCCCCCCTAAAATCACATTTTCTATTTAACCGTATTGAAGGAAGAAATTAAAACTGATGTGAAAGGTCTGCAATGCCCTTAGATCAGATTATGCAACAAAATTTCAAAATGAGTCCATAGGAGGCTCATTTCACCAAAGAAGAAGGTTTGCCCGGAAACGACCATGCACGCAAACGTAACATACCTATATGGACGCGCTACAATGGTCCATGGCTTAAAAAAACCACCGATACAAAATCTGACCCCCCAACGGGCAAAAAGACAAAAATGAACAAAAAAAAAAAGGAAATTTGAAAACCAAAATTATCAAATGATTTTAAATTACCGTTTGGCCCTTGGCCACACTTCAAACATGATTTATAAGACCCTATGAAAGAATAAGAATGGAATTCCCACACCCAATCCAAAATTTATGAAACAATGACGGAGCATTTTTCAATATTTTCATAATATTTCATAAAGTTAAAGTTGCATAGAATACAAGATACATGTCATTGGCCTCCGGCCTCATGTCATACATGTCAAATACATTGCATAGAGTGTACTTATGTACATATTACATAATTGGAATCAAATATACACATTTTGACATATAAGGCTACAAGTGGCATTTCAAGCCAACATTTACATGAAATGAGAACTTCAAGTTTACAAATCATCCAAGCATGATGTGAATCCCAAATCTTGATCCCGGTACCCGAAAAATGTCCCCACTATGTGGGTGAGTAACATAAAGCTACTCGTAGGAGATGAGTATGCATCGACCTAGCATTTTACAATTATATCACCTTAAGGTGAAACAAGTTAAAGGGGCTCATGCCACTTAACGTCTATGTCAAAGTGAGACTCAGGGATCATCCTAAGCTACTCATGTAATTTAAAGTGAACAATAGCATACAAGTATACATGCTCAAGTATACTAAGCAATATTAAAATATGTTATACAACATACAATCATACATTTTCCAAGTATACTAAATCATATTAAAACATGATGCAGGACATTCAAGTACACATGCTCACAAGTATACTAAATCATGTTAAATGGGATAAGCAATATCTAGCATACATACAAAAGTATAAGATATATGTATAGATTACTCATAAATCAAGTATACAAACACGAGTATACTAAGCTAAACACGTATGCACAAGACAAGTATACACGGCACAAGTATACTAAAATGAAATCTGCACACACAAGACAAGCATACTAAGCGTAAGTACACTAGATAGAGTTTAGATACACCAACAAGGATACAAGTTCAAGTATACAGTTTCAAGTATACTAAATGAGATCAAAATATACAAGCAAACACCAATTCTTAAGTAATCCATGATTAACAACTTGAAATTGAATGCGAAAACAAAGTAGAAAGACTAGGACATGTGGTCACTAGACCAAGCAAGTGTTTCCGGGTAATTATGACCCACAAGGCACTACCGAGTGCGCACATGCATAAGTTATTCTGGGTAATTACGACCCACAAGGTACTACCTAGTCCGCAATTATGACTTAGAAGACTCTTGTCTCCGTACTAGAGCCAAACCCTAGCCATCAAGTGAAATATATCCTTACAAGCTTTCCAAAATCAATAAGTCCAAAACTTATACAAAAATCAATAAGTTAAACCAAACTTATACCAGATCCACTAATGCATAAAACCATCTTCCATGCACAAATGAGGTTAAATCCACACAAACCATGTCCTATAATTCAAGTCTAGATAGCATATGACATGTCAAGCCTCCAATATGCAATTTATACATCAAAACAAGAATATTTTACAACAATTGAACCACATTACCACACTAAGCCACAAGTACTAAATAAGTCCCAATTTAGTAACTAGCTTCCAAGGTAAACAATTGTAATATTCTAACAAGTTATACACCTACACAAGATATATCTAAACGAGCTATGCAAGTCAATGATATTCTAGATCATGCTAAGTCCAATTACCATTTCAAGAGGTCTCAAGTACTAATTCTACATCAAATTAGTAACATGTTCACAAGATGATTAAACTGACTACATTTCAAGGGATTATCAACCTATTACCTCCAATATCAATTTAAGTGACCAACACACTTAAAATAAAATTAATTAAGCTCATTAATTAATTTTTCTCTAGATTTTCAAACATATCCAAATGTCCTCAATTTAATATATGTTAAAGAACTCACCAAGGCCTACTTTAATATCACATTACAAGTTGGTGTCATGCTTGATACAACTATGTGAATTAATCTTTCACAAAGATAAATATTAAATAAGTTTTGCAATTCTTACTCAAATGCTCCAAATTTAATATATGTTACACAACTCACCAATGCCTAATTTACTAGCATGCCACAATTTAATTCTAAACTATATATCATCATTAGAATTAAATCCTAAACAAAAAAAATAAATAAATTAAATTCTAAAAACTTGAACAAGGCATGCTCACAAGTTGTATATGCTTATAAAAAAAATCAATACAACAATAATATAAACCTAAGACATCCCCTACCTCAATTTGAGATGAAAATCTTAGAAGCCCACCGAAAAAAAAAGTGTTCCGAATCCGACGGTACCGAAGGGTTTTGTCGGGGACAACACGATCTACATGAACCCACAAGAAGCCCCATCAAAATCACAACTTGACTTCAAACCTGAACTCAAAATTTGGCCAAAAACGGGTTCTAATAAGGGTGAAAGATGCGTGTGGTTAAGACAAACACAAAATGCGAATGCACTTCGACTTTTTAACAAAAGGAAGAAGGTTCAAATGAAAGAAGAAGGGTGGCAGCCCCCTTAGGCTACCATAGCAGGTTCTGGTCGTGCATGGAGGGGGGAGAAGATGACTTTTTAATTTTAAGTCCCCATATTTATAGAAAATCTCAAAAAGTGCCCCGAATGGGCCTCCCCGGGTCCGAAAAAGTGAAATTTGAGCAGGCGCGCTCAAATGGCAAAACTCTGTGAACGAAAAAAATTCAAAATGAGAAAATATGAACAAAGGAAGAAATGGCATCAGAAACCGAGTTCCGAGTAGAGAGATATGTACTGAACAAGTTCAGCGGCAACCGGGGCCAAAAACCCTAAAATTGAAGAAAAACGACCAGAAGGAAATTCCAAGAATTTATGAGTCGGCAAAAAGTGAAAATAAATCTCGTACGAGGATCCGGACACCAGACGAAGTATTTTACAATAACTTTAATTAATTGCAAAATGGCCCCTCTAAAAAGGGTTAATTACACTAATGCCCCAGAATGAAAATATCTTCCAAAAATATTTTCTTAAAAACCCCTGAAATAAAATATCTTCAAAAGATATTTACGAAAAACACCCCAAGAAAAGAAAATAATTCCAAAAAACTTTGCATCCATTCCCCTATTGACACCGGGAGCAACGAGAGTACTTTCTTACAAAAGTAAAGATACGTATTTCGTGGAAACCACTTAGAATAAGGACACGTGAAGTCAAAAACCAACTCCAAGCACAAGGAGTGAGGTTACGCCAACAAAGTGGCAAACGGGGAAAAGACAGAATAGGGAAAATGACAAAATAGGAAAAAGGACAAAAAGTGAATAATGTCGAAAAACAAAAAATATGGAAATAACTCGGTCCTCAAATGAAGTTGTCAATCCAAAGGAAAGAGTCTCAGAAACCATTTTTGAGCACTCAAGACAACACTAAGTGATGAGAAACTGAACTCAGACAAGAAATTTCAACGAAAAAAATTCATCCGTGAATTTTTAAGCAAAAAGAAAAGGAAGGAAATGACCGGGTCATTACAACCTACCCTTCTTAAAGAGATTTCATCCTGGAAATCAGGAACACTCCCAGAAGAACCGAAGAAGGACCGTACACAAGGTCACACGAAAGAACAGATCATAAAGTACCTTAGGACAACTCCAAAGGTCTCAAAATCAACGAAGAGACACGAAACCGCGAATAGTGACACATCTCTCCAACGAATTGACATACTAACCCAATGTCAACCACCCAAAAGAGATCAAGGTAACCACATAACTAAACAAGAAACATAACCAAAAGCAACATGGCAGCACGAATACAGACTAGAACCCACCCACAACGTACCCAAGGTGTGGTAGCATCCACAGTGTCAAGTGCCCGCCCACACTTACATTACTAGCTAGGTAATACAAGGTAGCATCGACGACAACTAGCACTCGCCCACATACAACCTGTATGGTAGTATCACAGTATAAAGCCCTAATTCATCACCTGCCCCCAACAAGCTTACCCGTGAAACCAATCGATACAAATGACATCAATGTCAAAATGATTATTACCAAAAGCACCACGGAAACCAGGCATTTTGTGAGAGTTGCGATATGGTCCAAAATGTCCAGCCGGACCATTTTGGCCAATCCAAAACTCTGACAACAATATCATAGGCATCGCTACGCTTAAGGCCTTAAATCCTCAATACTGGAAAATTAACAACCACAAGTCTCAAAACACTGTTGTCAACCACACCAGTCACGAATCCAAAGCCTAACAAGTCAATGCCTTCAAGCCAATGGATCAGACTTTACAAATCAAACAACATCATCATCGCCTTAGTCACAATGACTCCCAAAAAGGCAATCCACCCAAAATCCTCCATGTCATGCTAAAGCTGACCTACTACAAGGCTACACCTAAGAATCAAGACATCGGATCAAGCTCACACACACAATCCCGACATCCAAGGTTATACAACCCCCAAGTACAGTACAGGAATAATAAAAGAAATGAACAAATTAGGCAATTAGTCATGAAACATATATATATCTATAGAAGTATACATTCACAAGTATACTAAGAAATATTAAAATGGAAATACAATATATGTATATGCATAAATATACACTCTACAAGTATACTAAGCAGTACTAAATCCATGGTAGACACGTATACGACTCAAGTATACTAAACCAAAACGAAATGAAATAAGCAACGTACAAGCATACTAAACGTAATGGAAATCCATGCACCAAATAACTAAACACATAGTGTACAAGGGCAATTAAGTATGCTACCTATCACATAGGGGTCAAGCATTAGAGACACGCTACGCATCACCTATGACACTAGCATGACAAGCAGATATAGTAAATGAAAACACATCACCTATATCATCACATAACTACCAAATAGTCACATCCCCTAACATATTTCTAAAGCATGCACAACACAACAAGGCATATAAACATGTAGGAATGACTACGCAAATAACAATCCTGCAAAATCACAAGCAAGAAGGGATGAAATGCTTCTCAGAAGAACAAACTCACTAAAGTGAATCCCAAAAACCCGGATGAGTCCAATCCCTCACAGCAAGGAAGTGAATCATCTCCTAGAATGAACACTAAGGTTCCCGAAATAAAGAGTCTACAAGTCTTTCCCAAGACTGGCTCAAATACAAGGTGGAATCCTAACGCCACACAAGATAAAACCACCACTATAAGAAGAAAGGGCACGGGAACCTTGCCGTTAAGGCGTACAAAGACAAAACTTCCAATCCCCAACGAAGGACTCGAGTCAATCCAACTCGTCATCCCATAATGTTAGAAACAAGACCCCAATGACGTCGCCACATCAATGTTACCATAAAACCCCAAGAGATGATGCCCTAGCATCAATCTCAACCAACCAAGCTGGAACAACCCACAATGCCTAAACAAGACATAAAAATAAGCAGTTGACATGTAACATAGCAATAGACTACATACTCACACAAGTAGTAAGGTCATATAAGGCATGTCAATGTATGCATCGTACTATCATACTAAGAATAACAAGTACATGAAATACGCTAAAGTAGACAAGCATAACAAACATGCTAAGCAGACAAGCATAAGTCAATATGCTAAAACAGACAAGCACATACAATGTACTGAAGTAGACAAACATATACCGTATGCTTAGGCAGACAAGCACATACAACATGCTGAGATCTACAAGTATATACAATGTACTAAGGTAAACAAGCATATGTATTATGCTGTGCCAGTTAAGGTAAACTTCTAAACATACGTCCACATAAGCACGTAAATAAGTTATCAAGAAGCAACTAAACACATAGAGCATGGCAACACAAGCATGATATGCACCCAAAACCCGTTGTCCTAAGGTTTCCGAACCTAGGAGCTCTGATACCACCTGTGGCGGCCCTGATTTTTCAAGCCAGTGCTTCCTGTGGTGAACCGGAGATTGACCCAAAAATGGATGCGAATTGGGGAAGTGAAAACAGAAAACAAGACTCTAAGAAGTCAAAGTGACCTTCCACGAGGTCGTGGAACTCAATGAGAACTGATGCGGAAGCAAATGATCAAAAATATGGCAAATCTACCCTCAGGGACAAAATAGTTATTTCTGAAAACTGTGGACTCAGGTGCCACCGAGCACACCGCTGAAAGGACAATAAAAAACTAATTAAGATGGACTCAAGAATCGCATGATTCAATGTCCGGACGAAGGAGAAACGGCATGACGAAGAAAAATGAGCACTTAAGGCTAAAATGGTAAACTAGAAATTATCCAAGAAGATCCAGGTGCAACTGAGCATACCTTTGGAAAGACAGCAAAAAATTAATCAAGTTCAAAAAGAAGTTTACTCGATTTGGAGTCCAGACAAGGGAGAAACGAGTGTTTAAAGTTTTGACGTCACGGCGGCCCGACGAAGGCCATGACATGCCCTATGCGCACCCGGCGCCATGCCGGCGCCCAATGGCATGCCCATGCTAACAGCAAGGGTCCAAAGCAGGTTTTCCAGAACTGAGGCTTGAAACGGAGGTCAAGACGAGTTTTTCTGGGAAAACACAAAGAAGAAACCCACCCTAAAATCGAGTTTTCTACGTGACAAGTGAGAAAATTAAAAAAAAAAAAAACTCACTATAAAATGCCTCAAATGCCCCTCCATGAAATCTGGTCATGAAGGCCAAATAGCTGCTAAAATGCAAACTGGAAGTTGAAACTTCACGAGCGATTTCTGGTACCAAGACGACATTTTCTGGAAAAACACAAAGACGAAACCCCCCCTAAAATCACATTTTCTATTTAACCATATCGAAAGAAGAAATTAAAACTGATGTGAAAGGTCTACAATACCCCTAGATCAGATTATGTAATAAAATTTCAAAATGAGCCCATAGGAGGCTCATTTCACCAAAGAAGAAGGTTTGCCCGGAAACGACCATGCACGCAAACGTAACATACCTATATGGACATGATACAATGGTCCACGGCTTAAAAATACCACCGATACAAAATCTGACCCCCCAACGGGCAAAAAGGCAAAAATGAACAAAAAAAAGGAAATTTGAAAACTAAAATTATCAAATGATTTCAAATTACCGTTTGGCCCTTGGCCACACTTCAAACATGATTTATAAGACCCTATGAAAGAATAAGAATGGAATTCCCACACCTGATGCAAAAGTTATGACGCAATGGCGTAGCATTTTTCAATATTTTCATAATATTTCATAAAGTTAAAGTTGCGTAGAATACAAGATACATGTCATTGGCCTCCGGCCTCATGTCGTACATATCAAATACATTGCATAGAGTGTACTTATGTACACATTACATAATTGGAATCAAATATACACATTTTGACATATAAGGCTACAAGTGCATTTCAAGCCAACTTTTACATGAAATGAGAACTTCAAGTTTACAAATCATCCAAGCATGATGTGAATCCCAAATCTTGATCCTGGTACCTGAAAAATGTTCCCACTACGTGGGTGAGTAACATAAAGCTACTCGTAGGAGATGAGCATGCATCGACCTAGCATTTTACAATTATATCACCTTAAGGTGAAACATGTTAAAGGGGCTCATGCCACCTAACGTCTATGTCAAAGTGAGACTCAAGGATCATCCTAAGCTACTCATGCAACTTAAAGTGAACAACGGCATACAAGTATACATGCTCAAGTATACTAAGCAATATTAAAATATGTTATACAACATACAAGCATACATTTTCTAAGTATACTAAACCATATTAAAACATGATGCATGAAATTCAAGTACACATGCTCACAAGTATACTAAATCATGTTAAACGGGATAAGCAATATCTAGCATACATACACAAGTATAAGATATATGTATAGAGTACTCATAAATCAAGTATACAAACACGAGTATACTAAGCTAAACACGTATGCACAAGACAAGTATACATGGCACAAGTATACTAAAATGAAATCCGCACACACAAGACAAGCATACTAAGCGTAAGTACACTAGATAGAGTTTAGATACACCAACAAGGATACAAGTTCAAGTATACAGTTTCAAGTATACTAAATGAGATCAAAATACATAAGCAAACACCAATTCTTAAGCTACAAGTAATCCACGATTAACAACTTGAAATTGAATGCGAAAACAAAGTAGAAAGACTAGGACATGTAGTCACTAGACCAAGCAAGTGTTTCCGGGTAATTACGACCCACAAGACACTACCTAGTGCGCACATGCATAAGTTATTCCGTGCAATTACGACCCACAAGGTACTACCTAGTGCGCACTTATGACTTAGAAGACTCTTGTCTCCGTACTAGAGCCAAACCCTAGCCATTAAGTGAAATATGTCCTTACAAGCTTTCCAAAATCAATAAGTCCAAAACTTATACAAAAATCAATAAGTTAAACTAAACTTATACCAAATCCACTAATGCATAAAACCATCTTCCATGCACAAATAAGGTTGAATCCACACAAACCATGTCCTATAATTCAAGTCTAGATAGCATATGACATGCCAAGTTTGTAATATGCAATTTATACACCAAAACAAGAATATTTTACAACAATTGAACCACATTACCACACTAAGCCACAAGTACTAAATAAGTCCCAATTTAGTAACTAGCATCTAAGGTAAACAATTGTAATATTCTAACAAGCTATACACCTACAGAAGATATATCTAAACAAGCTATGCAAGTCATTGATATTCTATATCATGCTAAGTCCAATTACAATTTCAAAAGGTCTCAAGTACTAATTATACATCAAATTAGTAACATGATCACAAGGTGATTAAACTGACTACATTTCAAGGGATTATCAGCCTATTACCTCCAATATCAATTTAAGTGACCAACACACTTAAAATAAAATTAATTAAGCTCATTAATTATTTTTTCTCTAGATTTTCAAACATATCCAAATGTCCTCAATTCAATATATGTTAAAGAACTCACCAAGGCCTACTTTAATATCACATTACAAGTTGGTGTCATGCTTGATACAACTATGTGAATTAATCTTTCACAAAAGATAAATATTAAATAAGTTTTGCAATTCTTACTCAAATGCTCCAAATTTAATATATGTTACACAATTCACCAAGGCCTAATTTACTAGCATGCCATAATTTAATTCTAAACTATATGTCATCATTAGAATTAAATCCTAAACAAAAAAAATAAATAAATTAAATTCTAAAAACTTGAACAACGTATGCTCACAAGTTGTATATGCTTATAAAATAATCAATACAACAATAATATAAACCTAAGACATCCTCTACCTCAATTTGAGATGAAAATCTCAAAAACGCACCGAAAAAAAAGTGCTCCGAATACGACGATACCAAAGGGTTTTGTCGGGGACAACACGATCTATATGAACCCACAAGAAGCCCCATCAAAATCACAACTTGACTTCAAACCTGAACTCAAAATTTGGCCAAAAACGGGTTCTAATAAGCGGGAAAGATGCGCGTGGTTAAGACAAATACAAAACGCGAATATACTTCGACTTTTTAACAAAGGGAAGAAGGTTCAAATGAAAGAAGAAGGGTGGCAGCCCCCTTAGGCTGCCATAGCAGGTTCTGGTCTTGCATGGAGAGGGGAGAAGATGACTTTATAATTTTAAGTCCCCTTATTTATAGAAAATCTCAAAAAGTGCCCCGAATGGGCCCCGTCGGGTCTGAAAAAAGTGAAATTTGAGCAGACGCGCTCAAATGGCAAAACTCTTTGAACAAAAAAGATTCAAAATGAGAAAATATGAACAAAGAAAGAAATGGTGTCAAAAACCGAGTTTCGAGCAGAGAGATATACCCCGAACAAGTTTGGCGGCAACCGGGGCCAAAAACCCTAAAACTGAAGAAAAACGACCAGAAGGAAATTCCAAGAATTTACGAGTTGATGAAAAGTGAAAATGAATCTCGTACGAGGATCCAGACACCAGACAAAGTATTTTACAATAACTTTCATTAATTACAAAATGGCCCCTCCAAAAAGGGTTAATTACACTAATGCCCCAGAATGAAAATTTCTTCCAAAAATATTTTCTTAAAAACCGCTGAAATAAAATATCTTCAAAAGATTTAACGAAAAACACCCCAAGAAAAGAAAATAATTCCAAAGAACTTTGCATCCGTGCCCCTATGGACACCGGGAGCAACCAGAGTACTTTCTTATAAAAGTAAAGATACGTATTTTGTGGAAACCACTTAGAATGAAAACACGTGAAGTCAAAAACCAACTCCAAACACAAGGAGTGAGGTTACGCCAACAAAGTGACAAACGGGGACAAGACAGAATAGGGAAAATGACAAAACAGGGAAAAGGACAAAAAGTGAATAGTGTCGAAAAACAAAAAATATGGAAATAACTCGGTCCACAAAGGAAGTTGTCAATCCAAAGGACAGAGTCTCAGAAACCATTTCTGAGTACTCGAAATGACACTAAGTGACGAAAAACTGAACTCAAACAAGAAATTTCAACGAAAAAAAATTCATCCGTGAAATTCTGAGCAAAAAGAAAAGGAAGGAAATGACCGGGTCATTACAAACTACCCATTTTAAAGAGATTTCGTCCCGGAAATCAGGAACACTCCCAAAAGAACCAAGGAAGGACCGTACACAAGGTCACATGAAAGAATAGATCATAAAATACCTTAGGACAACTCCGAAGGTCTCAAAATCAACGAAGAGACACGAAACCGCGAATAGTGACACATCTCTCCAACGAATTGACATACTAACCCAATGTCAACCAACCAAAAGAGATCAAGGCAACTACATAACTAAACAAGGAACACAAGCAGAAGCAACATGGCAGCACGAATACTGACTAGAACCCTCCCACAACGTACCCAAGGTATGGTAGCATCCACAGTGTCAAGTGCCCGCCCACACTCACATTACTAGCTAGGTAATGCAAGGTAGCATCGACAACAACAAGCACTCGCCCACACACAACCCATACGGTAGCATGATAGTATAAAGCCCTAATTCATCACCTGCCCCCAATAAGCTTACCCGTAAAACCTATCGATACAAATGACATCAATGTCAAAATGATCATTACCAAAAGTACCACGGAAACCAGGCATTCTGTGAGAGTTTCGATATGGTACAAAATATCCGGCCGGACCATTCTGGCTAATCCAAAACTCTGACAACAATATCATAGGCACCGCTACGCTTAAGGCCTTAAATCCTCAATACTAGAAAAACTAACAACCACAAGTCTCAAAACACTGTTGTCAACTACACCAGTCACGAATCCAAAGCCTAACAAATCTATGCCTTCAAGCTAATGGATCGGACTTTACAAATCAAACAACATCATCATTGCCTTAGTCACAATGACTTCCAACAAGATAATGCACCCAAAATCCTCCACGTCATGCTAAAGCTGACCTACTATAAGGCTACACCTAAGAATCAAGACATCGGATCAAGCTCACACACATAATCCCGACAACCAAGGTTATACAACCCCAAATACAGTACAGGAATAATAAAAGAAATGTACTAATTAGGCAATTAGTCATGAAACATATATATATCTATACAAGTATACATTCACAAGTATACTAAGAAATATCAAAATGGAAATACAGTATATGTATATGCACAAGCATACACTCTACAAGTATACTAAGCAGTACTAAATCCATGGTAGACACGTATACGGCTCAAGTATACTAAACCAAAACGAAATAAAATAAGCAACGTACAAGCATACTAGGTACAAGTATACTAAACGTAATGGAAATCCATGCACCAAACAACTAAACACATAGTGTACATGGGCAATTAAGTATGCTACCTATCACATAGGGGTCAAGCATTAGAGACACGCTACGCATCACCTATGACGCTAGCATGACAAGCAGATATAGTAAATGAAAACACGTCACCTATATCATCACATAACTACCAAATAGTCACATCCCCTAACATATTTCTAAGGCATGCACAACACAACAAGGCATATAAACATGTAGGAATGACTATGCAAATAACATCCCGCAAAATCACAAGCAAGAAGGGATGAAATGCTTCTCAGAAGAACAAACTCACTAAAGTGAATCCCAAAAACCCGAATGAGTCCAATCCCTCACAACAAGGAAGTGAATCATCTCCTAGAATGAACACTAAGGTTCCCGAAATAAAGAGTCTACAAGTCTTTCCCAAGACTGGTTCAAACACAAGGTGGAATCCTAACGCCACACAAGATAAAAGCACCACTATAAGAAGAAAAGGCACGGGAACCCTGCCGTTAAGGCCTACAAAGACAAAACTTCCAATCCCCAAGGAAGGACTCGAGTCAATCCAACTCGTCGTCCCATGATGTTAGAAACAAGACCCCAATGACGTCGCCACATCAAGGTTACCATAAAACCCCAAGAGATGATGCCCTAGCATCAATCTCAACCAACCAAGCTGGAACAACCCACAATCCCTAAACAAGACATAAAAATAAGCAGTTGACATGTAACATAGCAATAGACTACATACTCACACAAGTAGTAAGGTCATATAAGGCATGTCAATGTATGCATCATACTATCATACTAAGAATAACAAGTACATGCAATACGCTTAGTAGACAATCATAACCAACATGCTAAACAGACAAGCATAAGTCAATATGCTAAAACAAACAAGCATATACAATGTATTGAAGCTGACAAACTTATACCGTATGCTAAGGCAGACAAGCACATACAACATGCTGAGATCTACAAGTATATACAATGTACTAAGGTAAACAAGCATATGTATTATGCTGTGCCAGTTAAGGTAAACTTTTAAACATACATCCACATAAGCACGTAAACAAGTTATCAAGATGCAACTAAACATATAGAGCATGGTTACACAAGCATGATATGCACCCAAAACCCGTCGTCCTAAGGTTTTCGAACCTAGGAGCTCTGATACCACCTGTGACGGCCCTAATTTTTTAAGCCAGTACGTCCTGTGATGAACCAAAGATTGACCCGATAACGGATCCGAATTGGGGAAGTGAAAACAGGAAACAAGACTCTAAGAAGTCAAAGTGACCTTCCATGAGGCCGTGGAACTCAATGAGAACTAATGCGGAAGCAAAAGATCAAAAATATGACAAATAAGCCCTCAGGAGCAAAATAGTCATTTCTAAAAACTATGGACTCGGGTGCCACTGAGCACACCACTGAAAGGACAATTAAAAACTAATCAAGATGGACTCAAGAATCGCATGATTCAGAGTCCGGACGAAGGACAAAAGGCATAACGAAGAAAAACGAGCACTTAATGCTAAAAGGGTAAACTGGTAATTATCTGGGAAGATCTGGGTGCAACCGAGTACATTGTTGGAAAAACAGTGAAAAATTAATCAAGTTCAAAAAAAAGTTCACTCGATTTGAAGTCCGAATGAGGGAGAAACGAGTGTTTGAAGTATTGACGTCACGGCGATCTAACAAAGGCCATGACATGCCCCATGCGCGCCCGGCGCCCATGCCGGCGCTCGCGCCGGCGCCCAATGGCATGCCCATGCTAACAGCAAGGGTCCAAAGCAGGTTTTCCAGAACTGAGGCTTGAAACGGAGGTCAAGACGAGTTTTTCTGGAAAAACACAAAGAAGAAACCCCCCCTAAAATCAAGTTTTCTACGTGACAAATGAAAGATTTTAAAAAAAAAAAACTCATTGTAAAATGCCTAAAATGCCCCTCCATGAAATCTAGTCATCAAGGCCAAATAGCTGCTAAAATGCAAACTGGAAACTGAAACTTCACGAGGGATTTCTGGTACCAAGACGACATTTTCTGGAAAAACACGAAGAAGAAACCCTCCCTAAAATCACATTTTCTATTCAACCATGTCAAAAGAAGAAATTAAAACTAATGTGAAAGGTCTAGAATGCCCCTAGATCATATTATGCAACAAAATTTCAAAATGAGTCCATAGGAGGCTCATTTCACCAAAGAAGAAGGTTTGCCCAGAAACGACCATGCATGCAAGTGTAACTTACCTATTAGGACGTGCTACAATGGTCCACGGCTTAAAAATACCACCGATACAAAATCCGAACCCCCAACGGGCCAAAAGGCAAAAATGAATAAAAAAAAAAAGGAAATTTGAAAACCAAAATTATCAAATGATTTCAAATTACCGTTTAGCCCTTGGCCACACTTCAAACATGATTTATAAGACCCTTTGAAAGAATAAGAATGGAATTCCCACACCTGATGCAAAAGTTATGAAGCAATGACGTAGCATTTTTCAATATTTTCATAATATTTCATAAAGTTAAAGTTACGTAGAATACAAGATACATGTCATTGGCCTCAGGCCTCATGTCGTACATATCAAATACATTGCATAGATTATACTTATGTACACATTACATAATTGGAATCAAATATACACATTTTGACATATAAGGCTACAAGTGCATTTCAAGCCAACATTTACATGAAATGAGAACTTCAAGTTTACAAATCATCCAAGCATGATGCAAATCCCAAATCTTGATCTCGGTACTTGAAAAATGTCCCCACTACGTGGGTGAGTAACATAAAGCTACTCGTAGGAGATGAGCATGCATCGACCTAGCATTTTACAATTATATCACCTTAAGGTGAAACATGTTAAAAGGGCTCATGCCACCTAACATCTATGTCAAAGTGAGACTCAGGGATCATCCTAAGCTACTCATGCAATTTAAAGTGAACAACGGCATACAAGTATACATGCTCAAGTATACTAAGCAATATTAAAATATGTTATACAACATACAAGCATACATTTTCCAAGTATACTAAACCATATTAAAATATAATGCACGACATTCAAGTACACATGCTCACAAGTATACTAAATTATGTTAAACGGGATAAGCAATATCTAGCATACATACACAAGTATAAGATATATGTATAGAGTACTCAATAATCAAGTATACAAACACAGGCATACTAAGCTAAACACGTACGCACAAGACAAGTATACATGGCACAAGTATACTAAAATGAAATCCGCACACACAAGACAAGTATATTAAGTGTATGTACACTAGATTGAGTTTAGATACACCAATAAGGATACAAGTTCAAGTACACAATTTTAAGTATACTAAATGAGATCAAAATACATAAGCAAACACCAATTCTCAAGCTACAAGTAATCCATGATTAACAACTTGAAATTAAATGCGAAAACAAAGTAGAAAGACTAGGACATGTGGTAACTAGACCAAGCAAGTATTTCCGGGTAATTACGACCCACAAGGTATTACCTAGTGCGCACATGCATAAGTTATTCCGGGCAATTACGACCCACAAGGTACTACCTAGTGCGCACTTATGACTTAGAAGACTCTTGTCTCCGTACTAGAGCCAAACCCTAGCCATCAAGTGAAATATGTCCTTACAAGCTTTCCAAAATCAATAAGTCCAAAACTTATACAAAAATCAATAAGTTAAACCAAACTTATACCAAATCCACTAATGCATAAAATCATCTTCCATGCACAAATAAGGTTGAATCCACACAAACCATGTCCTATAATTCAAGTCTAGATAGCATATGACATGTCAAGCCTCTAATATGCAATTTGTACACCAAAACAAGAATATTTTACAACAATTGAACCACATTACCACACTAAGCCACAAGTACTAAATAAGTCCCAATTTAGTAACTAGCTTCCAAGGTAAACAATTGTAATATTCTAACAAGCTATACACCTACACACGATATATCTAAACAAGCTATGCAAGTCAATGATATTCTATATCATACTAAGTCCAATTACCATTTCAAGAGGTCTCAAGTACTAATTATACATCAAATTAGTAACATGCTCACAAGGTGATTAAACTGACTACATTTCAAGGGATTATCAACCTATTACCTCCAATATCAATTTAAGTGACCAACACACTTAAAATAAAATTAATTAAGCTCATTAATTAATTTTTCTCTAGATTTTCAAACATATCCAAATGTCCTCAATTTAATATATGTTAAAGAACTCACCAAGACCTACTTTAATATCACATTATAAGTTGGTGTCATGCTTGATACAACTATGTAAATTAATCTTTCACAAAAGATAAATATTAAATAAGTTTTGCAATTCTTACTCAAATGCTCCAAATTTAATATATGTTACACAACTCACCAAGGCCTAATTTACTAGCATGCCACAATTTAATTCTAAACTATATATCATCATTAGAATTAAATCCTAAACAAAGAAAATAAATAAATTAAATTCTAAAAACTTGAACAAGACATGCTCACAAGTTGTATATGCTTATAAAACAACCAATATAACAATAATATAAACGTAAGACATCCCCTACCTCAATTTGAGATGAAAATCTCAAAAGCCCACCGAAAAAAAGTGCTCCGAATCCGACGATACCGAAGGGTTCTGTCGGGGACAACACAATCTACATGAATCCACAAGATGCCCCGTCAAAATCACAACTTGACTTCAAACCCAAACTCAAAATTTGGCCAAAAATGGGTTCTAATAAGGGGGAAAGATGCGCGTGGTCAAGACAAACACAAAACGCGAAGGCAGTTCGACTTTTTAACAAAGGGAAGAAGGTTCAAATGAAAGAAGAAGGGTGGCAGCCCCCTTGGGCTGTGATAGCAGGTTCTGGTCATGCATGAAGATGGGAGAAGATGACTTTTTAATTTTAAGTCCCCCTATTTATAGAAAATCTCAAAAAGTGCTCTGAACGGGCCCGGCCGGGTCCGAAAAAGTGAAATTTGAGCAGACGCGCTCAAATGCCAGAACTCCATGAACAGAAAAGATTCTAAATGAGAAAATATGAATAACGGAAGAAATGGCGTCAAAAACTGAGTTCCGAACAGAGAGATATGCCCCGAACAAGTTCGGCGGCAACTGGGGCCAGAAACCCTAAACTGAAGAAAAACAATCAGAAGGAAATTCCAAGAAAATAAGAGTCGACGAAAAGTGAAAATGAATCCCGTATGAGGAACTAGGCTCCAGACGAAGTATTTTACAATAACTTTCATTAATAGTAAAATGGCCCCACTAAAAAGGGTATTGCCCCAGAATGAAAATATCTTCCAAAAATATTTTCTTAAAAGCCCCTGAAATAAAATATCTTCAAAAGATATTTACGAAAAACACCCCATGAAAAGAAAATAATTCCAAAGAACTTTGCATCCATGCCCCTATGGACACCGGGAGCAACTAAAGTACTTTCTTGCAAAAGTAAAGATACGCATTTCATGGAAACCACTTAGAATGAAGACACGTGAAGTCAAGAATCAACTCCAAACACAAGGAGTGAGGTTACGCTAACAAAGTGACAAACGGGGAAAAGACAGAATAGGGAAAATGACAAAATAAGGAAAAGGACGAAAAGTGAATAGTGTCGAAAAACAAAAAATATAGAAATGACTCGGTCCTCAAAGGAAGTTATCAATCCAAAAGAAAGAGTCTCAGAAACCATTTTCGAGCACTCGAGATGACACTAAGTGACGAGAAATTGAACTCAGAGAAGAAATTTCAACGAAAAAAAATTCATCCGTGAAATTCTAAGGAAAAAAAAAAGAAAGGAAATGACCGGGTCATTACAATTGACATGTTCAATTGTGGGACCTTCCGATGACGAATGAGTCTCCATAACAAATTATTGCTTTTGTAGGGCATTCAAAGGCATTTTCCCTTTCTCTCTAGCATTCAATGTACTAGTTATTTGGCCTACTTGGGTTTCTAGCTTAGCAATGGATTGAGAATGAGAATGAAGCAATTGAGTGTTCGCTTCTAGAGTGCCTAAAGTAGTTAATACTTTTTCTTCAAAAGCGAGACTCCTAGAATTTCCTTGAGAATACGATGATTGATTAGGAAAATGAGAGTTAGAAAATTGATTGCCATGCGATTGAAATGATGATCTAAAACCTTGGGAACCTTGGCTTTACATTGGAGGTGGAACATACTTCCCTTGAAAACGACCTTGGGGAGGGTTTGAGCCTTCCCCTTGGCTTTTCCAAGAGAAGTTTGGATGGTTCCTCCAACTAGGATTGTAATGATTGCCATAGGGATTATTCCCTTGGTTAACAAATGTAGCATTAACTTATTCATGATGCTCACTTTGCACATGTCCATGGGGACAATTAGAAGTAGAATGTAAGACACTAGAACAAGTCATGCATGATTCATTAGATGCATCATGATGAACATGATTAGGGGAAGAAGACACTTGATTTGCCGAATTGTGGTTGACCATAAATTGATCAAACCTTTAAGTTAAAGATTTCACCTCGGCGGCTATGTCATTTGAATTGTCAACTTGATATAAGCCGAAATTCTTCCTTCCACCTAGAATTCTACCATTTTTAGAGGACAAAGATATATGCATGGAATTTTCACTTATACTTTCATACAATTGCCAAACATCATTCTCATGTTTATCAAGGTAAGAACCACCCATAGATGCATCTACTATTCCTTTTTTATTATCTGGCAAACTTTCGAAGAAGAATTGGACTAATTGCCATTTAGGAATGTCATGATGTGGACATTTCCTAAGCAACTCATTAAATCTTTCCCATGCCTCATGAAACAGTTCCCCTTCCCCTTGAGAAAATTCATGAATGGAAGTTCTCATAACATTGGTCTTTGATACCGGGTAGTACTTTTTCAAGAACTCTTGTTGCATTTCTGCCCAAGAAGTTATCAAAAAAGGCCTAAGATTGTTGAACCAATATTTTACTTTGTCTTTAAGGGTAAAAAGAAAAAGTTTGAGTCTTAACACTTCTTCTGGTATGTCCGTGTATTTCACGGTGGAACATACTTCAAGAAACTCATCCAAATGCTTGTATGGTTCTTCACTTGGAAGTCCAAGATAGTTAGGAAGCATTTGAATGGTTTGTGGTTTAATCTCATAGTGATGTGCTCTAAATGGGGGCAATTGAATGCATCTCAGTGCATTATCTTCATTTGGAACATAATGATCACGCAAAGTAATGGGAGGATTCCCAACCAGTGGTGCTAAACAAACACCGTGATTAACTTAAACCATGAGAGGTTGTGGAGCAAAAATTGGCCGAGGCATTCCCAATGGAATTGGCCTTGTTGTTGTGGTGGGATGAATAGTATAGGCATGCCTACTAGTACTTGGATGTTGTCATGATGCACATTAGGGTAGAGGATGCCTTGTTGGTCTGTGTGACCAAGGTCTTCCACATGGTCATCATGTTGCTCCTCCATTGATGAAATGGAGTGATGAGAACTACCTCTTCCCCTAGGATTATGAACAACCGATTCAAGATGCAAATTAGGAGGGACAAGAGTAGGATTTAGTGATCTACAACCATGCATGCACTAACAAAACAAATAACAATCAAATAACAATCATTTCGCCCCCATAACAAATCAATCAACAAACTTCCTCCACATACATTGATCCCATACTCCCATGCTTGAACAATATGCAAAGAAAAGTAAATTGCCTCCACGCGGGCTCACGATTTATCTAAGAATGTAAAAACTTGCCACCACGCGGGCCGACGATTTAACTAGAGATTGAGTTAGAAAGATCTCACAAAGGGTCCTTAAGCAACTTCAAATGATTTTTCCATTTTCAGCTTAGCTTTGTAATTTTTAGAAGTTTGGCCTTTTTGCCTTAGCTTAGCTTCTTGTTTAGAATTCTCCTTTGCTCAACTTCCTTAGCTCAATTCACCTAGCCAAATAAGAACAAACCCAATAAGTAACTAAAAAGAAAATAATGTAAAGACATGATCAAAAGAGTACTAATTCCTAATTGTTTCCAAAACACGGCGTTGCCTAAATCCCCGGTAACAATGCCAAAACTTGGTGTGTGTCAAATGCAACAAGCTAAAATGTGTTAAGTGGAGTTTAAATTTGTAAGAGCCACTACCACCAATACTACTAACGTATTTAGGGTGAATAGGGATCGTCCTAAGGGAAATGGAAGCTATGCTAATATGGAAACAAGGTCGGATTACTAGGTCGAGTGATCAAAATGTGAAATGGTTGGTTGATTAAACTACACACTAAACTAAGCAAGTTTAATGCAAATCAAGCAATAGTAAATGAAAGATAGAGATAACAAAAGAGACAGATCTTGGGACTTAGAGGTCACCACTAAATATCACCTTTCTAGACACAATGTATAATAGATGAGGGGAAACATGTGTTGTAACTTAAGTGTGTGTTTTTTATTGAATCAACAAGCATGGATGACCAATTAAGTATACATTGTCTAAACAACCTAATGAATAGCACAATATATCAAATCAAGTCATTAATCCTTCCTTTAAGTTCACAATCCAAGCACATCAAATGGTTAGAGAAATATACTACTTGCATTCATAAGTATGGAACATCAAACAACAAGCATGGATTGTCCTCTCATCTAGGAAAGTAATGCATCTACACTACAACTAATCTAAGGACATGAAAATTAAACTAATTAAGCTAAGGGAGAGGCACAATCCATCAAGAAATGAGCATAAACCATCAAACAAACCACAAGAGTATTCGAATTAAGCACTATACCTTGACAATCTCTAGATTCATAACATCAATACACATAGACATGCATCAACATCACAAAACCAAGGGATAATCACATAAACACTAATCTAGCATACATAGACATATGGATAGAATGAAATGATCAATAGGAAGTATTAATTAACACAAATCATTGTAAAAACAAGACTCATATATAAATCAAGTGTCAAGACAACATTACAACACAAACCCCTTCAAAATATACAACATCAAGTTCTAGAAGGCATGCTTAGGGCTAACTCTAGCCCCAAGAAGATGTTTAGCCACTCATTCATATAGTCCTCCAACCCTCAAGGGTTATCTCTATGGTAGAGATGATCTCCTTCTTGATGGAAACACTAGATGACTAGAAGAGCTCTCCTATGGTGTGTATCTCTAGCCTCTCCTCTCTTTTTTTTTTTATTGTTTCTCTAAAGTATGATATATCTTTGTAAAAGTGGCTCAAAATCCTTATATAGGTAGCTCAAGTGTCACACCCAATGGTCTGGACTCATGCACTAAGACGCCTCCAATGATTGCACCATGAGCCAACTTTCAATGAGTTGGACTTTGTTTTAATTCGTATTTAAGAGGGTTCGATCTGTAATGACCCAGTCATTTGTTTTCCTTTCCTTTTTCCCGAAATTTTACGAATGAATTTTTTTCGTTTAATTTTCTTTTTTGAGCTCTGTTTCGTGTCACTTAGTGTCATCTCGAGTGCTCAGAATTGATTTCTGAGACTCTTTCATGTGAATTGACAACTTCCTTTGAGGATCGAGTCATTTTCGCATTTTTCGTTTTTCGGACACTATGCACTATTTCGTCTTTTCCCTATTCTGTCATTTTTCCTATTTCGTCTTATCTCCATTTGTCAGTTTTTGGCACAACCTCACTCTCATGCTCGGAGTTGGTTTTTGACTTCACGTGCCTTCATCTTGAGTGGTTTCCTCGAAATACGTATCTCTACTTTTGCAAGACAGTACTCTAGTTGCTCCAGGTGTCCACAAGGGCATAGATGCACAATTCTTCAGAATCTTTTTCATTTATTGGGGTGTTTTTCGTAAATATATTTTGAAGATATTTTATTTCAGGGGCATCTAAGAAAATATCTTTTGGAAGATATTTTCATTCTAGGGCAATTTCGTAGTTAACCCTTTTTGTAGGGGCCATTGTGCAATTAACGAAAGTTATTACAAAAATGTCTCATCTAGAGACTAAATCCTCATACGGGATTCATTTTCACTTTTCGTTGACTCGTAAATTCATAGAATTTCCTTCTGGTCATTTTTCTCCATTTTCAGAGTTTCTGGACCCTGTTGCCGTCGAACTTGTTCGGGGCATAACTTTCTGTTCGGGACTCAGTTTTCTATGTCGTTTCTTCCTTTGTTCATATTTTCTCATTTTGAATCTTTTTTGTTAACGAAGTTTTGCTGTTTAATCGCGTTTGCTCAAAATCCACTTTTTCGGACCCGGCGGGGCCCTTTCGGGGCAGTTTTTGAGACTCACTATAAATAGGATGCCCTAAAGTGAAAAATCAGATTTTGGTCATCTTCCCCACCTCTCTTGGCTGGATCTCCTAGCAGCCATGGCTGCCACTTTCTCTCTCCTCCTTTGGTCCACTTTTCCTTGGTAGAAATCCTTCGGCCTTAGCATTTATTGCTTCCCTCGACGTACTCTACCTTTTGCCCTTATTAGAATCCATTTCTGATGATTTTTCAAGTTCGGGCTTGGAGTCAAGTTGAGATTTTCATGGAGCTTCTTGCGGATTCTTGTTCACGGTGTTGTCCCCGACAAAACCTCTTGGTATCGTCGAATTCGGAGCACTTTTATTTTGATGGGCCTTTGGGATTTTCATCTCAAATTGAGGTAGGAGGTGTTATAGGTTTAATTCTTGTTATATAACATGCTATTGATGCTTATACAACTTAATTGCATGCTTAAATATGAAATCTAGAGATTTTATTATTTAATTTTCTTGTATTGGATTTGATTTTTCCGGTTGCTTATGACTTGTTTTAAACATGTAGCATGGTAATATAATACTCTATAATATGGTCATTGACATATATTAAATTGAGGAAATTTGAACAAGTATTAAAGATTTTATTTAATATTTATCTTAGGTGAAAGATTACTTCACATGGCCTTAACTAGCTTAAAATCAATATGTATTAGCATATTAAATTAGGCCTTAGCATGCTCTCCAACATAGTTGAATTTGGAAGTAATTGGAGGTGTTTTGAAAGTTAGTAATTATTAATTAATTTAATTAATTAATTTGCCCCGAGTGCACTATTCACTCTATTTGAATTCCGACTTGATATTCTTGATTTACATGCCATATAGCTTCACATATATTTGATTTAGAAAATTCGGTTAGGTTTTGAAACCTTTTATTTAATTAAATTCCATGTGTAAGATTTAATCCTCATGGTGATATACAACTTGGAATTGTATTGTGGCATGCTAGAAAATTAAGCTTAGGTATAGTTGTTCACATATATTAAATTAGGATTAATTGCATGAGAATTGCAACTTTTAATTTATATTTAACTTTAGTGAAAGTTTAATTAACATGGTCTTAAATTGAATGAAATAAACTTGTAATGTGATATTACATTAGTTCTTGGCATGTTTTCCAACATAGGTTAATTTGAGAGCATTTGGTTAAGTTTGAAAATCAAGAGATTTTAATTAAAAGAATTAATTAAAATCTATTTTGTGGTCCCATTAGCTTAATTAAGGTTTTAACTTGATATTTGTATTGGCCAAGACTTGTTTACTAGTATATATTAATTTGGGACTATTAGAAGTTGTTTTAGAACCTTGGGATTTAAATTAGCATGATTTAATTAAAATTTTACCTTGTTATTGTATTTAACTCATGAGTTTATGTTTTCAATATTGAATATATTGTTATCTTATGTAATGATTTGCACACTTCATATTTAACATCATTCATGCATAGCGTGTAACAAATCGCACACTGAAGATTCGACATTCATCCTAGCATATTAGTTGTGGATTTAAAGCATGTATTGTATAGGTTTCCAAATTTGGTTGTACTGGGTAGATAGTTGATTATCTTGCATATTCCTGTTGATATATGCATTGTTGCACAACTTGTTGATTTTGGAAACTTGGGGATGTCGTTGTTTGACTATGGCTAGGACGTAGTTCTAGTACGGGGTATAGTCCCTCTATATAGTCTAGTGCGCACATAGGGAGGTTACCCATGAGCTAGTAACCCAAAAGTAACTATGTTGTCAGTCTGATCCGGCGTGACGTCCTAGTATCCACTTTATTTGATTTCGCATTTCATTTTCAAGTTGATAACTAGATGATGTTGTAACTTGTTGTTTCTTATTTGTCGTTCCATTTTAAGTTATAGGATGTTAACTTTGCGAAATTGTGCTTTATGCGTTGTATTGGAAGTTCCAATGTTGGTTATAAATTGCATCGATATTAAAAATCATGTTTTGATGTCCTAATAAAGCTTAAGATTGATCCTATTGATTCATTTATAACATAGGCGTTAGGTGGCATGAACCACTATTGTTATTTTGTGCTTTAGATTCTAAGTTGATGGTTTTGAGAACTTAAACCTTGTTGCATTATATAACATGCTCTTTTGTTGTTGAATTGCATGGATAATGTGATTCTTGTTAACTTGTATTCAAATATGCTTTTGTCATGTTGTATGGATTACTCTAGACCTAGTTCAATTGTATTGAAAATGCAATTCATGTTAATCTATGCTCAAGCATTTTTCTTGTCGTGTTCTTTGGATTATCCCAACCATGATTCGTTTCATACACGTATGTATATCATGATTCTTGTTGCTTAGACTCTAAGGTAGCTTAGGATGCTCCCCGAGTCTCACTTGGACATAGACGTTAGGTAGCATGAGCCCCTTTAACATGTTTCACCTTAAGGTGATAAATTTGTAAAATACTAGGTCGATGCATGCTCATCTCCTACGAGTAGCTTTATGTTACTCACCCCTACGATACTAGGGCATATTTCAGGAACGAAGACTTGGTTCATGACGCCTAGCATTCCTTGGATGTCGCGTAGCTTTCAAGTTTCCATTTCATGCGAATATTAGCATGAAATGTCATTTTATAGACTTATATGTCAAAATATGTATATTTGATTCCATGTATGTAATGTGTACTTAAGTACACTTCTTTCAATATATTTGATATGTATGAGATGAGGTCGGAGGTCAATGACCATTATATTGTATTCTATGTACTTTTTAACTTCATGAAATATTGTGAAAATCTTGAAAAATCGTAAGTCATTGCTTCACCATGGTTGCATCAGGTGTGGGAATTCCATTTTCATTCTTTCATAGGGTCTTATTAACCTTGTATGAAGTGTGGCCAAGGGCTAAATGGTCATTTGACTCCATTTTACATTTTTGGATTCCGAGTTTTCATTCCAAGTTCCATTTTTGCCTTTTTGCCCATTGGGGGGTCAGATTTTGTATCGGTTGTATTTTTAAGTCGTGGACCATTGTAGCACGTCCAAATAGGTAAGTTACGTTTGCGTGCATGGTCGTTTCTGGGTAAAACCTTATCGTTTGTGTTTTGAGCTTCCTATGGACTCATTTTGAAGTTTTGTTGCATAATCTGATTTTAAGGCACTTTAGGGTTTCTTCTTCATGTTTTTCTAGAAAATGTTGCCTTCGTGCCAGAAATCCCATGTAAAGTTCAGCTTTCTGTTATGCATATAGCAGCTTTTTAATCCTCTTGCCCTTTTATGATCTAGGGGCATTCTGGGTACTTCATAGTGTTTATTTTTCATTTTCGTCCATTGTCCGGGTAGAAAACGTGATTTTAGTGGGGGTTTCTTTTTCGTGTTTTTACAAAAAAAATCATCTTGATGCCGAAAACAACTCGCAAATCTGGAAAATCTGGTCGTTCCAGGTTTTTCCGGAAAAAGTGCTGATCTAAGGGGCATTTTGGGTATTTCACTTGTAAAATAAAATCTTCTTTTGACATGGTCATGTAGAAAACATGATTTTCGGGGGGGTGGGGGGGGGGGGGTTTGTTCACAACTTTTTGCCAAAAAATGTGGTTTAAGCCCTCAAAACCACATTTGAGTCCAAAAATCTGTGCAGATCCTGCCCAGATTTGAACCCAGAAAGTTGTTTTTTTTAAAACTTTAAGGCTTCATATCTTCTTCGTCCCGACTCCAAATCAAGTGATTTTTGAGTCTAAGTTTATTAGTTTTTGCTGGTCTATATAACGGTATGCACGATTGCATCAAATTATATCTTAAAAGGCCATTTTACCCCTTGTAAAGTACCATTGCCGCACTGATTTTAAACCCAAAAGTTGGTTTTTATAAAACTTTAACGTTTCATATCTTCTTCGTCCGAACTCCGAATCAAGTGATTCTTGAGTCTAAATTCTTTAAATTTTCCTAGTCTATCTAACAGTAGGCTCAGTTACATTTAGTTTTTTCAGAAAAGACCATTTTACCCTGTGCGAAGTATACTTGCTGCATTGATTTCAAACCCAAAAATGTGATTTTTATGAAACTTTGGAGTTTCATATTTTCTTCATCCGGACTCTGAATCAAATGATTCTTGAGTCCATCTTGATTAGTTTTTCGTTATCCTTCCAGTGGTGTGCTCGGTAGCACCCGAGTCCATAGTTTTTAGAAATGACTATTTTGCCCCAGGGGGCTTATTTGTCATATTTTTGGTTTTTTGCTTCCGCATCAGTTCTCATTGAGTTCCACGACCTTATGGAAGGTTATTTTGACTTCTTAGAGTCTTGTTTTCTATTTTCGCTTCCGCATATCGGATCCATTATCGGGTCAATCTTCGGTTCATCACAGGACACGCTGGCCTAAAAACCAGGGTCGTCACACGATCGATCGAACTTTGATGAGATCGATCGAACTTTGGTGAGATCTATCGAATGTTAACAAGATCGATCAAACTTTGGTGAGATCTATCGAATGTTAACGAGATTGATCCATCATTGGCGGCGCCTTTTTGGAATACGACAAATCTCTGAGATATTTTGGGATATTTTGGGATAAAGACAAAAGTGATAGGTGAGGATAAGATCAAGGAAGTTCAATCGATCTGATGAAAGTTGGATCGATCGAAGATGGTGAATTCTTTTGGATAAGGACAAGGGGTCTGATCCATCTTGATGAGGTGAGATCGATCGAAAATATTCCTGATCGATTGAAGATTGCTGATTTCCACCACTTTGCTTCCACTTAACTTCCTTCTTCCATTCAGCTTGAGATTGCTTCTTTTATACCCTAATTTCGCTAAATTGACTTATTTTGGGAATAAGTGCCTAAAAAGGGCAATAACATGAAATTAGTCTACGACGGGAAAATAAGATAGATTAAGGTCCTAGAATGCTCAAGCTTAAGGGGTTTAAATACACACTTTTCAGCGCTCATCATGCTGCAACAAAATTTTGACTCACCACTGAAATGTCATTGGAAGGAAAAAAAATTTGCTCGCCGCCGAGGTGTTGCTAAAAGAAAATTCAGAGACACAAATTCAGAATTCTAAATTCAAGCACAAATTCAGAAGTCAGAAGTCCAGAAATTCAGACACGAATTCAGAATTCAGAAGTCCACAAATTTAGAGACACAAATTCAAAAGTCTAGAAATTCAGACACAGAAATTTAGAATTCAGAAATTTAAAATTCCAGAAAGAAATACATAAACTCTACCAAAAAGCGAAGAACAACAAGCACATCAAATCGTGCCATTCTTCATCCAAATTCCACGGTGATTCAAGATTAAGCTCGTACAGCCCTTGTATCCAACCAATAAAAAAAAAGGAGATCGAATCAAAGGACCTTTCTTTTTTTGTAAAGAATATTTTTACAGAGGATTGTACTCCAATTTTTTCAATTTAATAAAATATTATTTGCTCCTAAATTTTGTTCTTAGTTGCATACTACAAAATTTGTGTGTACAGGTGTCATGTAGCTATTGTAGAGATTCTATATAAAAGAAAGACCAAGATGACAATGAAGGTGTCAGACGGCCACAATATTCACGCAGTAAACAAATATGCATATAACTGAAAGCAATATATGAAATGGAATTCCGATTTTTTTTTTAGAAAAAATAAAGATCTAAATAAACAAAGCAATCTAGAATTTTTTTGGTACTCGCCTTTGCTTTTACCCTTTGATTTCTTTGGATTGCCAACAAAATGCTTCGGTCTAAAGGTTGGTGGAATTAAGAGGAAGAATTTTTCAATGTGTGTTTATGGAATAAAAAGCCGACCATTTTCCCTCTCCTTGAGGTTGTATTTATAGGCCTTTAGATATTTGCAAATTAATGACAAGAAATAAAAAACTGAGATTATTAAGGAGATTTGAAAAAATACGATCTCATTTATTAAGGGGATTTGATAAACTAAGATTTTTAAAGAGATTTGAAAAACTTGTTTTTAGGAAAACTTTGACTTAAAGCAAAATATTAATTTTGAAAAGATACGATATTTTAGAAATGATTATTTATTTGAAAAATAATATATATATATATATATATATACACACACACACACACACACACATACACATTTCCTTTTTTCATAATTATTTTGATCTTGTACCCTAATTATTTGATTATCCCACCAACTTTGGAACTTATTATTTATCTTATTTTTATTTTAACTTTGTTTTACTTTGTGGTAGCCACGTACGGCCATCACCTAATCACCAAGTCATGTTATGAACCTAACTTAATCACTAAATTCATATTTTAATTTTCTTTCTAACTGAGTTATATTATTTTTATTTTTATTTTATTTCATTATTTTATAAATATTATATTTAAAATACCGTGCAGGACGCTATGACGGCCCAAGTTTTTCAACCCAGTGCATCAGTGATAACCCGAAAGTTAACCCGATAACGAGTCCAAAATGCAGAAGTAAAAGATAAAACCATAGTCCTTTGAGATATAAATCATCTCTAAGGCACCAATGTGACATTCCATGAATGTCACGGAACCTAAGGACAGCGAAAGAGAAAACTAGAGTTAAAACGGGCTAAATCTGTCAATTAAGGGAAAAATGGTCAATTCACAAATGAGAAGAGAAAATTGACTCTAAATAAGTCAAACAAGGTGAATACAACCTAATCTAAGCATTTCACAACATTCCCAAAGGTTCTAAAAACTTTGGATAAGAATCCTACAAAATGCCCTTTCCCGATTGAAGCGAAATCTGACACTACCTCACTAAAACATGAATAACACCCATTTTTTTTAGAATCTGAGAATGGCATTGGTACCATTGGAAAGCTGACTCAAAATAATTAAGTTTAGGCTCAAGAATCACCCCATTTGGATTAGAATTGAAGGAGCTATGACCTTTTGAAGTTGGAACTTTAGTGCTGAAAAAAATCTTGGAAGGTAGGTGCATGAGAGCTATTTCGATCGACCAAAATAGAGTTTCGGTCGACCGAAACTCACAGAAACTTTGATAAAGTTTTTTTTTTAAGGTAAGTTTGGATCGGTAGACCGAATTGGACCATTGGTCGACCGAAATAAGCCATCGGTCAACTGAAATGGCCCTAAATGGTGAAAATGGCTACTGGAATGTGCATTTTACTGTACAATTAGATTACCAAAAACCATCGGTCGACCAAAATGGAGTGTCAGTCGATCGAAATACCTCGAAAACCTACTGTAAGACCTGCTATGTGCCAAGTGTGTAAAGGTTCAACCCATGCTTCAAATCCCCTCATGTAATGGTTCAAAAATGAAAGTTTAAATGTGATTTTCAATGAGATTTGAGTATGTGAACATGTCAACAAACTTCATATGCATATTTGAATGTAAAATAATGGCTCCTAGCCTCATACATATTCATTACAAGATTTTCATACACCAAACCTCCAAAATTGGTAAAAGTACATTTTTATAGCAACAGTTGGTACCAAATGAACACACGTATTGAAGTAAACATACTTGGCCATTGGCCTCTTTACATACATGCTTATAATATCAAAAGTAAGTGCTTAGGTATCATTACACATTAAGAAAGTTACATTAGCTTTTAAAATACCATACACCCATGGTATACAAAATATGACTTCAAAAGTAAAGCATGATAAACACTTGCATGACAATATACAAAAATGTTCCAAATTGCTCATAAGCCTCTAAGGATATAGTCTCCTTACCTGAAAAACAACCCAAACCACTAGGGTGACTAATCAAGCTACTCATAGGAAGAAGGATATGCATATACCTTAAAGTTTCAATATCATTGCAAGATCAATATAGACGAATACAAGGGAGCATTCCACTTAACGTCTATGTTCAAGGTGTTCTAAAGGATCATCTTAAGCTAACTTAAATGATTCTTTAACAACACATATCAATATCAATGTACTTAACAACATAAATTCGCCAATAACAAAAATCACAAGTTACAATTAAGCATTGGTCGTTAACTTGGAATTTAATGCGAAATCAATTAGTAGAATACTTGGACAACACATCTCGGACTAAACCAAGATCAAAATAGTTATTCCAGGCATTAACCCGCTGGGAAGACCACCCTAGTGCGCACTATCTCAATTAGGGAGAACTCATACCTGCCGCACTAGAGCCAAACTCTAGCCATATCACTTGTAACAATGTCCCAAGATAATCCAAAATATAGCAAGTTCAAAACTCATACATAATTATTAAGGCATATAAACCACCTTCCATGCACACAAGTATTTTGAAACCACACAAACCATGTCTTAGGGTTCCAAGTCTAAAATGGCATACCAAATGACAAGTTCTCATCATGATATTTTGTACAATATAATACCACCAACTTATTAATTTAAATCATGCCTCAACAATAAGCTATATATACTAGATTACAACATTATAGTAACGAGCTACTAAAATAATTACAATTACCAATAGTAATCAAGTAGAATGTAAGATTAACATCACAATAGTATAGTAATTCAAATCAATAAGAGTTCTATACAACATTTATAATCCTACTCAAGATACATACACAATATACATGCTTAATTCAATAAATCCTAAGTCAATTATAAGGATTTCCTATAATATGCAAGACTATCATATTAAGAGCATGTACACAATATATATTAAACCCCGAAGGATTTTTAAACACTTAAAATATAAACAAACTACCACCCCTACCTCAATAGAGAATTGAATCTCTATAATCCAAGCAACCAAGCTTAAAATAGGATAAACAAAGCAAGGGTTTTGAAGAGGAGAGCAAGAGGAAACTTTTGCTTCCAAGGTTTTTGGTCTAAGGTGAGTGGAAAGAAGCCAAAAATGAAGTCAAAGCTATTAACTAAGCTTTTCTCTAATGGTGGCTAGGTTAGCGTTTTTGAACAACAAGTGAAAATGAAGAGGATAAAGCGAAATTGGTGAGTGGAAGGTCTAGAAATCCTCCACTCACTATGTGTTCTTACACTATCTCTCACACACACACAATGCAAGACTAAATGGTGAACCTACACTTGTCACAAATCAATGGCTCTTTCCTAGGCTTAATCTTAAGCCTACACTTGTCAACCATCTAAGCCAACAAGTGCACCAATCCTAGGCCAACAAGTGGGTGAATCTCCACCCTCCAAATGTCAATAGATTATGTTTCCAAGTCACTCCACCCCATTGCCAACAAGTGGCACCATGAGAATGTGACACTTGTCACATTTTCCAAAAATTACAAAAATCTCCTTTTTCAAAATATCTTACAAATTAAATTCCAAAAAGGTCCCTAAGACGAAAAATAATTAATTTATGTAATTACACAAAAACTCCTAAAATAAAAAATAATTATAATAAGGTATGCATCCATGCCCTTTATGAAAAAAGTAGGCAACTAACATGCTTTTCTACAAAAGTAAAAATTCCAATATCATGAATGCATGCAAAATTGGAATCAAATCCAAGCACAAAAGGTAAGGTTATTCAAGGAAAAATGATAAACGGGAAAAAGACGAAAAAAGAAAATCACCGAAAAGGGAAAAGGAGGAAAAAGACCAGGTCATTAGAACCTACCCTCCTTAAAAGGATTTCGTCCCCGAAATCGAGTCATACCTGAAAGAGAGAACAAATTGTGATACCAAGAGCGAACCTCCTGTTCAAGCTCCCAGGTAGCCTCCTCAACACCGTGATGTCTCCACAGGACCTTAACCAATGGAATGGCCTTGGTCCGCAAGACCTGCTCCCGTGAATTAAGAATCTGGACTGGACCTCCTCGTAGGTCACATCCTCATCGATAACAACATCTGTCCACTATAAAACATGCGATGGATCCGGCTCGTACTTCTTCAACATAGATACGTGAAAGATGTCATGAACCCTATCCAAGTCTGGCGGCAATGCCAAACGATGACGCGCTCCAAAATCTGAAATAGTCCAATGAACCTAGGAGACAACTTGCCCGTCTGCCGAAATCTCAAAAGTCCCTTCCATGGAGAAATCTTGAGAAAGACGTGGTCCCCTACCTCAAAAGACAAGGATCTCCTCCTCTTGTCAGCATAACTCTTCTGCCTGTTCTGAGCTGTAGCCAACCGCTGCCGAATCAACTTAATCTTTTTTGTAGTCTCAAAAACAATATCGGGACCCAAGGCGACTGTATCACCTACCTCGGTCCAACAAACTGGAGATCTGCAAGGCCTGCCATACAACACCTCAAAAGGTGCCATACCAATACTGGTCTGGTAACTGTTGTTGTAGGCAAACCCCACCAAAGGTAAGTAGTCTTCCCAACTACCCCCAAAATCCAAAATGTATGCTCGTAGCATATCCTCCAAGATCTTAATGGTACGCTCTGACTAACCATCAGTCTGAGGATAGAATGCCGTGCTGAAATGAAGCCCCGTGTTAATAGCCTCCTAAAAATTTTGCCAGAAGTGAGACGTGAACCTAAGATCCCTATCCGAAACAATGGATATTGGAACCTCGTGAAGCCTGACAATCTGCCCCACATATAGTCTACTAAGTCTCTCTGCGTCATCTGTCACTGCTATAGGCAAAAAGTAAGCCGTCTTAGTCAATCTGTCAATAATGACCCAAACAGCATCATTCCCTGCCTTTAATCTCGGAAGTCCCGTCACGAAATCCATAGTGATGTGCTCCCACTTCCACTCATCCACTGGTAATAGTTGCAACAAACCTGCCGGTCTCTGATGCTCTGCCTTCATTTGCTAACAAGTAAGGCATTTAGCCACGAACTGAGAAACATCCAGTTTCATACCTTTCCACCAAAACTATCTTCGCAAATTGTGATACATCTTCGTACCACCAGGATAAACTGCGAGTCAAGAATGGTGAAAATCCTGAAGAACAATGTTACGACAAGATAAAGGAACAAACATCCTCCCTCTGTACTTGAGACCACTGTTTGAATGCAAGGTCCAACCCTCTACATTTTCGCCACCTAAAATTTGATCGTAGATGGACTTCATCTCCCCATCCTCTTGCTGTGCCTCAATAACTCTACTAATAAGAGTCGATTGAGCCACAAGGTTAAACAAAATAGCCGGTAAAACATCCTCATACAACTACAAACCAAGATCCGCAAGCTCTTCTAGCATCTTCCATCTGTGAATGGAAATGCTAGCAAGAGTACCCCGTATCTTCTTACTCAATGCATCGGCCACCACATTGGCCTTTCTCGGATGATACTGCAACTCAAAGTCGTATTCCTCCATGAACTCAACCCATCTGTGTTGTCTTAAATTCAAATCCTTCTGAGAGAAGAGATATTTGAGACTCTTGTGATCAAAGAAAACCTCAAACTTCTCCCCGTACAAATAATGTCTCCACCCTTTCAGGGCAAAGATAACTGCTGCCAACTCCAAATCATGTGTCGGATAGTTCAACTCATGAGTCTTTAACTATCGAGACCCATAAGCAACCACCCGCTCTGTCTGCATCAAGACGCAACCCAATCCTTCTCACGGAGCATCACAATAGACCACGTAACCTAAACCACGTTCAGGTATGATCAAAACTGGAGCCGATGTCAATCTGACCTTCAACTCCTAAAAAGCAAAATCACAAGCCTTATTCCATATGAACTTGACTCCCTTGTGAGTAAGTCGAGTCATAGGTGCTACTAGACGAGAGAAATCCCGAACAAATCTCCTGTAATAGCCGGCTAGGCCAAGAAAGCTCCGAACCTCAAACACTATCTTCGAACGCTCCCAATCCATCACAGACTCAATCTTTGATGGATCCATTGTAACACCACTCTTTGACATGACATGTCCAAGGAACTTCACTTCCAGTAGCCAAAATTCGCATTTCTCGAACTTGGCATATAACTGATTATCCCTAAGGATCTGTAACACTGTCCTCAAATGATACTCATGCTCCTCTACCGAAGTTGAGTACACGAGAATGTCATTAACGAACAGCACCATAAATCTGTCAAGATAGTCACTGAATACATGGTTCATCAAATCCATGAAAGCTGCTGGAGCATTGGTCAAACCAAATGGCATCACCAGAAACTCATAATGGCCATACCGTGTACGAAAAATGGTCTTGGATATATCCTTATCCTTAACCCTTAACTGATGGTATCCCAATCTCAAATCAATCTTCGAAAAGCATGTCACTCCCTTCAATTGATCAAACAAGTCATCAATCATTGGCAAAGGATACCTGTTCTTGATCGTAGAGTGATTCAACTTGCGATAATCAATGCAAAGTCCCAAAGACCCATCCTTCTTCTTCACAAAAAGAACCGGTGTTCCCCATGGTGAAGCACTAGGACGAATAAAGCCCTTAGCTTTCAAATCATCCAACTGACTTTTCAGCTCATCAAGCTCTGTCGGTGCCATACGGTATGTAATACCCCTAATTTTAAAAAGGATATTCCTGGTATTTAATGGTATTTAATTTATTATTTAAGTGCATTTTATTTGATTATGTGTCATTATTTTTTTTATTAGGTGCTTAATTGTTTTCTTTTGTGGTGATTTAATTTATTTAAATAATATTTATTTTTAGTTATTTGATTGGAATTACTTGTTAGTGTTTTAATTATTTAATTGGCATTAATGGTTTAAGTGTAATTGGTTTAGTTATTTGATTGGAATTACTTGTTAGTGTTTTAATTATTTAATTGGCATTAATGGTTTAAGTGTAATTGGTTTAATTATTCTATGTGTGTCTTATTTGGTTTAATTGGGTTACTAATTATTATTTTGTTCAATTAGATTATTTGTTAAGTATTTAATGGTGAATAGGGTAATTAGGTAAATACATCTAACTAGGGTTTTAATTACAGTATAAATTAGGGTTTTATATTATAGCCGTCGTAGGTTTCTACGTTAATTGGATGGGCCGGTTAGGATTGTGAGTTGGACTTAAATGAACCTAGGGTTTAGGAAAACTCTATAAGTATAAGGTAGACGTCTGTGTAGGGTTTTTTTAAACAAAGCACACGTTTTGTGGAAGTGGAGAAGGAAAAACGCAGTTTTTCATATTCTGCCAAGGTTTGATCAAAGCTCCGATCCCGCTTCGTCCGTGGTCCGATCGAGCTAAATTTTGGAGGATAGGTTCATGACTCAGTGATGCACAATCTGAATGGTGGAGATAGAAGTTTGACCTCGGGAACAGTGATTCGTACTCGTGAACAGTAACTGGGTCGCACAGGTTTTTTCCATTCTGCCCAGATTTCATCAAACATCCGATCCCGCTTCGTCCGTGGTTCGATTGTGCTGAATTTTAGAGGAGAGATTCACGACTCGGTGAACACAATCTAAACGGTGGAGATCAGAGTTTGACCTCGGGAACAGTGATTCGTACTCGTGAACAGTAACTGGGTCGCACAGGTTTTTTTCCATTCTGCCCAGATTTCATCAAACATCCGATCCCGCTTCGTCCGTGGTCCGATCGAGCTGAAATTTGGAGGATAGGTTCATGACTCAGTGTCGCCCAATCTAACGGTGGAGATCAGATTTTGAGTTCGGGAATAGTGTTTTGTACCCGTGAACAGTAACCGGGTTTTGGAACTCGCCGGGATTTTTTAAGAAGACGACGTTAAAACTTTGAACAAAAGTTTCTGAGGCAAGATTCTATCCTTACTCTTTCCTTTAGGCTTCATACTCTTTGCACTCTTAAATGATTCCAGGATTAATGAAGATTAAACCAAACTAAAATGATATCTGTTTTGCTATGAAACTGGTAGTTACAGCAGTGTTGTATGCTTGTTCAACCTAGACTAAGCATGTTTGTGGATGCATTGTGGTTCTGTGGTTCACATTTTTCCTTACCACTGCTATTATAAATTATTGGAAGGATGGGTCTAAATGATAGCTATCTTAACTTCTGTAATAGCAACTGTTGGAACTTAAATACTAGGAGGATTTGAGTTTAACACTAGATCGGTTTTGTGGAACACTATAATTTGAGCATGTCTACATACATACTGTTAATATTGTTTTGATACTTACATTATCACAGTTAGTATCAACTGTGGAGGTTAGGATTTTGTGATACATACCCTACATATCTGTATGTCATTTGTAAGGTGTTAAATGGAAGTTTTAATTAATTCTGTCTTTATATCAGACTAAAGGGAACAACTTAAATTGGGCATGTATATGTTGTTGTTGTGACCCTGTTTATCAATGCTTATTTTATCACTGCTAACATTGAATGTTGGATGTTGGAATTTAGTTGATATATACTTGATTTATTGGTATTATTGACTACTGGAGGATTGGAAAGTAGGCACCGGTATGAGACGGTGGCATACTAAGGATGGGTTTGGTTTTTAAAAAAATACCATTACCCACCTACTTAGAATAAGGATGGGATTAACTAAAAGTTAAGTCCCGTGGATTTGTATTGTCATGGCAACTACTTGTTGAGCGGCAATACCAGGGATTTTGGATGGATTTTATATATGTACTGTTATGGTGCCTCGGTATGAGCTTGAGCCTCAGGACCGATGGCTAGGGAGCGTATATGCATCGGGATGTGTAGCTGGCTACGATGGTTGGAGGTGTACCCTGTTTAGGTGTAGGTACATATGCCCACTTCGTGTCCGTTTTAGCATGTTACCTCTATTCAGGTTGAGACCGGCTTGTAGTCCAGTGAGAGTCCTTTAGTGTGACTATATATATATTTACGGACTATCAGCTATTGTTGAATTGTTTAGGATGTACATGCGTATCGGGCCTCTGTTTGGATTGTAGTAGTATAGAACTTGCGCGTGGGCCTGACCCACTTCTATTTTTTCAGGTACACGACAGTTCCAGGCTTAGATGTGTTCGTGCTGAGCAGAGGTCTCTATTCACTCTTCCGACGATGTAGGGCTCTTTCTACAGTTTTATTTCTGGACGTTTATTACAGTTGTTCTATCTTCCGTTTGGATGTTTAATAGGGGTCCACTAGAGATGGATTCCCAAGTTGTAAACTGATGGAGTTTTAGAGTTTGGGTTTGATGGATTTTAATAATTATAATATTTTGCGGATTCTATTTTTAGTTCCTTCCAGCTTTAATTTCATTTCTTAATTTATTTTGTATTCCGTGTTCATTATAAAATATTAATTGTTTGATATTCCCTCGGGTTTGGGCTTGGGCCTGATCAACCCGTGTCTCGGATCCGAGGGGTATCACACGGTACGATGCCATAGAGATAGGTGCTGTACCGGAAATGACATCAATGGCAAAAATAACTTCCCTTAAAGGAGGTAACTCTGTCAGTTCCTCTGGAAAGACATCAACAAACTCCTCAACAACTGCCAAAAGAACACAGCCCAAACTGCTATCCTCGTCAACTAGCAGACTAGCCAAGTAGGATCTGTGGCAACTCCAGTCACCAATACTGAAAACCATCGCTGGGTGAGAATCGCTTCGATCTCCCACAAAATGGAAATAATCTCCCTTGGGAATGGAAACGGACACCCTCCCGTGGAAGCAATCGATCGTAGCCCGAAAGAATGACAACCAATCCATCCCGAGAATGACATCAAAGCCCATCATGTCGAGAACAATGAAATCAAACTTTAAGGTCCGTCCAGCTATCTCAATAGCACAACCCTTACAAACAAGATCCAAAGACATTGGATCCCTGACTGGTGTGTCAACACAGAGAAGACTATCCCTAAGTGTGACCTCCAGACCCAATGAATATGCAAATGATGCAGAAATGAAAGAATGTGATGCACCTATGTCAATAAGAACTCGTGCCCAAGAACTGAAAATTGAAAAGATACCTCGAACAGAAAAGGTACCTACGGAAGCATCCACCTATAGAAGAGCATAGGCTCGTACCTGAGTCCCTGAGCCCTACTATGAACTACCCTGATAGCCTGACTGATGTGTAAAAGCAGTAAGTGTAGAACCCCTGGCCGGATAAGTGCCAACTGGCACCACTGGCTGTGGTGCTTAAGAAACTCTGAAACCAGGCTGAACCACTACAGACTGTGCCGGTACCATCTGTGAATTTGTGCCACTACGTGACTTATTTAACAACCTTAGACAATCCTTCTTGAGATAACCTGGTCGCTTGCAATAGAAGCAAGCTCCCTGCCCTGTTTTTGTAGAAACTGAAGTCTGACTGGCTTGTACTAGAAGCTGTGGGCAGTGAGGCTTGATGTGCCCCAGCTGTTGATAATAGTAATAAACCACACCCTGGGCTGATCCCGTAGATACAGGAAATGTGGGTGCAGAATGAATCTGCTGTGATGGATTGTTCCCTACCTTGGCCTTCTTCCACTAACTCCCGGATAATGATGGATTGTCCCCGCGAGGCTACTTATGTGAACCCCTGATCCATATCTGATCTCGTTCCTCTGCCTCAACTAGCATAGCCCTCTAGACCACTTCTCTGTAGGTCCTCAAATCAAGAATTGAGACCCATGGCCTAATGTCAAGATGTAACCCATCCTGAAACTTCATTGCCCTGGCTTCATTTGTCACCACCATATCCTCGGCATAACGAGAGAGAGAAGTAAATCGTGTCTCATACTCAATGACACTCATAGTGCCCTGATAAAGACCTGTGAACTGTATCCTCATCTCCCACCTCATAGCCCTAGGAAAGAAGTGCTTGAAGAATAAATCTCTAAACTCGTTCCAAGTCATCAACTCAATATTGTGGACAGTGGTCATAGACCTCCACCATATATCTGCATCTCCCATGAACATAGAAGCAGTCAAAAAAATCCTCAACTTGTTCATAAGTACCACTATACTGTCTAACTTGCGAACCATAAAGTCCAACCAAGCTTCTGAGACTAGCGGATCTGAACTCCCCTGCAAATGCATTAATCTTGACCCTCTGTAGTCGCATAAAGTACTCCATTGCCTTATTGACTATCGGTGCTAGTGCTGGTGTCAGAATCTGTATCTCTATCACCTGCCAGCGTATTAACTCCTGTAAGGATTCAGCGATCCCTTGATTGATTCCCTGAGCCACTCACTCCTTGTAAGTTGGTGCCCATGGCGGATTAGCATCCACGCCACGAACTGGGATCCTGGGCCTCCCCGAACCCCTCGTGAACTCGGTGTCAGCCAACTGCTCCTCAGTTTCCTGACGTGACGACTCTCCATACGTGACAACTATGATGCTAAACGTATGAAAGAAATGAGGTCAATAATAACACAAGTTATTATGACCGAATGTAACTCACACTAAGAATGCACAAAACACGAAGCAAGACAAGGCATGCAACATACGGTCATGCTACAGCAATCAATGAAAGCTCTTAAAATAGTTAAGAACTTATGCAAATAAGTATACATTTCAAAAAAAGATACTCTTAACCACATAGGCATATAAGCATAAAGACATGTCATACTACCAAGTGTGTTACCAAGAAACACATAATAATGTTATAAAGCCAAAACATATCATCAAAAGCATGTGAATATACCAAATTAGATCAACAAAAGCATGATATGCACCCAAAACCCATTATCCTAAGGTATCCAAACCTAGGAGCTCTAATACCACTTGTGAAGGCCCAAGTTTTTCAACCCGGTGCATCCGTGATGACCCGAAACTTAACCTGGTAACGGGTCCAAAATGCAGAAGCAAAAGATAAAACCATAGTCCTTTGAGATATAAATCATCTCTAAGGTACCAATGTGACATTCCATGATGTCACAGAACCTAAGGAGAGCAAAAGAGGAAACTAGAGTTAAAACGGGCTAAATCCGTTAATTAAGGGCAAAATGGTCAATTCACAAATGAGAAAAGGAAATTGACTCTAAAAAAGTCAAAAAAAGGTGAATACAACCTAATCTAATCATTTCATAACATTCCAAGAGGTTCTAAGAACTTTGGATAAGAATCCCACAAAATGCCCTTTCCCGGTTTAAGCGAAATTTGACACTACCTCACTAAAACATGAATAACTCCCACTGTGTTTGGATCTAAGAATGGAATTGGTTCCATTGGAAATCTGACTCAAAATCCTTGAGTTTAGGCTCAAGAATCATCCCATTTGGATTACAATTGAAAGAGTTATGACCTTTTGAAGTTGGAACTTCAGTGCTGAAACAAATCCTGGAAGGTAGGTGCATAAGAGCTATTTTGGTCGACCGAAATAGAGTTTCGGTGGACCAAAACTCATGGAAACTTTGCTGAAGTTTTGTTTTTAAGGTGAGTTTGGTTCGATAGATCGAATTGGACCATCGGTCGACCGAAATAGGCCATCAGCCGACCGAAATGGCCCTGAATGGTGAAAATGGCTACTAGAATATGCATTTTACTGTACAATGAGATTACCAAAAGCCATCAGTCGACCAAAATGGAGTGTCAGTCGACCGAAATACCTCAAAAACCTACTATAAGACCTGCTATGTGCCAAGTGTGTAAAGGTTCAACCCATGCTTCAAATCCCCTCATGTAATGGTTCAAAAATGAAAGTTTAAATGTGATTTTCAATGAGATTTGAGTCTGTGAACATGTCAACAAACTTCATATGCATATTTGAATGTAAAATAATGGCTCCTAGCCTCATACATATTCATTACAAGATTTTCATACACGAAACCTCCAAAATTGGTAAAAGTACATTTTTATAGCAAAAGTTGGTACCAAATGAACACAAGTACTAAAGTAAACATGCTTGGCCCTTGGCCTCTTTACATACAAGCTTATAATATCAAAAGTAAGTGCTTAGGTATCATTACACAATAAGAAAGCTACATTAGCTTTTAAAATACCATACACCCATGGTATACAAAATATGACTTCAAAAGTAAAGCATGATAAACACTTGCATGACAATATACAAAAATGTTCCAAATTGCTCATAAGCCTCTAAGGATGATAAGCATCCAAGAACATAGTCTCCTTACCTGAAAAATAACCCAAACCACTAGGGTGAGTAATCAAGTTACTCGTAGGAAGAAGCATATGCATATACCCTAAAGTTTCACTATCATTGCAAGATCAATATATACGAATACAAGGGAGCATTCCACTTAACGTCTATGTTCAAGGTGTTCTAAGGGATCATCTTAAGCTAACTTAAATGATTCTTTAACAACACATATCAATATCAATGTACTTAACAACATCAATTCGCCAATAACAAAAATCACAAGTTACAATTAGGCATTGGTTACAAGGGAGTATTCCACTTAACGTCTATGTTCAAGGTGTTCTAAGGGATCATCTTAAGCTAACTTAAATGATTCTTTAACAACATATATCAATATCAATGTACTTAATAACATTAATTCACCAATAACAAAAATCACAAGTTACAATTAAGCATTGGTTGTCAACTTGGAATTTAATGAGAAATCAATTAGTGGAATACTTGGACATCACATCTCGGACTAAACCAAGATCAAAATGGTTATTCCCGGCATTAACCCGCTGGGAAGACCACCCTAGTGCGCACTATCTCAATTGGGGAGAACTCATACCTCCTGCACTAGAGCCATATCACTTGTAACAATGTCCCAAGATAATCTAAAATATAGCAAGTTCAAAACTCATACATAATTATTAAGGCATATAAACCACCTTCATGTACAAGTATTTTGAAATCACATAAACCATGTCTTAGGGTTCCAAGTCTAAAAGGGCATACCAAATAACAAGTCCTCATCATGATATTTTGTACAATATAATATCACCAACTTATCAATTTTAATCATGCCTTAACAATAAGCTATATATACTAGATTCCAACATTATAGTAACAAGCTTCTAAAATAATTACAATTACCAATAGTAATCAACTGGAATGTAGGATTAACATCACAATAGTATAGTAATTCAAATCAGTAAGAGTTTTATACAACATTTATAATCTTACTCAAGATACATTCATAATATACATGCTTAATTCAATAAATCAAAAGTCAATCATAAGGATTTCCTATAATATACAAGACTATCATATTAAGAGCATGTACATAATATATATTAAATCCCAAAGGATTTTTAAATAGTTAAAATATAAACATACTACCACCCCTACCTCAATAGAGAATTGAATCTCTATAATCCAAGCAACCAAGCTTAAAATAGGATAAACAAAACAAGGGTTTTGAAGAGGAGAGCAAGAGAAAACTTTTGTATCCCAAGGTTTTTGGTCTAGGTGAGTGGAAGGAAGGCAAAATTGAAGTCAAAGCTATTAACCAAGCTTTTCTCCAATGGTGGCTAGGTTAGAGTTTTTGAAGAACAAGTGAAAATGAAGAGGATAAAGTGAAAATGGTGAGTAGAAGGTCTAAAAATCCTCCACTCACTGTGTGTTCTTACACTACCTCTCACACACACACAATGCAAGACTAAATGGTGAACCTATACTGGTCACAAATCAATGGCTCCTTCCTAGGGTTAATCTTAAGCCTACACTTGTCAACCATCTAAGCCAACAAGTGCACCAATCCTAGGCCAACAAGTGGGTGAATCTCCACCCTCCAAATGTCAATAGATTATGTTTCCAAGTCACTCCACCCCATTACCAACAAGTGGCACCATGAGAATGTGACACTTGTTACATTTTCCAAAAATTGCAAAAAGGTCCTTTTTCAAAATATCTTACAAATTAAATTACAAAAAGGTCCCTAAAACGAAAAATAATTACTTTATGTAACTATACAAAAACCCCTAAAATAAAGAATAATTATAAGAAGGTATGCATCCATACCCTTTATGAAAAAAATAAGCAACTAACATACTTTTCTATAAAAGTAAAAATACCAATATCAGGGAAATCAAATATCATGAATGCATGCAAAATTAGAACAAATCCGAGCACAAAAGGTGAGGTTATTCAAGGAAAAATGATAAATGGGAAAAAGACGAAAAAAGAAAATCACCGAAAAGGGAAAAGGAGTGTTAGGGGTGTTGTTACAAAGTCAACTCCAGGTATATCCCAATGGTTTTGGGATGCTCTTGACCCAATGGTGAAGTCCATTTTATGATCTGGTGGTCGGATTTTCTTATTTTCCTAGCTTGGCTAAACTAGTTTTTCCGGAATACCCCTACAAATGGGTAAGGGCAAAATTAGGCACAAAATGAGTCTTTAAATGTATACTTGGAGCATTCCAGTCCTTTTTATGATTGAGGGCATCAATTGGGACAACACAATACGACCATGGTTGAAAAATATGAACTAATATACTAAATTAAGGTGCTTGGTTAGATGAAGGGTATGCTAAGGCTACTGTTTATGCATTTAAATCAGACTAGCACACTAAGGGTGCATTTTGAAAATTGTTTGCACATTATGGAAATTGCCAATTCATCATTTAGTGAGTGAAAAGACAACTTTGTCTTTGGAATATTCACTGGGCGAGTAAGAACTATGTTCGTACTTTCCATATAGGATGTGTGTAAAAATTTCAATATTACCTTTTCTATATTGCCTTGCAAAAATATGATCTTTCCATGCTCTAATGATGTGAATATTTGTACTCGTAATATGGCAAGTTTGATCAGCAGTGCTTAGAATATCAATTTCGTATACGCGATACACCATATGAGGGAGCATTGATTGCACAGGTAGTGATTGAGCTTCAAGGTAAGAATGTGGATCCGCAAGGATGGCAATAGAAGTGATGCTTGAGCTGAAAAGGGTTTTGATTACATAGGCAATGACTGAGCTTCAAGGTAGATGTGCCACTTTTGTTGTTTTCACTTTCTTTTCCTTCTTCTTCTATATGTCATGTATATTTCTTTGTCATGGCGAGGAGAGTAAAATTAAGGCAATCATAAGTGTTGTTAGTTTTGGATTTATGCTTGTCAACTAGATGTCACTCTATTTAAATGAAGCCCTTCTTTAGGTGTAGGCTTCTGTACATCTTTTTCTTATTGCCTATGTCGTTACCAATACTAGGTTAGAAGTTGACATTATTCTGTACCATAGGTGGCATGTGTCATTTCATTGAGTTGCCTAGTGGCTTGCTTCAATTAGTGGATGAAGCTTTCATTGTCTCCCTTGAACATCACACAACCTCTTGACATGGTGAACTGCAAAAAGATTATTAATGAAACTTATAGGACTTTATGTACCTATATGAGTGCATTTTCAGTTTACATAGAGACAAATTATAATATATGTAAAAGATTGAAAATATTTATTCTCATAATCCTTTAATAAGGAAAGATCTTAAAGACCAAAAATGAGTGGAAAAAGAAACATATTTAATTCGATGCGCTATGGACACAAGTTGTACTTTGACTATGAGTAAGATGATATATCTTCTGAGCTGGGACAATAAGCATGCCATTGGCGCAATATAGAGACTTATGTTTGATGATCTGCTTTAAGAATGTCTAAGCATGTGTGCTAGCATTCAACATATATATGAATGTACTACTCTGAATGTAATGAACATAAAGTAATTAATACGATAATTAGCTTTATTTGTTTAACATCACAAAAAGGATATTGTTCTCCTTGTCTATCGATTGTCCCTTACTCTCTTGAACATGACTTTTGACAAATTGCTTAATTCCTCCTCCACGGATCATGACCTTTGATTTGTCACCTGACAACACCATAATAATCATAGAGTGATAGAGTTTGGAAACTGGATTAACCTCACTTAGGATGGATCCCAAATTGGCTATATATCTTCATAGTGTCAAGTATTAGGTTATTCATAGCTCCCTCTTGAAAAATGTTGAAACTTAGAGGGCTGGTTCGAGGATGGGGCAAATAGTAAGATAAATTATAATCTAAATAATGGTATGACCAAACCCAAGTGGAATATGGGTTGCCAACTATAAGTTGGTAGGAATCAGGTCAGACGTAGTTTGATCTAAGGACCAGGACCCTTAGTAGGGTGAGATTTATTTATTTATTTTTATTTATTTTATTTTTTTCAGGACCATACTGCTACACTTAGTACCCTTTTAGGTTTTCACTAAGTCTGGTCAACCACTTTTTCCCTCAATGTCTCAAAAGAGATTTTTGTCAGGACTGATTGTATTTTTACCCTTGGCACCCATTCTTGGGTTTTCACCAAGTCCGCCTTTTGTATTTTTTTACCATCAGTGCCCTTAAGTGGGTTTTCATTGAGTCTGGCTTCTTTTTTTACTCAGGAGGTGGTCGACAACTTATAAGTAACATTAGTTCTACCACCACTTGATCTGATATCCACATGTGAACCCATTCTTGGGAAATCTGCGAAAATATTCTTCATTGTGGAATCGCAACTTGTTGAACTTTCTTCAAAAATGTACTGCCCCAATTTGGGGGATGATGACAAATGTTGCTCATTCTGTGAGACTTTAATAAGCAAGAGTTTTCAATTTCTTGTGATCTTTGCTAATCGAAGAGAAATTTAATTAGGACTGTAACATAGGCTAGGTATATGGTAACCAAGGAAAGATATTAAGGCTCAAAGATATTATTTCCATATGAGGTTCATAAACCGTGATCACTATAAAAATGAATAGCCCCAGCTTGGGCCATGTTTTCTCATGTTAATCTAGACGAAAATTTTTATAACTAAACAATCATCCTTAATCAAAGAGGACTTTATGTAGGTTGTAGCATGACCACAGGTTTAAGGTGATGAAAAAAATATATGAAGGCCCAAAATTAATGTGACTTGGGGGTAAACTGACCAAGGATCATTTTTCATCTACTTGTGCTTTTGCTTTTGTGTTTTTCATCTTGGTCTTTAACCGTTCTTCAGAGTTGAGCTTGACTTTTCTTTAGGGCCCATGTGCTTGATTTTCCCTTTAGGCATCTTTGTTTGATTTTTATTTCGGGCACCTTTGCTTGATCCTTCTTTGGGCACCTTTGCTAGGACACCTTTGTTTGATTCTTCTTTTGGGCACCTTGTCTTGATTTGTATTCTTTTTGTTTTCACTTTCTTATGAAAGAATGATATACTTGTATTGATCCTTGGTAGGTTATGAAGAAACAACGTAACAAAGCTCTATGGGATTGTCAAAGGAAATTATGATGAACTATGGATGATAAAAATGATAGCATCTCTTCATTTTAATTCGGATTGCTTAATTATAAAAATTTCCAACTAGACTAACATGAGATTAGCTGGATTTGTGATATAACCTTAGAAATTACCCTAGTGTGGGGTGTGATCATCGATGGGCTACATGAAATGAAAATTTATTATAGCAGAAGGGGCTAGCAATGGATAATAGTGTATAGGATAGCAGAAATGATAGCCTCTAGTCCTTTTAGGTATAATCACCTAGGCATTGAAGCTCTTTCTTATTAGTATCTCACTATCTTAGTATGAGAAAAATTTACTTGATTATTGCTTCCAAACATAGGGAGTAACCCTGAGCTTGACATAGTAGTACATATCTTCACCTTCAACTGAGATTTTTTTTTGCGGTAACCGAGCTTAGGGAACAACCAAAACTGCCTCCGTATCTTGATTATGTCAATAATCAAGTCATGCGTAGTTCTGTGATTGCCTTAATCCTGAGAGTCTACGGCTTGAGGAAAAAAATACTTTAATTGTTGAAATGACCTTGATTTTAAGAGTTTATAGCTTGAGAAAAATGCTTTGATCATTGATGATAGTCTTGGTTTTGAGATTCCGTGACTTAAGATAAATACTTCAATTATTTATAATTTTGATCATGAGAGTTTATGCCTTAAGTATGATAAGCTTTTTCTTGAATTCTTCATGTATGTCCTGACTTCAAATAAGATGGTAGGAAATTTGATCATTTCCTTCTGTTACTGCTCGGTAGGTATGTGATTTCTCCACTAACTTTGTTTGTCTCCTTCAAAGTTTTGGAAGGTAGGCTAGGTGACTGTTCATGTCTATGATTTCTTAAAGTGTGTCAATTGAGACTTCTTTGGTCAAGGCCCATTAGCTTGAAATCAAGCTTTATATCAAGATTCATGTTCGTCGAGAGCGATGACAATGATGTCCTAAGGATCACAGCATTCCCTACATGAAAAGAGGGATATTAATAATATAATATCCATGTTATTTTTATATGCAAAATTGGATCTTTACAAATGTCATTACCAAAATTGAAGTTTTACCAAACTTATTATAGTATAACATAGGCATTATGGTAAAACTAAATGCTTCGGTATCCTAAAAATAGAGAGATATTTTAAGAAAAATAAGGGTGTTAATAATATAATATCCAATTTATTTTACTAAAAAAAGATAGAGCTTTACAAAGCTATTTATCAAAATTGGAGTTTTATGAAACTTATAATAGCATAAACAATAAGACACATGCATAACACTGCTAAAAATAAATGCTTAGGAGCCCTAAAAATAGAGTTTAGATTTTATTTTGTTTATTTATTTAATGAGGGACATTAAGGATATAATATTTGAGTTATTTTACTAGATAAAAATTAAGTTTTATGAAACCCCTTTTACAAAATTGAAGTATTACGCAACTTATTCATTAGGAAACAAATAAAGAAATAATATATATATCCATATAATATTGTGCTAAAAGTAAATGCTTAGGAGAAAGTCATGGGGCTTTCTCTTTTTACCAAAACTTCGTTACAAGCAAGGATACTGATTCCAACTTGCTTGACTTGTGTTTTGTCTATGGATGAGTGAAAACTCAAGTTTTGACATCATTTACCTTAAAAAGGGCTCCGAGGTTTATATTAGAAAGTGCCCCATCCAGTCTGCAGGTAATTCTACCAGTGTTTCTTACTTTCTTGATGATATGGATGCCATTAGACGATGTTCGCACTGGATTCGAGCCAAAGGTGTAGGTAACAAATGTCCTCAATGGACTTGACCTCTCCCTCAAGTCTACGGTCTTGAGGTTGATATCATCGTGCTTAAGACCAAGCATATCTCCCTGAACTATGGGAACCTTCCATTTACCAATAGGATCAAGAGAAGCTTGTCTTTCAACCACCATATGATGGATGATTTGGCTGTTGTGTGTACTGATAAGTGCCTTGACAATGTTAGCCAATTTAGCAAAATCCTCTAATAGTTGGTTGAAAGATTTTGGATGGATCCCATGGCCAGTGTTTGTCTTTTTGGATTGATTGCTTTCAAAATGCATAGCCTTTATTAAGTATTGGATTGCAAAATAAAATATAGATGCTTTTTTGGAACAACGTTGTTAAATTATTAACCTTTCGAATAAAAGAAAGAAAATGAATTAGTATTACGGAAAACTATTTACTTTATGTAATGTATGCCTTAATGGTAATTTTCCATTACGAAGGAACACCAAACATGAAATGTAGAAGTTGGAGGGATGGCCTTCTCCTTGGATGGAAACTTTTGTATCTTGTTGATATTACAAGAAATAAAAATCATACAAACTACCCCAAACAGGGGTTTAGATTACAACCTTGAAATTAGAATACAGGGTGTTGACCTTGAATCAAAGGTTTTTAATGATCATAATTCATTAATGATGTTCTATGATTACTAATGTCTTCTTGAGTGAAATTACAGAGCAAAACATTCATCAAAACAAGCACTACAATACAAGGACAAATCTGAAGAAGCAACACCAGGACATGAGCAAAGGACCAAGCAATCAAAAATCAAAGTCAAATCATCACAAGTTATCAAAATGGGGTTAGCTAGGTTGGTGAGTTTCTTAGGAAGCCTTGTTAAAGTGTATATGAATATCTTAAAGTTCAAACTCTCCAACATTATGCATTTCATCTCAATCACCATGACCAAGTAACAAAGGACCTAAACATATCCTTATCAGAAAATGAGAATCCATTTCGGTCTACCGAAATGAGAAGCACTTGTGTATCAGTCTACCAAAATGAACCAAGAGTTAGGATCAAAGCTTCAAGTTATTTTGGTCTACCGAAATAAATCATCATTTCATTTTGGTCTACCGAAATGAATATAAAAATCCAACTAATAGTTATTTCAGTTGACCGAAATAACTAAGAGTTCACTTCGGTCTACCGAAATAGATATACCGAGAGGGTGAATTTCAATCCTGAAACTATTTCAGTCGACCGAAATAAACATGGGTTCCTCTTCGGTCTACCGAAGCTAAAGTACTGAGAAGGGTGTCCAAACAAAAAACCATTTCGAATGACCGAAACTCAAGGGAGTTTCACTTCGGTCGACCAAAGCTGCGCATTTCAAAATTCTAACGGGCATTTTTGTCTTGGGGTGTGTGTCCAACAGCTAGAAGAGTGTCAGACATCATCTAAAAGTGTATATAATGACTGAATAACTTCATAAAAGAAAAGAGAATTTATTAAGAAAGATCAACTAGCAATAAAAGCTTTTTATCATCATTTTATACATATCATATATCATAAAAGAGAGTTAAGCTTCAAGTTATTTATATATACTCTAGAGTGAGCTATATCTTGTACTTCAGATCTGAAAGAGAGATCATCTTGTACTTCATCTATATATTTCAAAAATTTGTAAGAGCTGGTATGGCTCAAGGAAGACTAAGAGAAGGTGTATCTCTTAGCACTTAGAAGCTAGAAGGTGCTTCTTGTAAAAGGTTTTCTCTCCACCCGCAAGGAGAAGCCTTAGTGAATTGGGAAGTCTTAAGAGGGGTCTTGAGCAGAGGAGTAGGAGTTTCCGAACCTCGTTAAAATCGCTGAATACATGTTTGCAACTTCTATCTTTATCTCTCATATTTATTGCTTCATGTATGTTTTGATATGCCTCTTCATAAGTATTGACATTTAATGCTTAAATTCAGTTTGCATCATTCAATATTTGCCAAAGAAGTTAAGTTTAACTTTAATTGATAAATCAATATTGAAAAATTGACCTTAGTTTGCTTAGACTTTTTTCAACCCCCCCCCCCCCTCTAGAGTTTATACTTGGGCAACAATTGGTATCAGAGCTTGGTCTCTATTGAAATAACTTAAGTGTTTTACAGATCGATCATGGCAAACTTAAATGGTCACCTTCTTCAAGAAGGTTAGTCCAACACTAGACCTCCTTGGTTCGATGGAACAAATTATGGGTATTGGAAAAATAGAATGATAGACTTCCTCCAATCTGTGGACTACCAAATTTGGTTGGTTATTGTTAATGGACCTTTTGTTCCAATGAAAGGATTTGGTGCTGAAAGAGTCCCTAAGACTGAAGCTGAATGGAACACCGAAGATTATAAACTTATCTCCTTGAATGCTAAAGCCAAAGTCAATCTTAATTGTGCTATAAGTCCTAATGAATATAATAGAGTCTCTACCTGCACCACAGCCAAAGAAATCTGGGATAAACTCCAGATTACCTATGAAGGGACATCACAAGTTAAGGAATCCAAAATTGACATACTTATACATCAAATATGAACTGTTTCGCATGAATGAAAATGAGTATATTAGTACAATGTTTGTGAGATTTACTGACATTATTAATGGCTTAAAACACTTTGGCAGAACTATGACTAATTCTGATCTTGCAAGGAAAATTCTTAGAAGCTTACCTAAAAAATGGGATGCTAAGGCAACTACAATCAAAGAAGCTCATAACCTCAATAAACTTGAGCTGGATGAACTTCTGGGTTCTCTTCTCACATGGGAGATCACTCTAAAAGATAAAGAAGGAGATCATCATCGAAAGAAAGAAATTGCTCTAAAAGCCTCTCAATTTGAAAAGGAAATTTCTGGCAACGAAAGTGAAAATGATGATCTAGCCCTTATTACTCAATCCTTTAAAAGATTTCTTCATAGGAAGAAATTCAACAAGGGAAGGTTCAAAAAAGGAGAATCCTCTAATGAGCAAGGCAAACATGACTCCCCCACCTGTTTTCATTGTGGAAAACCGGGACACTTTAAAGCTAATTGCCATGCCTACAAGAAGGAAAGGAAAAAGAAAAGAGCAATGCAAGCCACTTGGGAAGATGACGACACAAATGGATCCGAAAGTGATGAGGAAAAATCCATTCTTTGTCTTATGGCGAATAGAGATGAGGTAAATTCTAATTCTGACTCCTCTTCCGAAAATGAAATTGCTTAAGATGATTTAGTTGATGCATATAATGGTTTACTTGATGGCTTCAAAGAATTGCATGATGAACTAGGTAAAATGGTAAAAAAATGTGCCTCTCAAAGAAGAGAAAAACTTATCCTTGAAAACAAACTTCAAACTCTTCTAAATGAAAATAAGTGCTTGAAAAAAGAATGTATTTTACTTAGAGAAATAGGACCACTTGAACTCATATCTGAAAATGAATCCTTAAAATTAATCATTGAAGACCAAATTGATAGTCTAGCTAAGTTCACTCAAGGTACCAAAAATCTAGAACTTATGCTAGGTGCTAAAAGAGGTGTCTTTAATAAAAATGGATTAGGATATGACCCTTTTGACAAGAAAGCATGTCTATTGAATAAAAGAGAGTCCCTGGCTAATTACTTTGTCAAGAGCAAGAACAAAAATTCTAAATGTAATTATTGTAAAAGAATAGGTCATCTTATTCAAGAGTGCTCAAAGAGAAAGCCTAAATTCATAAAGAAGTGGGTTCTTAAAGGAACATATATGCTCTTAGCTAACTCCCATGGACCCAATAAGATTTGGGTACCAAGTGAAAATATTTGAAATCTCTTTTGTAGGATGATTTCAAAGTCTCCATGTCTTCCAAAGACAAATGGTTTCTTGATAGCGGATGCTCAAGACATATGACAGGTGACCATGCAAAATTCTCCTCTCTAGAAGCATACAATGGAGGAAGCATAACATTTGGAGATAATTCTAAAGGCAAGGTAATTGGCATTGGGATCCTAGGTATTTCTCCTTCTTTGTCAATTGAACATGTCTTACTTGTTGAGGGTTTAAAGCATAATCTATTTAATGTTAGTCAACTTTGTGATAATGGTTTTGATGTAACTTTTAAATCAGATAAATGCATTGTTAAAATAAATGAATCTCAAATATTTTGTGCTCCTAGAAGTGGTAATGTATATACCTTGCCCTTAGGTAAACTTCAAGAACAAGATGTTAAATGTTTCATGTCATCCAATGAACATAGTTGGTTGTGGCATAGGAGGTTAGGCCGTGCTAGCATGGATTTAATCTCAAGATTGTCTAAAAATGATCTAGTCAAAGGTCTCCCCAAGACAAACTTTTCAAAAGACAAATCGTGTAGTGCTTGCCAAATCGGTAAACAAATCAAGTCCTCCTTCAAAAGGAAGAAGGATATAACCTCTTCAAAACCACTTGAATTGATCCACAGGGATCTCTTTGGACCGGAAAAAATTGCTAGTCTTGGTGGTAAACTCTATGTTTTTGTGATCGTAGATGACTACTCTAGATTCACTTGGGTATTCTTTCTTGCACGCAAAAATGAGACTCATTCAATTCTTTCAAAATTTTGCAAAAGGGTCAAAAATGAAAAGGAATATAAAATTAAAACCATTAGAAGTGATAGAGTTAGAGAGTTTGACAATCAAGACGTTTGTGACGACCCAAGTTTTTGTAAACCCGGTGCGTCAGTGATGACCAAAAGATGACCCGATAATGGATCCAAAATGCAGAAGCGAAAGGTGAAACAACGGTCTCTAGAGATATAATGCGTCTCTAAGACACCAATGTGACCCTCAATGAGGTCACGGAACCCAAAGGAAACAAATGCAGAAGTGTCGTTTCAAAAACAGACAAAAAGAACCTAGGGGCAAAATGGTTATTTTGTAAAAAGTGGATTCAGGTGCTATCGAGCACACCACTGGAAATACAATGACAAATTAGTCAAGTTTAAAAAAAAAATTACTCAATTTGGAGTCCGGATGGGGGAGAAAGGTCAAAAACAAATATGATGTCGTGGCGGCCCGACGAGGACAACCCACCACTGCTGCAACTGAGAGTAAAAACGGGCATCTCAACAGACTTTTTTTGGAAAAACTCAAAGAAGAAACCCCACCTAAAATCAACTTTCCTACCCTGACTAAGGAAGGAAACAAAAAAAATGCATTGTAAAATGCCCAGAATGCCCCCAAGAAAATCAGGTCAAGAGGAAAAAAAACGAATCCGAGCTACTGCCCAAGTTTTGGAAATAGGGCTTCGGGAGGTTTTTAAATTGCCAAAATTGAAAATACAATCTTAAAATACACCCACAAGACCTCCGGAAGTTTTAGATCGGTCGTGACGATTTTAAAAAAAAAGTCGATGAATAGTACCAACTACATTTGTACTAAAAATTTGCAAAACCTGGTAGCAATGATTTTTTGGAAAAATATGGATTTTTGACGGCCAAGATGATGTTTTCTGGAAAAATACAAAAAAATAAACCCTCCTCAAATCAAGTTTTCTACATGACTCATGAGGAAAAATAAAAAAAACTCATTGTGAAATACCTGAAATGCCCCTGTAAAAAATAGGGTCAAAACTCAAAAATATGCAACTTTAGGTTTTTGTTTCATCAAGGAAGGTATTGTTTGCCAAAGTGAGTATGCAAGTGCATGCAATATGATAAAATAGATGTACCAACATGGCCTAAATCCTCTTTACATTCCATTAACAAGTTTAGCATACAAAGCCTCCATTTCTCACAAATAAGCTACAATGGAAATACTTGAGTTTTAAAGAGAACATGCTTATAATCTTTTATGTTAATGGCTCTTGGCCTCATGCTATACATACAAAACAAGCATCAAAAAGAGTACTTAGATACACATTACATTAAGGAAGCCATCTTAGCTTCTAAATTACCATACATCCATGGTACACAAAAGTATTACATCCAAAAGACAAAATATGCTAAACAAGTGCATGCTAATATACAAAAATGCTTCAACTAGCTCAAAAGCTTCTAAGGATGATGAGCATCCATGAACATGGTCTCTTTACCTGAAAAACAACCCAAACCACTAGGGTGAGTAATCAAGTTACTCGTAGGAGAAGCATATGCGTATACCCTAAAGTTTCAATATCATTACGAGATCAATATAGACGAATACAAGGGAGCATTCCACTTAACGTCTATGTTCAAGGTGTGCTAAGGGATCATCTTAAGCTAACTTAAATGATTCTTAAACAACATATAACAATGTCAATGTACTTAACAACATTAATTCACAATCAACCAAAAATTACAAGTTACAATTAAACATTGGTTGTCAACTTGAAATTTAATGCGAAATCACATAATGGAAAACTTGGACATCTCGTCTTGGACTAAACCAAGATCAATATGGTTATTATGGGCATTAACCCACTGGGAAGACCACCCTAGGGCGCAATATCTCAATTGGGGAGAACTCATACCTCCCGCACTAAAGCCAAACTTTAGCCATGTCACTTGTAACACAATGTCCCAAGAGAATCCAAAATATATCAAGTTCAAAACTTATATATCATAATTTAAGGCATATAAACCACCTTCCATGCACAAGTACCTTTGAAACCACACAAACCATGTCCTAGGGGTCCAAATCTAGAATGGCATAATAAATGACAAGTTCTTAACATGATATATTGTGCAATATAATACCACGAACTCATCAATTTAAACCATGTCTCAACAATAAGCTTTATATACTGCATTACAACATTTATAGTATTAAGCTTCTAAAATAATTACAATCACCAATAGTAATCAACTTGAATGTAGAATTATCATCACAATAGTATAGTAATTCAAATCAATAGAAGTTATATACAATATCAATAATCCTACACGAAATACATACACAATATACATGCTTAAATCAAATAAACCCTAAGTCAATCATAAGGATTTCCTATAATATGCAAGACTATCATATTAGAAGCATGTACACAATATATATTAAACCCCAAAGGATTATAAAACACTTAAAATATAAACATACTACCACCCCTACCTCAATAGAGAATTGAATCTCTATAATCTAAGCAACCAAGCACTAAATGGAAAACAAGCTTAGGGTTAATGAAGAGGAGAGTGAGAGGAATCTTTTCTCTCCTAAGGTCAAAGGTCTAGGGTGAGTGGAAGAGTGCCAAATGTGAAGTCAAAGCTCTATACTAAGCTTTCCTCTAATGGAGTCTTTGCTAAGGTTCATGAGAGATAATGGAATGAAGAAGGTAAAGTGTAAAAATGGTGAGTGGAAGGGATAGAAATCCTCCACTCACTATGTGTTCTTGCACTACCTCTCTCATACACACAAAGCGAGACTAAATGGTGAACCTACACTTGTCACTAATCCAATGCCCCTTCCAAGACTTAATCCTAGACCCACACTTGTCAACAATCAATGGTTACATGTGCACCAATCTAAGGCCAACACATGGATGAATCTCCACCCACCAAATGTCAAGAAGTCATGATGCCAAGTCTCTTCACCTAAATGCCAACAAATAGCTCCATGAGAGTGTGACACTTGTCACACTTTCCAAAAATTGCAAAATGGTCCTTTTTTAAAATATCCTCCAAAATAAATTGCAAAAAGGTCCCCAAAACGAAAAATAATTATTTTACATAATTACACTAAAACTCCAAAAGTTATAAATAATTACACTAAAGTATGCATTCATGCCCTTTACAAGAAAAGTACTAATATAGCATGCTTTTCAAGAAAAGTAAAAATACCAATGTCATGGAAATCAAATATCATGAATGCATGCAAAATCGGAATCAAATCTGAGCACAACAAGTGAGGTTATGCAAAGGAAAATGAAAAATGACTAAAAGACGAAATAAGGAAAAGACAAAATAAGAAAAAGACGAAAAAAGAAAATCGCAGAAAATGGAAAAGGAGGAAAAAGATTGGGTCATTACAACCTACCCTCCTTAAAAGGATTTCGTCCCCGAAATCGAGTCGTACCTGAATGGGAGAACAAATGGGGATACCGAGAGCGAACCTCCTGTTCGAGCTCCCAGGTAACCACTTCAACGCCGTGATGTCTCCACATGACCTTAACCAATGGAATGGTCTTGGTTCACAAAACCTGCTCCCGTGAATCAAGAATCTGGACCGGACCCTTCTCGTAGGTCACGTCCTCATCAACAACAACATCTGTCCACCGTAAAACATGCGATGGATCCGGCTCATACTTCCTTAACATAGATACATAAAAAACGTCATGAACCCTATCCAAGTTTGGCGGTAATGCCAAACAATAAACAACTTCACCGACGCGCTCCAAAATCTGAAATGGCCCAATGAACCTAGGAGACAACTTGCCTGTCTATCTAAATCTCAGAAGTCCCTTCCGTGGAGAAATCTTGAGAAAGACAAGGTCCCCTACCTCAAAAGACAAGGATCTCCTCCTCTTATCAGCATAACTCTTTTGTCTGCTCTGAGCTGTAGCCAACCGCTGCTGAATCAACTTAATCTTCTCTGTAGTCTCAAAGACAATATTAGGACCTAGGGCGACTGTATCACCTACCTCAGTCCAACGAATTGGAGATCTGCAAGGTCTACCATACAATGCCTTAAAAGATGCCATGCCAATACTGGTCTGGTAATTATTGTTGTAGGCAAACTCAACCAAGGGTAAGTAGTCTTCCCAACTACCCCCAAAATCCAAAATGCAAGCCCATAGCATATCCTCCAATATCTGAATGGTACGCTCTGACTGACCATCGGTCTGAGGATGGAATGCCATGCTGAAATGAAGCCCCGTGTCAAAAGCCTCCTGAAAACTCTGCCAAAAGTGAGATGTAAACCTGGGATCCCTATCCGAAACAATGGATACCGGAACCCCGTGAAGCCTGACAATCTGCCCCACATACAGTCCACTAAGCCTCTCTGCGCCATCTGTCACTACCATAGGCAAAAAGTGAGCCGTCTTAGTCAATCTATTAATAATGACCTAAATGGCATCATTCCCTACCTTGGATCTCGGAAGTCCCGTCACGAAATCCATAGTGATGTGCTCCCACTTCCACTTGGCCACTGGTAGTGGTTGCAACAAACCTGCCGGTCTCTGATGCTTTACCTTCACTTGCTGACAAGTAAGTCATTTAGCCACGAACTGAGAAACATCCCGTTTCATACCCTTCCAACAAAACTGTCTCCACAAATTGTGATACATCTTCGTACCACCTGAATGAACTGCGAGTCGAATATGGTGAAAATCCTGAAGAACATCGTCACGACAAGACAAAGGGATAAACATCCTCCCTCTGTACCTAAGACCACTGTTTGAATGTAAGGTCCAACCCTCTACATTCCTACTGCCTGAAATCTGATCGTGGATGGACTTCATCTCCCCATCCTCCTATTGTGCCTTAATAACTCTACTAACAAGAGCCAGTTGAGCCACAAGGCTAAACAAAATAACCGGTGAAACATCCTCATACAACTGCAAACCAAGATCTACAAGCTCTTCTAGCATCTTCCATCTGTGAATGGAAATGTTAGCAAAAGTACCCCGTGACTTCCTACTCAATGCATCAGCCACCACGTTGGCCTTCCCCGGATGATACTGCAACACAAAGTCATAGTCCTCCATGAACTCAACCCATCTGCGTTGTCTTAAATTTAAATCCTTCTGAGAGATGAGATATTTAAGACTCTTATGATAGGAGAAAACTTTGAACTTCTCCCCGTACAAATAATGTCTCCACCCCTTCAGGGCAAAGATAACCGCTGCCAACTCCAAATCATGTGTCGGATAGTTTAACTCATGAGTCTTCAACTGTCGAGACCCATAAGCAACTACCCATTCTGTCTGCATCAAGACACAACCCAAACCTTCTCGCGAAGCATCACAATAGACCACATAACACAAACCACGTTCAGGTATGATCAAAACTGGAGCTGATGTCAACCTGAACTTCAACTCCTGAAAAGCAAAATCACAAGCCTCATTCCATATGAACTTGACCCCTTTGCGAGTAAGTCGAGTCATAGGTGCCGCTACATGAGAGAAATCCCGAACAAATCTCCTGTAATAGCCTGCTAGTTCAAGAAAACTCCGAACTTTAAGCACTGTCTTCGAATGCTCCCAATCCACCACAGGCTCAATCTTCGACAGATCCACTACAATACCACCCCCTGACACAACGTGTCCAAGAAACTTCACCTCTGGTAGCCAAAATTCATATTTCTCGAACTTGGCATACAATTGGTTATCCCTAAAGATCTGTAAAACTGCTCTCAGGTGATACTCATGCTCCTCTCTCGAAGCTGAGTATACGAAAATGTCATCAACGAACACCACCACAAATTTGTCAAGATAGTCACTGAATACACGGTTCATCAAATCCATAAAAGCTGCTGGAGCATTGGTTAAACCAAATGGCATCACCAGAAACTCATAATGGCCATACTGTGTACGAAAAATGGTCTTGGATATATCCTCATCCTTAACCCTCAACTGATAATAACCTAATCTCAAATCAATCTTCGAAAAACATGTCGCTCCCTTCAACTGATCAAACAAGTCATCAATCCTAGGCAAAGGATACCTGTTCTTGATCGTAGCTTGATTCAGCATGCGATAATCGATGCAAAGTCTCAAAGACCCATCCTTCTTCTTCGCAAAAAGAACTGGTGCTCCCCATGGTGAAGCACTAGGACGAATAAAGCCCTTAGCTTTCAAATCATCCAGCTGACCTTTCAACTCATCAAGCTCTGCCAGTGCCATACAGTACGATGCCATAGAGATGGGTGCCGTGCCGGGAATGACATCGATGGCAAAAACAACTTCCCTTAAAGGAGGTAACTCCGTTAGCTCCTCTGGAAAGACATCAACAAAATCCTCAACAACTGCCAGAAAAACACGGCCTAAACAGCTATCCTCATCAACTAACAAACTAGCCAGGTAGGATCTGTAGCAACTCTAGTCACCAATGTTGAAAACCATAGCCGGGTGCGAATCACTCCGATCTCCCACAAAATGGAAACAATCTCCCTTGGGAGAACAAATGGTCACCCTCCCGCGGAAGCAATCAATCGTAGCCCGAAAGAATGACAACCAATCCATCCCAAGAATGACATCAAAACCCGTCATGTCGAGAATAACGAAATTGAACTCCAAAGTCCATCCAGCTATCTCAATAGCACAACCCCGACAAACACGATCCAAATACACTGGACCCCCTACTAGTGTGTCAACACAGAGAAAACTGTCCCAAAGTGTGACCTCCAGACCCAATGAATGTGCAAATGATGCAAAAAATGAAAGAGTGTGATGCACCCGTGTCAACAAGAACTCGTGCCCAAGAACTGAAAACCAGAAAGATACCTCGAACTGAAGCGGTGCCTATGGAAGCTTCCGCCTATGGAAGAGCGTAGGCTCGTCCCTGAGTCCCTGAGCCCTGCTGTGACCTGCCATGATAGCTTGACTGATCTATAGAAATAGTAGGTGTAGAACCCCTGGCTGGATAAGTGCCAACCGGCGCCACTGATTGTGGTGCCTGAGGAACACTGAAACCAGACCTGCAGACTGTACCGGTACCATCTGTGAATCTGTGCCACTACGTGGCTTATTCAACAATCTTGGACAATCCTTCTTGATATGACCTGGTTTCCTGCAATAAAAGCAAGCTCCCTGCCCTGTCTTCGTAGAAACTGAAGTCTGTCTGGCCTATGGATGAAGCTATGGGCAACGAGGCTTGATGTGCCCTGGCTGCTGACAATAGTAACAAACCACTCCCTGGGCTAATCCTGAAGATACAGGAACTGTGGGTGCAGAATGATTCTGCTGTGATGCCCCCTATGAGTGAGTATTGTTCCCTGCCCTAGCCTTCTTCCACTGACTCCCGGAAGATGATGGATTATCTCCACGAGGCTGCTTGTGTGAACCCCTGATCCGTAACTAATCCCGTTCCTATGCTTCAGCTAGCATAGCCCTCTGAACCACTTCTCTATAAGTCCTCAAATCAAGAATTGAGAGCCGTGGCCTAATGTCAAGATGTAACCCATCCTGAAACTTCATTGCCCTGGCCTCGTCTGTCGTTACCATATCCTCGGCATAACGTGAGAGAGAAGTAAATCGTGTCTCATACTCAATGACACTCATAGTGCCCTGATAAAGACCTGCGAACTGTGCCCTCATCTCCCGCCTCATAGCCCTAGGAAAGAAGCACTCGAAGAACAAATCTCTAAACTCATTCCAAGTCATCAACTCAACGTTATGGACTTTGGTCATAGACCTCCACCAAATATCTGCATCCCCCATGAACAAAGAAGCAGTTAAGGAAATCCTCAACCTGTCCGTGGGTACCGCCATACTGTCTAACTTGCGAACCATAAGGTCCAACCAAGCTTCTGAGACTAGCAGATCTGAACTCCCCGCAAATGGATCAATCTTGACCCTCTGTAGTCGCATGAAGTACTCCACTTCCTCATTGACTATCGGTGTCGGTGCCGGTGCCGGTGCCGGTGCTGGAATCATACTCCTGCCACCTGCCTACGTATCAACTCCTGTAGAGATTTAGCGATCCCCTGATTGATTCCCTGAGCCACTCGCTCCTCATAAGTCGGTGCCCGTGGTGGATTAGCATCCCCGCCACGAACTGGAATCCTGGGCCTTCCTCGACCTCGTGTGAACTCGGTGTCAGCCACCTGCTCCTCAGTGCCCTGACATGAAGACTCTCCATGCGTGACAACCATGGTGCTAAACGTGTAAAAGAAAGGAGGTCAACAATAACACAAGTTATTATGACCAAGTGCAACTCACACTATGAATGCACAAGACACGAAGCAAAATAAGATATGCAACATACTGTCATAGTAAAGCAATCAAAGAAAGCTCTTAAAATAGTTAAGCACTTAAAGCAAATAAGCATACATGTCAAACGAAAATGCTCTTAACCATATAGGTATATAAGCACAAAGGCATGTCATACTACCAAACGTGCAATCAATAAACACTTAAACATGTTATAAAGACAAAACATGTTATCAAAAGCATGTGAATATGTCAAAGTAGATCAGCAAAAGCATGATATGCACCCAAAACCCGTCCTCCTAAGGTGTTCAAACCTAGGAGCTCTGATACCACTTGTGACGGCCCAAGTTTTTGTAAACCCGGTGCGTCAGTGATGACCAAAAGATGACCCGATAATGGATCCGAAATGTGGAAGCAAAAGGTGAAACAACGGTCTCTAGAGATACAATGTGTCTCTAAGACACAAATGTGACCCTCAATGAGGTCACGGAACCCAAAGGAAACAAATGCAGAAGTGTCGTTTCAAAAACGGACAAAAAGAACCTAGGGGCAAAATGGTCATTTTGTAAAAAGTGGATTCAGGTGCTATCAAGCAAACCACTGGAAAGAAAATAACAAATTAGCCAAGTTCAAAAAATGTTTACTCAATTTGGAGTCCGGACAGGGGAAAAAGGTCAAAAACAAAAATGATGTCGTGGCGGCCCGACGAGGACAACCCACCACTGCTGCAACTGAGAGTAAAAACGGGCATCTAAACGGAGTTGGAAAAATTCAAAGAAGAAACCCCCCTAAAATAAAGTTTCCTACCCTAATCATGGACAGAAAAAAAAAATGCATTATAAAATGCCCAGAATGCCCCCAAGAAAATCAGGTCAAGAGGAGAAAAACGAATCCGAGCAACTGCCCAAGTTTTGGAAAAAGGGCTTCGGGAGGTTTTTAAATTGCCTAAATTGAAAATGCAATCTTAAAATACACCCACAAGACCTCCAGAAGTTTGGATCGGTCGTGACGATTTTCAAAAAAAAGTCGATGAATAGTACCAACTACATTTGTACTAAAAATTTGCAAAACCTGGCAGCAAGGATTTTCTGGAAAAATATGGATTTTTGAGGGCCAAGATGATGTTTTCTGGAAAAATACAAAAAATAAACCCCCCTTAAAATCAAGTTTTCTCCGTGAATCATGAGGAAAAATGAAAAAAAACTCACTGTGAAATACCCGAAATGCCCCTGTAACAGAATAGGGTAAAAACTCAAAAATATGCAACTTTAGGTTTTTGTTTCATCAAGGAAGGTATTGTTTGCCAAAGTGAGTATGCAAGTGCATGCAATATGATAAAATAAATGTACCAACATGGCCTAAATCCTCTTTACATTCCATTAACAAGTTTAGCAAATAAAGCCTCCATTTCTCACAAATAAACTACAATGGCAATACTTGAGTTTTAAAGAGAACATGCTTGTAATCTTTCATGTTAATGGCTCTTGGCCTCATGCTATACATACAAAACAAGCATCAAAAAGAGTACTTAGATACACATTACATGAAGGAAGCCATCTTAGCTTCTAAATTACCATACATCCATGGTATACAAAAGTATTACATCCAAAAGATAAAACATGCTAAACAAGTGTATGCTAATATGCAAAAATGCTTCAACTAGCTCAAAAGCTTCTAATGATGATGAGCATCCATGAACATGGTCTCTTTACCTGAAAAACAACCCAAACCACTAGGGTAAGTAATCAAGTTACTCGTAGCAGAAGCATATGCTTATACCCTAAAGTTTCAACATCATTGCGAGATCAATATGGACGAATACAAGGGAGCATTCTACTTAACATCTATGTTCAAGGTGTGCTAAGGGATCACTTAAGCTAACTTAAATGATTCTTAAACAACACATAACAATGTCAATGTATTTAACAACATCAATTAGCAATCAACCAAAAATTACAAGTTACAATTAAACATTGGTTGTCAACTTGAAATTTAATGCCAAATCAAATAATGGAAAACTTGGACATCTCGTCTTGGACTAAACCAAGATCAATATGGTTATTCCAGGCATTAACCCGTTGGGAAGACCACCCTAGTGCACACTATCTCAATTGGGGAGAACTCATACCTCCCGCATTAAAGCCAAACTTTAGCCATGTCACTTGTAACACAATGTCCCAAGAGAATCCAAAATATATCAGTTTCAAAACTTATATATCATAATTTAAGGCATGTAAACCACCTTCCACGCACAAGTATCTTTGAAACCACACAAACCATGTCTTAGGGTTCCAAATCTAGAATGGTATAATAAATGACAAGTTCTTAACATGATATAATGTGCAATATAATACCACAAACTCATCAATTTAAACCATGTCTCAACAATAAGCTTTATATACTACATTACAACATTTATAGTATTAAGCTTCTAAAATAATTACAATCACCAATAGTAATCAACTTGAATGTAGAATTATCATCACAATAGTATAGTAATTCAAATCAATAAGAGTTATATACAACATCAATAATCCTACACAAGACACATACACAATATACATGCTTAGATCAAATAAACCCTAAGTCAATCATAAGGATTTCCTATAATATGCAAGACTATCATATTAGAAGCATGTACACAATATATATTAAACCCCAAAGGATTATAAAACACTTGAAATATAAACAGACTACCACCCCTACCTCAATAGAGAATTGAATCTCTATAATCCAAGCAACCAAGCACTAAATGGAAAACAAGCTTAGGGTTAATGAAGAGGAGAGTGAGAGGAATCTTTTCTCTCCCAAGGTCAAAGGTCTAGGGTGAGTGGAAGAGTGCCAAATGTGAAGTCAAAGCTCTATAATAAGCTTTCCTCTAATGGAGTCTTTGCTAGGGTTCATGAGAGATAATGGAATGAAGAAGATAAAGTGTAAAAATGGTGAGTGGAAGGGCTAGAAATCCTCTACTCACTATGTGTTCTTGCACTACCTCTCTCACACACACAATACACGACTAAATGGTGAACCTACACTTGTCACTAATCCAATGCCCCTTCTAAGACTTAATCCTAGACCCACACTTATCAAAAATCAATGGTTACATGTGCACTAATCTACGGCCAACACATGGATGAATCTCCACCCACCAAATGTCAAGAAGTCATGGTGCCAAGTCTCTTCACCTAAATGCCAACAAATGGCTCCATGAGAGTGACACTTGTCACACTTTCCAAAAATTGCAAAATGGTCCTTTTTCAAAATATCCTCCAAAATAAATTGCAAAAAGGTCCCCAAAATGAAAAATAATTAGTTTACATAATTACACTAAAATCTCAAAAGTTATAAATAATTACACTAAAGTATGCATTCATGCCCGTTACAAGAAAAGTACTAATCTAGCATGCTTTTCAAGAAAAGTAAAAATACCAATGTCATGGAAATCAAATATCATGAATGCATGCAAAATCGGAATCTAATCCGAGCACAACAAGTGAGGTTATGCATGGAAAAATGAAAAACGACTAAAAGACGAAATAAGGAAAAGACAAAATAGGAAAAAGACGAAAAAAGAAAATCGCCAAAAATGGAAAAAGAGGAAAAAGACCGGGTCATTACAACGTTGAAAGATTTTGTGATGAAAATGGCTACAATCATAATCTTTCGGCACCTAGAACTCCCCAACAAAACGGTGTGGTTGAAATGAAAAATAGATCTCTTCAAGAAATGGCTAGAACCATGCTAAATGAACACAAATCTCCTAGATCCTTATGGGACGAAGCTGTAAATACTTCATGCTATGTTATAAATAGAGTTATTATTAGAAAGATTCTCAACAAAACACCCTATGAGTTATAGAACAAAAGAAAACCTAATATAGGCTATTTCAAAGTTTTTGGGTGTAAATGCTTTGTCCTCAATGACAAGTATAATCTAGGAAAGTTTGATGCCAAATCCGATGAAGGCATTTTTTTTGGATATTCCTCTAGAAGTAAAACATATAGAGTTTACAACAAGAGGACCCTAGTTGTGGTTGAATTGATACATGTTGTGTTTGATGAATCCTCAACTTCTCCCACAAAAAAATGTGATGGATGATGATGAAGAAGTTAAACTTGAAAAATGTACCAATGAACTTGATACAAATAGGTCCCCTATAGAGCTTGAGAGGAGTATCAATGATCTCAACATAAATAAGTCACCTATTGATATCTATCAAAGTTCCAATTCAAGCAATGATACTTCTCTAAATAGAGCTACTCCAAATGCATGGAAGTCAGTTCATAATCATCCCATTGACCAAGTTATTGGTGATCCATCCAAAGGTGTTAGCACAAGGTCACAATTAAGAAATGTATGCAATTTTGTGGCATTTGTTTCTCAATTCTAACCCAAAAATATACATGAGGCTGAAAATGATGAATCTTGGCTTTTAGCAATGTAAGAAGAACTCATTCAATTCAAAAGAAACAAGGTCTGGAATTTTGTCCCTAGACCTCAAAATAAAAAAATTATTGGCACAAAATGGGTTTTTAGGAACAAAAAGGATGAATTGGGAACCATTGTTAGGAACAAGGCTAGACTTGTTGCAAAAGGCTATAATCAAGAAGAAGGCATTCACTATGAAGAAACCTTTGCTCCCGTTGCTAGACTAAAAGCTATACGAATGCTACTTGCTTTTGCATCCCACAAAAATTTCAAATTATTTCAAATGGATGTAAAAAGTGCCTTCTTAAATGGTGTTATAGAAAAAGAAGTTTATGTTGATCAACCACCGGGCTTTGAAAGCTATAATTATCTAAACCATGTTTATAAATTGACTAAAGCTTTATATGGTTTAAAACAAGCTCCTAGAGCTTGGTATGAAAGACTTAGTGGTTTTCTTTTTTCAAACGGGTTCGGTAGAGGTAAAATTGATAATACTCTTTTTACCAAAATCATTAATGGAAACTTGTTGATCATTCAAATCTATGTTGACGACATTGTTTTTGGATCAACAAATGACCTTCTAAGTAAAGAGTTTGCCACCTCAATGCAAAACGAGTTTGAAATGAGCATGATGGGTGAACTCAACTTCTTCTTAAGGCTGCAAATCAAACAAACTCTTGATGGAATTTTCATTTCCCAATCAAAGTATACCAAAGATTTGCTAAAGAAATTTGGCTCGGAAGACGCCAAACATGCTAAAACTCCCATGAGTCCTACCTTAAAACTTGATAAGGATGAGAAAGGCAAGGAAGTTGATATTAAGAAATATAGAGGAATGATCGAAAGTCTTCTATATTTAACGGCTAGTAGGCCAGACATTATGTTTAGTGTATGCTTATGTGCTAGGTTTCAATCTTGCCCCAAGGAATCTCACTTGAATGCTGTCAAACATATCTTTAAATACTTGAATGGCACTATCAACCTAGGTTTGTGATATCCTAGGCACACATCCTTTGAACTCGTAGGATTTACGGATGCTGATTTTGCTGGTTGTAAAGTTGACAGAAAAAGTACAAGCGGCGCATGTCACTTTATTGGTCAATCTCTTATATCTTAGTCTTGCAAGAAACAAAACTCAGTTGCATTATTAACCACTGAAGCTGAATATGTTACTGCCGGCAGTTGTTGTGCACAAATTCTCTACATCAAACAACAACTGGAAGACTTCGGATTATTTTTTGACAAAATCCCAATCAAATGTGATAATACCAGCGCTATTTGCATATCAAAGAATCCCATTCAGCACTCTAAAACAAAGTATATTGAAATTAGATATCATTTCCTACGTGATCATATTTCAAAAGGTGACATTGAATTGATGTTCATTAACACCGAGAATCAATTAGCGGATATTCTCACGAAGCCACTTCAAGAAGACAGATTTTGTACACTTCGTCGAGAAATCGGAATGGCTATAGAAAGTGAAATTCATAACAGCTGCTAATCCTCAGAATCAACACTTAAAACTTTGCTCTCAGGATCAGCATTTCGGTAAACCAAAATCATGCTTCAGTCGACCGAAATAAGAATGAAGTTTTCTCTCACCAGCCATTTCGGTCGACTGATGAAACCATTTCGGTCGACCGAACCTTCGGGCCCCATCACATATGGCCCATCTTTGAATATTAAAGACCCACGAATCTCATTCTTACCTTTAAACCTCAAAACCCTATTTCTCTCACTCCCTGAGGTGCCTCTCATCGTGCAAAACTTCCGCGATTTTCCTCCTTCATCCTCTCATGCGAATTTCTCACTATCTCTCAAGGTAAGATATACTTTGAACTCTCTCATCTTTTCATTATATTCTCTCCTAAATTTTATCATCTCTGATTATCATCTATTTAAAGGACTCATCTACTGAGATTATTAAAACTCCTTTGCTTCATTCTAAGTTAAAAGTGTTTTCCTTCAGTCAATATCATCTTGTTGTATCACTGTAAGATAGATTGAGGTGTTTTCAGTTCTGTTATCACCTCACATTCACTCAAATCTATTAACAGAAATTAATGGCACCTAGAAAGAATTCTTTTAAATCTGATAAAGAGAAAAGATCTAAGTTCACACATGACACTGAAGCTGGACGGTCTAACCCCTCAAATCCTGTTCCTTCCGACCCTTACCTTGCTCCAGCTATGTGTCTATTCCGTGAGCCTGAGTTCAAAGAAATCTACGAAACAAAGTTTTTCCACAAAATAGTTGAAAAAGGAAAATTTTTTGAGGAACATGACACTGAGGAACTCATCACACATACCTTTTCTCTTTTTAAAGCCATAGTGTTAAGTGAATTCGTGTCTATCAAAGTTCCTATCTACCCCAAATTGGTTAGGCTATTCTATACTCATCTCCAGAGGGTCGTAGAAGAGAACACCTTCCTTTCATTCGTTGTAGGTACCAAAATCACACTCCCTCTGTCAGCCATTTATCGCATTCTAAACCTTCCTCATGGAGATATCACCTACTACACTACCTATGATTAGTATGACGGGGAAGGGTTTAACCCTTACCAAGCCGTTCAACAAATGAGCCAATTTCCTACCTACAATATTGACAAAATCTATGCAAGTCAATTGACGGTACAAGCCCATCTCATTTATCATGTCATCATCCATTACATCCTTCCTAAATCTGGTGGTCGCTCCGATGTCTCATTTATGGAGGCATTTCTTATCTGGTGTGTTCTGAATGGCAAGAAATTCGATCTCGCTTTTCTCATCTTTCATCATATGATCGATTGCGCCAAGAAAGAAAAAAACTCACCTCTTCTATGCAATGTCGCTTACCCTAATCTTCCGAGCATTAAAAGTGCGAATAGAAGGTGAGGACAAAAAGGAGCTTACTAACCTCTACAGAATCGACCGAGAATTGCTAAGTTGAATGGGTCTCAAAAAATCTGCACACAATATTTGGTATGATCCCAAACATGGAGATCCAGTGTATAAGGGCCATGATATTGATATGGCTGAACCTCAAGTAGAAGAGGTTGCAGGAGATAGAAATGAAGAAAGGGAAGTAGAATAAGCTGAGGTTAAAAAAGAAGAAGAGGAAGAAGAGGAAGAACAAGAATCCATGCATATCCCTCCCTTCGACGAACGGTCCATCCGTGAGCTTCTACTTGAGAATCTTGCTCTCTCTAAAGAACAAATTGCCCTTGGCAAAGAGAACAAGGAACACATTCTCGACCTGCGCCTTCAACTCGAGGAAGTAGCAAATGAAGTCGATCTCGTGAAGAAAGACCTTGCCGATCTTCGTGCCACGGGACTTCCTCATTTTTTATGACCTCATTCCCCCCCCCCCCTTATCTTTTTTATGAATGCCAAAGGGGAGAATTTGATGTGTTGTTGGTAGTTGATATTCTTGGTGGTTGATGTTGTTGATGTTGTTACTAGCAGTTGATGTTGGTGTGACTTTTGTGACTATTGAAAAACTGATAGAGCTGCTCATGTAGGTTGTGGATGGTAATGGTAATGCTGATTCTAGTTGTAATTGAAACATTGGTTGTAGTGGTCATTGGAGAATAGATGATGTATCTTGACCTTAGAATTTATGAATCAATGAAATACATGTTTTTGGCAATTAAAATCTATATGTTTTCATGCCTTCAATTCCTTCATGATTTGTTGTATGCCTTAAATATGTTATGCTTTCACTTCTAATGATGGTTAAATGATTGCACAAAGAAAGGGGAATTTTTGTAAATCTCTTATTCATCAAAACTATGCACATTGATAGGGGGAGAATCACTCACATGCCTTTTCTCACTTAACGAACACATCAATGAATTGTCATCATCAAAAAGGGGGAGATTTTTGACCTTGAATCAAAGGTTTTTGATGATCATAATTCATTAATGATGTTCTATGATTACTAATGTCTTCTTGAGTGAAATTACACAGCAAAACATTCATCAAAACAAGCACTACAATACAAGGACAAATCTGAAGAAGCAACACCAAGACATGAGCAAAGGACCAAGCAATCAAAAATTAAAGTCAAGTCATCACAAGTTATCAAAATGGGGTTAGCTAGGTTGGTGAGTTTCTTAGGAAGCCTTGTTAAAGTGTATATGAATATCTTAAATTTCAAACTCTCCAACATTATGCATTTCATCTCAATCACCATGACTAAGGAACAAAGGACCTAAGTATATCCTTATCAGAAAATGAGAATCCATTTCGGTCTACCGAAATGAGAAGCACTTGTATATCAGTCTATCGAAATAAACCAAGAGTTAGGATCAAAGCTTCAAGTTATTTCGGTCTACCGAAATAAATAATCATTTCATTTCGGTCTACCGAAATGAATATACAGATCCAATTAATAGTTATTTCGGTCGACCGAAATAACTAAGAGTTCACTTCGGTCTACCGAAATAGATATACCGAGAGGGTGAATTTCAATCCTGAAACTATTTCGGTCGACCGAAATAAACATGGGTTCCTCTTCGGTCTACCGAAGCTAAAGTACTGAGAAGGTTGTCCAAACAAAAAACCATTTCGGACGACCAAAACTTAAGGGAGTTTCACTTCGGTCGACCGAAGCTGCGCATTTCAAAATTGTAACGTGCATTTCTGTCTTGGGGTGTGTGTCCAACAGCTAGAAGAGTATCAGACATCATCTGAAAGTGTATATAATGACTGAATAACTTCAGAAAAGAAAAGAGAATTTATTGAGAAAGATCAACTAGCAATAAAAGCTTTTTATCATCATTTTATACATATCATATATCATAAAAGAGAGTTGAGCTTCAAGTTATTTATATATACTCTAGAGTGAGCTATATCTTGTACTTCAGATCTGAAAGAGAGATCATCTTGTACTTCATCTATATATTTTAAAAACTTGTAAAAGCTAGTGTGGCTCAAGGAAGACTAAGAGAAGGTGTATCTCTTAGCACTTAGAAGCTAGAAGGTGCTTCTTGTAAAAGGTTTGCTCTCCACCCACAAGGAGAAGCCTCAATGAATTGGGAAGTCTCAAGAGGGGTCTTGAGCCGAGGAGTAGGATTTTCCGAACCTTGCTAAAATCGCTGAGTACATATTTGCAACTTCTATCTTTATCTCTCATATTTATTTCTTCATGTATGTTTTGATATGCCTCTTCATAAGTATTGACATTTAATGCTTAAATTCAGTTTACATCATTCAATATTTGCCAAAGAAGTTAAGTTTAACTTTAATTGATAAATCAATATTGGAAAGTTGACCTTAGTTTGCTTAGACTCTATTCACCCCCCCCCCCCCCCCTCCCCCCTCTAGAGTCTATACTTGGGCAACACAGGGAAATAAACTGTCCTATACAACTATGTTTTTTTAGACAATTTCTCTTCTTGAAATCTTCTTACTTATTGAACACCCATCCTTTTAATTTGTGGGGTACCTGCAATATATGAATGGATAGAAAAATGTCTTAGGGTTGTGAATAACCCTTAGACTTGATTGGGTAGGTTTTCTTAACTGAGACTAAATATGGTAGTTGCTACTATGGTGCATGAGGTTTATGGTTGGCTAATGCAACCTAATAAGGCTCTGATACTAAACTGTTACGTCCCAAAAATTCTAACACAAGAACCCTTGTCTTATACTAAAATCCCACTTACCTCACATGAGCCCCTGGCTCCACTCCAAATAAATGGTGTGAATTGCATAGTCCCTGACTACCAAATACACACATGTGGCTAGATTGTACGTCTACTCACCCAGATGTATGATAATTGAACACCCACCTCTACTCATGTAAATGAATACCTGCTATATATATATATATATCTTCAAACCTCCGGCCACTTACTTTTTCCCCGAGGAAGTGAAAGTGGGTACATCTTAGGTTGGTGATTTGAGCGAGGGAGGTTCCGCTGCGCTACCATTGCCTCTGACATACGCCAGTGTCCAATGGGCGGTCAGCATACATACCCCCTCTATCTAACTTATAAGGTTAAATAGGGTTATGCGATCAAATCTAAGTTTGTCAAATCTCCTTAATAAATAAGATCATATTTTTTCAAATCTCCTAAATAATCTCAGTTTTTTTTTTCTTGTCATCAATTTGCAAAAATCTAAAGGCCTATAAATACAACCTCAAGGAGAGGGAAAAGGGTCAGCTTTTTATTCCACAAACACACATTGAAAAATTCTTCCTCTTAATTCCACCAACCTTTAGCTCGGAGCTTTTTGTTGGTAATCCGAAGAAATCAAAAGGTAAAAGCAAAGTCAAGTACCAAAAAATTCCAGATTGCTTTGTTTATTTAGATCTTTATTTTTTCTAAAAAAAAAACTAGTAATTCCATTACATATATTACTTTCAGTTATGTGCATATTTGTTTACTTCGTGAATATTGTGGCCGACTAACACCTTCGTCGTCATATTGGTCTTTCTTTTATATAGAATCTCTACAATAGCTACATGACACCTTAGTTGTCATGATAGCTATAGTTGTTTTATTCATCATTTTTTCTTCAAGTATTTGATTTTTTTAAAAATTCTACAGATATAATTGTTTCATGACACCATAGTAGTCATGTAAGCCATAATTCCAAAGCATGAAGACTGTCACAGGGCCATTAGAACTCGGTGATACTCTCAAAGGCACAAACCTTATTTACTCCTTTGAGACATGGTTATAGATTCACAGCCTGGGCTATGCTTTTGTTTTTACATATGTATATATGTATACATATATATATATATTATTGATTACATTTTTCTGCCAGCTAATTAACTTTGTTGCGGATCCCATTGACAATAATGTAATAAGTACATCTTTATACAATTGTTAACCCATGCTTCCTTTTCTTTCAGTAAAAGGACATCCCATTTTGTAGTTTCATTTAAAGTATTTGTTTTATTACAATCAGACTTCCGAAACAAATACCAATGGAGTTCACTTCTTTTATTTTAAAGCTTATATGATCAAATATATGTAATATACATCAATTATGGCTTAACAAAGCACTCACTAAATAGATACACTATGTGATTAGAGATTTAACTTGAGTCCTTAAAATAGCTCTCACTGATTCTTAATCATTTTATTAAAATTAAATCTAAATATCATTTTCTTCGCCAAAAATAAAAAAAAATAAAAAATAAAAAATCTTTTCAAAGCTTACTCTTAAAAAAGCAAACCCTATATATATATTTTCAAGTCTCTTTAAGAACTCTTAAGTTCAAATTTTCTAAAACCTATATGTTTAACTATATATATATATATATATATATATATATATATATATATATATATATATATATATATGTCAAAGTTTTTCTTTTAAAAAAATAACACGTGCTTATGAAAGCATTGATTTTTTCTCTTGTAGATAAGGTTAAGCTTCAAAAGCCATATTTAGGCATCTTTAGATGCTATATTTATATATATATATATATATATATATATATATAAGTATATTTAGAATTCAACATAGAAAGTAGAATTCAACATAAAAAGTAAGGTAACCATTTTTTTACGGGTGTCATGGGGTGCCTAATACCTTCCCCATGCACAACCAAGCCCCCAAGCCCATTAATCTGGTTTTCATAGACTAAGTGGATGTCAAATATGTTAGGGCCCAACTTAGACCTCTCATATGTCCATCTATTTTTCCTTAGACGCCATAGGTGACCTAGCACACCATAACCCTATGCTAAGTGGCGACTTTGAATGTTAGTAAATTAGCCCTACTTCAAAATAAATAATAATTGGCCATAGCCACTCCGTCGCATTTGTGACGGCCCTGAATTTTCAAACCTAGTACGTCTAGTACTGACCCATTAATGGATTCGAAATGTGGAAGCAAATAATAAGACAATGGTCTCCCAAGGCACAACACACCTCTAAGACACTTTGAAGACCTTTCATAAGGTTGTGGAACTCAATGAGAACTGACACGAAAGCAAAAGATCGGAAAAATAACAATTAAGCCCCCAAGGGCAAAATAGTCATTTTTGAAAGTATAGATTCTGGCGCCACTGAGCACACCGCTGAAAATACAATGAAAAACTAATCAACATGGACTCATGAATCGCATGATTCGGAGTTCGAACGAAAGAGAAACGGGAAGACAAAGAAAAACGAGCACTTAAGGCTAAAAGGGTAAATTTGTAATTATCCAGGAAGATCCGGGTACAACCGAGCACACTGTTGGAAAGACAGTGAAAAATTAGTCAAGTTTAAAAAAAAAGTTCACTCAATTTGGAGTCCAGACAAAGAAGAACGAGCGAAAACAAAAATCAACGTCAAGACGAGCACCCCACGAGCACCATGACATGCACCATGACATGTTAGGAAAAAAACAAATTCAGCCAGAACTGAGAGCCGAAACGAGGTCCGAAACGAATTTTTCTAGAATAATACAAAGAAGAAACCCCCCCTAAAATTGAGTTTTCTACCCGACCACATGAAAGGAAATAAAAAAAACTCACTGTGAAAAACCTAAAATGCCCCTAAATCAGAAGAGGTCAAGAGGACCAAAAGCTGCTACAATAACTATCCTGATCTGAGAGCAGAGACGGGCTATCAAACGAATTTTTTTGGAAAAACACAAAAAAGAAACCCCTCACAAAATCAAATTTTCTACCCGAAAGAGCAGGAGAAAATGAAAAAAATACACTATGAAATGGCCAAAATGCCCCTAGATCAGTAGAGGCTTAAAAACTCAAAAATGCAACTTTGCACCAAGTATGCATTTGATCCTAAATGCATTTCTAGGTTGAAACAAATGTGCACGCAAGTGTAATAAATGATTCTAAGCTCGCGGGAATGATCCGCGGCTCCCGAGAAGCCCCGACTCAAAATTTGACCCCCCCGATAGCTAAAAATGAGGAAAAAAGACTTGAAATGGAAAATTTGAAATCCAAAAATATGAAATGGAGTCATATTACCATTTGGCCCTAGGTCACACTTCATACATGATTAATGAGACCCTATGAAAGAATAAATACGGAATTCCCACACCCGATGTAAACATGGTGAAGCAATGACTTATGATTTTTCAATATTTTCATAATATTTCATGAAGTTAAGAATTTCATAAGATGCCATATAAATGTCATTGGCCTCCGGCCTCATCTCATACAAGTCAAATACATTACCAAATGTGTACTTATGTGCACATTATGTATATGAAATCAAGGATACAAGTTTTGACATATAAGGCTATAAAATGACATTTCATGCTAACATTTGCATAAAATGGAAACTTAAAAGCTACAAGTCATCCAAGGAATGATGAGTATCACGAACCAAACCTTCGTACCTGAAACAAATCCCCAGTAACTTTGGGGTGAGTAACATAAACTTACTCATAGGAAATGAGCATGCATCGACCTAGCAATTTACAAAATTATCACCTTAAGGTGAAACATGTCAAAGAGACTCATGCCACCAAACATCTATGTCAAAATGAGACTCAGGGAGCTTCCTAGGCTACTCATGCAATTTAAAGTGAACAGCGACATACAAGTATACATGCTCAAGTATACTAAACAATGTTAAAACATGTTATACAACATACAAGCATACATTTCCAAGTATACTAAACCATATTAAGACAAGTTATGCAATGTCTAAGCATATTTACACAAGTATACATCTTATGGAAATCTCATAAATCAAGAATACGAACACAAGTATACTAAGCTAAAAGAGATACGCCTAAAACAAGTATACATAGCACAAGCATACTAAATGAAATTTAAACTCACGGAGCAAGTATACAAGTTTAAGTATACTAAATAGGATTCAAATATCCAAAGCAAGCATCAATTCTCAAGCTACAAGTAATCCATGATTAACAACTTAAAATTAAATGCGAAATCAAATAGTGGAAAGACTAGGACATGCGGTTGCTAGACCAAGCAAGTATTTTCGGGTAATTACGACCCAAAAGGTACCACCTAATGCGCACTTATGACTTAGAGGACCCTTGTCCATGTACTAGAGCCAAACCCTAGCCATCACATAAATTATGTCCTCACAATCTTTCCAAAATCAATAAGTTCAAAACTTATACAAAATCAAATGCAAGTTACCACATTCCATGCACAAATAAGGTTGAATCCACACAAACCATGTCCTAGAATTCAAGTCTAAATAGCATGACATGTCATATCCTCAATATGAAATTTATACACAAAGCAAGAATATTTTACAACAATTGAGTCACATTACCATCCTAAGCCACAAGTACTAAATAAGCTCTAATTTAGTAACTAGCTTCCAAGGTAAACAATTGTAATATTCTAACAAGCTATATACCTACACAAGATATATTTAAACAAGCTATGGAAAACAATGATATCACATATCATGCTAAGTCAAATTACCATCTTTAGAGACCACAAGTACTAATTATACAACAAGTTAGTAGCATGTTCACAAGGTAATTAAACACACTACATTTCAAGAGATTTTCAACCTAACATGGAAAGTCTCTAGATTTCAAATCAATTCCAAATAGGTTCAAATTAATACATGTTAAAGGACATAGCACGGTCTTAACATATATTGCCTCTAACATCGATTTAAGTGACTAAAACACTTAAAGTAAAATTAATTAAGCTAATTAATTAATTTTCTCTAAATTTTCAAACAACTTCAAATGTCCTCAATTTAACATAGGTTAAAGAACATACCAAGGCCTACCTTAATATCACATTACAAGTTGATTTCATGCTTGTTGCAACTATGTGAATTAATCTTTCACAAAAGAAAAATATTAAATAAAAGTTGCATTTCTTATCCAAATAATCCCAATTTAATATATATTAACAAACATACCAAAGCTTAATTTTCTAGCATGCCACAATTTAATTCTAAGTTGTATAGCATCATGAGAATTAAATCTTAAACATAGAAAATAATTAAATTAAATTCTAGATTATAAACAAAAGCATGCATACAAGTTGTATAAGCTTCTAAAATCATTAAAACAACATGAATATGAAACTATAACATCCCTTACCTCAATTTGAGATGAAAATCTCAAAAGCCACCAAAATGAAACAGTTCCAAATCCGACAATACTTCGGGGTTTTGTCGGGGACAACGCCGTGATCATTAAACTCCAAGGAGGACCTACCAAAATCCTAACTTGACCTCAAACCCGAACTCAAAAAATGGCTAAAAAAGGGTTCTAATAAGGCAGAAAGATGCACGTAGTCAAGACAAATACAAAACGCAAAGGCACTACGACTTTTTAACAAGGAAAGGAAGTTTTAATTGAGAGAAGAAGGGTCAGTCCTCCTTAGGCTGCCGTGGTAGCTGCTGGTCATGCATGAAGAGAGGAGAAGGTCAAAAATGAAATGTCTCACCTCCCTTTTATAGGAAACTAAAAGTGCCTCGAAAGGGCCCCGCCGGGTCTAGAAAAGTGGGAATTGAGCAGACATGCTCAAATGTCAAAATTTTGTGAACAAAAAAGAACCAAAATGAGTAAAGATGAATAACGGAAGAAATGGCATCGAAAACTGAGTCCCGTGCAGGAAGATATGCTCCGAACAAGTTCAGCAGCAACTAGGGCCAAAAACCCTAAAATTGGAGATAAACAACCAGAAGGAAATTCTAAGAGTACGTGACTCGACGAAAAGTGAAAATAAGTCCCGTACGAGAATCCAGGCTCAAAACAAGGCATTTTGTAATAACTTTAATTAATTACACAATGGCCCCTCCAAAAAGTGAAAACTGCACAACTGGCCAGAATGAAAATATCTTCCAAAAATATTTTCTTAAAAACCCCTGAAATAAAATATCTTTAAAAGCTATTTACGAAAAATACCCCAAGAAAAGAAAAAGTTTCTGAAGAACTATGCATTCATGCCCCTATGGACACCGAGAGTAATAAATGTACTTTTCTGCAAAAGTAAAGATACGTATTTCGTAGAAACCATTTAGAATGAAGATATGTGAAGTCAAAAACCAACTCCGAACACAAAGAGTGAGGTTATGTCAACAAAGTGACAAACGGGAAAAAGACAAAATAGGGAAAAGGACGAAAAGTGAATAGTGTCAAAAAACGAAAAATGTGAAAATGACTCGGTCCTCAAAGGAAGTTGTCAATCCAAATGAAAGAGTCTCAGAAACCATTTTCGAGCACTCGAGATGACACTAAGTGACGAGAAACTTAACTAAAAAGAGAAATTTCAACGAAAAAAATTCATCCGTAAAATCCTGGGGAAAAATGAAGGGAAGGAAATGACCGGTCATTACAGTATTAAACCCCCTTTCTGCCTCATAAATGTTTAGTATGACCCTTAAAGAGGGCGGGGAAAATTCGGGCGCAACAAGTAGGTAAAACATTTCTTTTTTATTCAACTAGAAAAGATTTTACACCAAATAAAAAAGAGTTAGGGAAAAAAAATGAAAAAGAAAAAAAGACTCCAATTTCATTAACAAACTGAAACTAGTATTGGTGTAATAAAATGTTAGACCAAGAGGAGGAGGGAGAGAATTGGTTTAAGTAAATTCCTTCCTCTTTTCAAGTTAACTTTTAGAATCAAAACACAATTAAGAGAATAAGAATAACCAAACTCAGCACAACACAAGATTTACAAGGAAACCCTTTCAATAAGGAAAAACCTTAGTTATTTGCCTCTGCCAATAAAAGCTCCACTAGGTATATGTAAGTTGTTACACACTCAACTGACTCACTCTTAGTACACTCCTTGTACAAGTAAGAACATTGACTTTCACACCCACTACACACACACACTAGCTCTTCATCTTCACTTACTGCATGCAAATAGTTACTCACTCAGCTGCCCCACTTTCCACACACCTCGTACTAGCTAGGACACTGACTTTCACTCCCTCTACACACACACAAGCTACAACAATAAGCACACATGCACTCCCACTGTCCTAAGCAACCCTGCTTAGACTCACAAGCTATCAATAGCTATATCAACAATAGAATAAGGTGTCAAAACACCAAGAACATACTACTTCAACTGCAACAACAATAAAGGAAAGCAATACACAGCCTCAAGTAGAACAAATGTGAAACCCTAGTCTTCACTTCTCTACAATCAAATAATAGAACTGTCAAAACACAATGCAGCTTCACTTGTTGCTCAAGCTAGGTTCCTATAGCCTTGTCTCAGTAAAATACACTTGCTTGAATGAATTCCTCAATTAGAAAAACAAAGTAGAACAATCTAGATCACACAAGGCAGAAACCCTAAATTCGAGGGTATAGCGGTCACTTCATAATGCAGCCTTTAGAATGGTCTGTAAATGTCTTCCACAGCTCTCAATAGCTTATATACACTTGCTCAAGTGATAAACACAGTGAAACCAGCAAGGTACAGTATAGATTGTTTACAACAACCTTGACTTCTTCAAAACCCTAGAATTAACCTTTCTAGGGTAGAACTATAATGTAGCCTCAATAGCACCCCAAGCTTTGCACCAACAGTCTTCAATATATGAAATACACTTACACAGTTGATAAAACCAATTTACACAGCAACGTAAAGCATTATAATCACTGATTAGCCTCAACCCCAATAAAACCTAGCTTTGTAGCTCTAAATTGCATTTCTGGAAAGTAGCTTCAACTGGGGCTCCTCATTTACATCCACAGCTTCAACTCAGTATATAGAATATGTTCAAATAGAATAATCAAGTTGCACAAGCAAGGATATAACAGTGGAGCTTAATTTCAGAAGCAAAACAACCCAATACAGGGTCTGTTTTGGTGCAACTGTGACACTTCTGTTCTGAGGGTATTTTGTAGTGTTTCAGGCCTGAAGTATACTCTCACATACTCAGTTAAACTTCACACAAAAATTCAGAGGAAAAACACATCAACAGGTATTTCAATTTCAGCTCCAAAAATTGTTCATAGTTGCTTTCTGCTAAAACCGGCTGTCAAAACGGTAATTCTGGAAATTCGACCTTGCGCAGGGCATGCTCTACTTCTCACACACTTGTATAACCATTATACTCATGTTCAAGTGTAAATAACAATGATTGAACCAGGGTATCACAAATCAGTTCACTAATCTGAGCAAAAACAAGGTTAAAACCTTAGTTTAGTGTGCTTCTTAAGGTCAATACTGAAACTAACCAACTTTCTAAAATTCATGCAATTTTAATAGATTCAGAATAGCAAATTAATCGTACTCAAATGTTAAACATAAGGCTTATAGAATATTAAATCAAGAAAGTAAACCCAACAGCTATTTTATCTTAAAATACTCAAATATCAAGCTCTAGGGTATTAAATTCTGAAGTTGTGTCTATTTGAGTTTATACCTGACCTCAGCAGATGTAAATAGATGTATTAAACATGCTTCAACCTTCACTAAGCACCTCAAGCCTTTAGAACCAAACCTGACCCCCCAAAGTAACCTTGACAGCACCCTTAAAGCTCACAGCACTAATTCTTTGATAGTCTTCAAAAGATCTTCACACACAGCAAATTCTGAGTTCAAGATAAGCTTACATAGTTGAATTAACACGCAAAAAATACACTTTAAGCATCTCTTCATTATATCACTCAAGAACAACCTCTATATTATATTGCAAATGTATCTTTCAGGCCTTAAAACCTAGTAACAGCTACAACATTGTATTTATACACAAGACCCTTGATAATGCAGCCCTAAATCCAGTGGATAGGATTGAGCTAAGGTCCTCCAATCCGTGAGAAAAGAAATTCTGACACTGTACAAGTAAAAGTACCTTTGTAACCCTTGCCAACACACTTTGTAGTGTATATACCAACTCACAATATATGTATATATATATATATATATATATATATCATAAATGTATTTTTGATCTTGAGCCCTAAGAAATGTAAAGTTGGCCATAATTTCTCACTCCAGGACCACTGCGCACGTGTCAGTGTTTTGTAGTCACATACAGAATCACATAAGTACCACTACAATTGCCTTTTGACATACCAATAAAAATACACTGCTGTCACCTTGAATAAATCTGTCACTTTGAAAATTTGAGCTCACATACACAATGTAGCTTCACACGCACTTGTAATATGGATATTGAAATGTGTGTAAAGACCAGAAAACCTTTGACAAGTGTCGTAGGTAGAACGTAAGTGCTGTCACAGAATTCACAACATACAAGGGCTGCATTGACTTCTTTGATAATTTATGTGAGCAATGTGCCTTTATCAATTGATATTTCATTGAGTATACATCCACCATAAGCTAAACTTTACTTAACCAAACCCCAACATATCAATGCATCATTATCACATTACTTTGAACCCTTTTTACTTTCATATTATCATTAAAAGAGCAAACCTCAAGATAGAATCTTAGGGACCAACAAGCCCCCTTTTGCCTTTTAATGAGAAAAACCCTAACATTCTCCCCCTTTTTGACATTGACAATCAAAAGGATTAAGGGACCAACAATGAACACTAGTGGCCAAAGACTTTTTGAGTACATCATTTTCAATTGGAGAACAATATCAGAGCTGACTTCATCATCACCTAGCCAAAATTCAGATTTTAGCAGTGCCATATTAAACATGTTGAAGGGCTGACATTAATGAGAAAGGCAAGGAATACAGCAAAGGCAAATCAAATACCAGCTTACAGTAGGCTTCTGTCTGGAATAGTGTTGAAAGACTATTTTAAGGGTAAATCAGAGATTTTACACCAGTACAGACATGGACAAAACTCTCCCAAGTATATATTAAATGAATATCTATACACAGAAGATGATTCAAGGAAAACCAACAAGAAACTAATAGTGAATACTCAAAAATAGTGATGAAAATCACTTTCACGGGCTGCATTTTGCTGCACAAGAAACATCACAAACTAAGGGGTAAATATAGAATTTAATGATAACCCTTCTTAAACTCAATTCATATAGTGCTAATTTATCACTGGGATCATTATCATATAGGGTGAAGGTATGAAATAAAGTGATGAAGATTTTTTAACTTTAGCCCAATCTCACTTCTGCGGAGAATTCAAGTTGTTTTGATTCAAGGGGACCAAACTAAGCTACAATCACTTTTCTGAAGTTTTATCACTCACTATGGCTTGCCATCAGTGATACATTGATGCTTAGATACTGAAAAAAAAACAATGTGACATGATTAAGGAAGGATAAAACCAATTTTCAAATCAAAAACCAGATAGATAATAGTTCAAAGTAGCAGGTCAAAGCAACTGAAAGTACCTTCAGCTTTAACCAGGTCAGATAAATGAATGTTGTGGCTATCAAGTGATTGTTTATACCTGAACTGATCATGAAGGGGCTCCAGAAATTACATCAAGACCATTTAACTCTTCATATTAAGCATTAGATTAAGCAAACAGCAGCAAGAGACATTCAATGAATATGAAGTAACTTATCCCTGAAAGGAGGTGGCCTTGGAGAGACTTGAAGCTGATAACCAAGGATAAAATAGTGATCATGAGAGGCCTTGTCTCTGAGAGGTGGTGGTCTTGAAGAGCTTTGAAGTTTACAGTTAAGAAAAATGGAGTGGTGATCCTGAAAAAACTTGTCTCTAAAAATACAATAAGTTTTAAAATCCTTTTTAAGACAAAAATGTGAGCTTCCTAAAATCATAAAGAACTGAGTACAAAACTTCTTTGAGTATGACCCTTCAGATTTTGATTCCTCACCAATGTGGTGAGTTTGAGCTTCTAACCTCATTTTAAAATGATGTAGATAATTGTCATCCCCAATTCTTTCAACATTTAAGTTATAGATCCTGAGAAATATATAACCACACATATTCATAGAGACTGGCCTCAAGGGAGGCTTCAACATTTCGATTTTGGAGTGGGATTTCTTGTCTTTACATTTCAGAAACCATAATTTGCTTTATTTCTTCATAACACAACCTTGAAGAGAACTTGTGTGGTAGAGATAAATGGTGGAAGAGTACTGCCAATTAAACCTTAGAGCATAATAGGGATTGTCGTCAATTTTATAGTTGTTCTTCAATAGCTTTCTGACAGAGACATCCTTCAACATTTTTTGTATCTTCATTGAACTTTCTGGTGAGGTGAGTAATGTCACAGGTACTAAGCTGCTTTCATTTTCCATTTTCCTTTTCTTCAAGCTATCCTTTGATCTGAGCTTCAATATGCTGAACACAACAAGTGAGAATGAAACCAAACCTAAAAGCTCAGACTTGAACAATTCAATGCAAACATCTTTTTAAAGTTTGGTGAAATGAGTGAACACACCATCTCTTGAAGTATTTGAAGCAACAGGCTCTTTAAAGTTTTCTTTTGGTTCATAAATAGCTTCAAGTGTGTACCAAACATCCTTTGAAGATTTACAATGTCTGACTTTTATGAAATTCAGTTGATTGAGCCCGCTTACCAACATTTGTCTTACTTTGAGATCATAATTGAAGAACTCTTCTGTACCTTGAACTTTTTCACCATTGATAGCTGCATTCCACACATCATAGGATACAAACATCAAGTAAGCCTCCATTCTAATTTTCCAATTTTCATAGCATGGACCATCCAAGCTAGGTGCAATATTTAGATTAAGCCATTCTTCCACTAATAAGATCTTTGTTGCAAGTATATTAAACCTCAAGATAGCAGACCAAGAGTTCTGATACCAATTGTTAGACCAAGAGGGGGAAGGGGTGAATTGATTTAAGTAAATTCCTTCCTCTTTTCAAGTTAACTTTTAGAATCAAAACACAATTAAGAGAATAAGAATAACCAAACTCAGCACAACACAATATTTACAAGGAAACCCTCTCAATAGGAAAAAAAAACCTTGGTTCTTAGCCTCTGCCAATAAAAGCTCCACTAGGTGTATATAAGTTGTTACACACTCAACTGTCTCACTCTTAGTACGTTCCTTATACAAGTAAGAACACTGACTTTCACACCCACTACACACACACTAGCTTTTCATCTTCACTTGCTGCATACAAATAGTTACTCAATCAGTTGCCCCACTTTCAACACACCTTGTTCTAGCTAGGACACTAACTTTCACTCCCTGTACACACACACAAGCTACAATAATAAGCACACATGCACTCCCCCTGTCTAAAGCAACCCTACTTGGACTCATAAGCTATCAAAAGCTATATCAACAATGGAATAAGGTGCCAAAACACCAAGAACATACTACTTAAGTTACAACAACAATAAAAGAAAGCAACAAACAGCCTCAACTAGAACAAATGTGAAACCCTAGTCATCACTTCTCTAAAATCAAATGATAAAACTTTCAAAATGTAATGAAACTTCACTTGTTGCACACGCTAGGTTCCCACAGCCTTGTCTCAGTAAAATACACTTGTTTGAATGAATTCCTTAATTAGGAAAGCAAGGTAGAACAATGCAGATCACATTAGGCAAAAACCTTAAATTCAAGGGTATAGTGGTCACTTCACAATACAGCCTTTAGAATGGTCTGTAAATGTCTTCCACAGCTCTTAATAGCTTAGATACACTTGCTCAAGTGATAAACACAGTGAAACCAGCAAGGTACAGCATAGATTATTTACAACAGCCTTGATTTCTTCAAAACCCTAGAATTAACCTTTCAAGGGTAGAACTGTAATGTAGCCTCAATAACACCCCAAGCTTTGCACCAAAATCTTCATTATATGAAATACACTTGCACAGTTGATAAAACCAATTCACACAGTAAAGTAAAGCATTATAATCACTGATTAGCCTCAACTCCAATAAACCGTAGCTTTGTAGCTTCAAAGGGTATTTATGAAAAGTAGCTTTAACTGGGGCTCCTCATTCACTTCCACAGCTTCAACTCAGTATATAGAATATACTTAAATAGAATAATCAAGTTGTATAAGCAAAGATATAACAATGGAGCTTAATTTCAGAAGCAAAATAACTCACTACACGGTCTATTTTGGTGCAACTGTGACACTTCTGTTCTGAGGGTATAAAGGGTATTTTGTAGTATTTCAGGCCAGAAGTTTACTCTCATATACTCAGTTAAACTTCACATAAAAATTCAGAGGAAAGACACATCAACAGGTATTTCAATTTCAGCTCCAAAAACTGTTCATAGTTACTTTCTGCTGAAACCTGCAGTCAAAACCGTAATTTTAGAAATTTGACCTTGCACAAGGCATGTTCTACTTCTCACACACTTATATAACCATTATACTCTTGTTCAAGTGTAAATAACAATGATTGAACCATGGTATCACAAATCAGTTCACTAATCTCAACAAAACCAAGGTTAAAACCTTAGTTTAGTGCGCTTCTTAAGGTCAATACTAAAACTAACCAACTTTCTTAAATTAATCCAATTTTAATAGCTTCAAATCAGCAAATTAATCAGGCTCTGATGTGAAACACAAGGCTTATAGCATATTAAATCAAGAAAGTAGACCACAGCAGCTATTTCATCTCAAAATACTCAAATATCAAGCTTTAGGGTACCAAATTCTGAAGTTGTGTGTATTTGAGTATATACCTGATCTCAGCAGATATAAATAGGTGTATTAAACATGCTTCAACCTTCACTAAGCACCTCAAGCCTTTAGAACCAAACTTGACCCCCCAAAGTAGCCTTGACAACACCCTTAAAGCTCAGCAGCACTAGTTCTTTGATAGTATTCAAGAGATCTTCACACACAGAAATTTCTGAGTTCAAGATAAGCTTACATAGTTGAATTAACACTCAGAAAATAGACTTTAAGCATCTCTTCATTATATCACTCAAGAACAGCCTCTATATTGTATTACAAATGTATTTTTCAGGCCATAAAACCTAAACACAGCTATAACATTGTATTTATACTTAAGACCCTTGATAATGCAGCCCTAAAACCAATGGATAGGATTGAGCTGAGGTCCTCTAATCCATGAGAAAAGAAATTCTGACACTGTACAAGTAAAAGTACCTTTATACCCTTTGCCAACACACTTTGTAGTGTATATACCAGCTCACAATATATGTATATATATAGATATATATCATAAATGTATTTTGATCTTGAGCCCCAAGAAGTGTAAATTTGGCCATAGTTTCTCACTCTAGGACCACTATGCACGTGTCAGTGTTTTGTAGTCACATACTGAATTACATAAGTACCCCTACAATTACCTTTTGACAGACTAATAAAAACACACTGTTATCACCTTGAATAAATCTGTCACGTTGAATATTTAAGCTCACATACATAATATAGCTTCACAGGCACATGTAATATGGTTATTGAAATATGTGTAAAGACCATAATACCCTTAACAAGTGTTGTAGGCAGATGTAAGTACTGTCACAGAATTCACAACATACAAGGGCTGCATTGACTTCCTTGGTAATTTCTGTGAGCATTATGTCTTTATCAATTGATATTTAATTGAGTATACATCTACCACAAGCTAAACTTTACTTGACCAAACCCCAACATATCAATGCATCATTATCACATTGCTTTGAACCCTTTTTACTTTCATATTGTCATTAAAAGAGAAAACCTCAAGATAGGCATCTTAGGGACCAACAATCTCCCCCTTTTGCCTTTTAATGACAAAAACCCTAACATTCTCCCCCTTTTGACATTGAAAGTCAAAAGGGTTAAGGGACCAACAATGAACACTAATGGCCAAAGACTTTTTGAGTACATCATTTTCAATTAGAGAACAATATCAGAGCTGACTTCATCATCACACAGCCAAAATTTAGGTTTTAACAGTGCCATATTAAACATGTTAAAGGGATGACATCACTAAGAAAGGCAAGGAATACAGCAAAGGCAAATCAAATAGCAGCTTACAGCAAGCTTCAGTCTAGAATTGTGTTAAAAGACTATTTTGAGGGTAAATCAGAGATTTTACACCAGTACAGACATGGACAAATCTCTCCCAAGCATATATTAGATGAATATTCATACACAAAAGATGATTCATGGAACACCAACAAGAGACTAATAATGAATACTCAAAAACAATGATTAAAATCACTTTCACAGGCTGTGTTTTGCTGCATATGAAGCATCACTGAAATTTGGAGTAAAAATGGAATTTCATGACAACCCTTCTTGAACTCAATTCATATAGTGTTGATTTATCACTGGGCTCATTATCATATGGAGTGAAGGTATGAAATAAAGTGATGAAGATTGTTTAACTTCAGCCCAATCTCACTTCTGTAGAGAACTCAAGTTGTTTTGATTCAAAGGGACCAAACTGAGCTGCAATCACTTTTCTGAAGTTTTATCACTCACTGTGGCTTGCCATCAGTGATACATTGATGCTCAGATACTGAAAAATACAATGTGACATAATTAAGGAAGGATAAGCCCAATTTTTAAATCAAAAATGATGCGACCCGAGTGTGTGCACCAAATAATGCACAACACTTTGAGTTTAGAAATTAGTGTCAAGTGGGCATCATACTTTAAATTTATAAACCGCTTGACACATACACTATGTAGTATGAGTGAGAAGGGATCATCCCAAGAGATTGTACGGGTTGGAATTTAACTTCGACTCAAATGCATCAAAAGATTGCAAAGAAGGGTTGGTTGTTTGATTAAACTATAAAGCAATTAATTAAAATGTAATTAAAGTAAACTAGTGAGAGATGGGGATTTAAAAGATATGAAGAGAAGTCTTAGGATGTATTGGAATTGCCACCAAGCTGGTTCACCAAACCACAAACTTTCAACTAATTTGGGGAAAACATTCTTGTGAACAAAATGCGACTATCAATTGCAATTTTAAGCATGGACCACCAAATTAAAGAATGAATTGTCTACCTAACCGACAAATAAACTAAGTGTAGCACAACCCATCAATTCTAAGCATGACCCATCAAACTAGTCATAATTGTAGCACACATCAATCTAGAGAATCATGGAATTTACAATAATAAGCCATGAAAAATCAAAGCAAGTAAAGATTGTCTACCTACCTACAAATATGAATTAAATTGTGAACAACCCATCAAGTATAAGTATAATCCATCAAATTAATTGACAAACCCATCTAATAAAAATCATGTCTAGCCATCACTAGATTCTCAATCAACCACACATAAACATGCAATTAATATAGCAAAACTAGTGTAGAGATCAATTCCCAAATAATCACACTTAAGACAACATGTAATTAAAATACAGAATCAATAGAAAGAATTAATCCATATAAATCATGTGAGACATAATTCCCAATTTAATCACACATAGACATGTAAATAAACTAGAGAATTAATAGAAAGAATTAAGCCATAGAAATCATAGAAATATACCAAGATTCATTAAATTCACAAGGCTAGAACATTAATCACAATATATTATTCCCCAAAAAGTATAAAAAAGATAAAGATTTAGATTGCAAACTTGGGGCTTGGATGAGAAGTTTAGCCAATCATGGAGGAGGTAGATGTGATCTTGGAACCCTCAAGGGCAATCCCCAAACATGGCTCCATCTTCTTCCTCTTCTTCTTTGATGAATTCTAGAGAGTGTGTGTGTAGATCTAGAGATGTGTTCATAAGATGTGCCTCCACTTCCCTCTTTTCTTCTAACCCTAATCTCTAACTTTTCTAGAGAGAGAAAATAAAATTACAATGTAAAAGTAAAATAATAAAAAGCTCTTAATTGATTCCTTACAAAATGGTTGAATTCCCTTTTAATACAAGGTCCTTTTCTTAGTCACTAAGTCAAAAATATAGCCCAAAAGTATCTAATCCTGCAACTATGTGGTAGGTAGAAATCGGCGTGCTCAGGAATTAGACAGTTCACTGCCAACACATTTTCAATCGATTAGACTTTTCTTCGATCGATCCAACTTTTGATCGATTTGGGTTCGATCAATCCAACTCTAATCGATCTCATTTTTCTGCGGTCTATCTCACTTAGCAGTTTTCAGCATTAGCCTCTTTTTTGCTCCAAATTAGCCTCCTTGTGCTCCAGATTCTCTCCAAGACTTAGTTTGACTCCAAAAAGGACTTAAGAAGCCATTTTTAGCTCATTTTAACATTATTGACCTAAAATAGACAAAAACATGAAATTAGTCTAAAACGAAAAAATAAGATAGATAAAGATTCTAGAATACTCGAGCTTAAGGGGTTTAAATGTGTACTTTTCAGCGCTCATCACACCCACAAACTTAAATATTGCTAGTCCTGAGCAATGAACTATGAAGTAAATGAATGAAATGAACAACTATACAACTATGAACTAGAAAGCAATAAATGGATAACGCCACTTTCGTAGGGAACATGATTGCATTTAGCACATGCAACAAGCCTTTTAAACCCCTAGGTTACTCCTAGTGGACGAGTGAAGTCTCGTGAGGGTTCCCAGATATGATACCCACAAACATTAAGCTCATTCTCACAAAAGAGGCACCAATATTGCAAACAAGCATTGGGAGAAAACTATCTCAAGTATGCAACTTTTCAACCATTTCTAAGCAATCTCCCAAAATTTCAACATCAAGCAAGCAAGTATGGTCCTCCACACATCAAGAAAATGATCATACAAATCAAAGCAACACTAGAATCCTTTTGAGTGGACCGGCATCAAATGTGTTGCTATCTAAGTCAACTAAAGAAATGATCACATCCTTACCCTCAAATTAGCACACAAATCTAGTACCAATCATTAAAACAAAGAGTGGACCTTTTATTAAAGCTTTATTATTCTAGGTGCGCTTATTCTTTTCACTAGCTTATTTTTTTTATTATTTTTTTTATAGATATACTACTATCCTAGAGGATCAAAGATGGAAGTATAGTGCAATGTAGTGATCTATTAAGCTTTCTAGTGATCCATGAGGTCGAGCGTTAGATCAATGACTCCTAAACCGGACGGCTTTAGGGCATTAGGCATTTAAACACCCCTAAGGACTTACAAGCTCAAATCGACTAGACTACAAATCAAAAGAACCTCCATCTAATCATTTCCCACTTCTCACCTTTTGGGAGAAGTCCTCACTTTTTTATTGCTTTTGCAACTTTTTTTTTTTTTTTTTTTTTTTAACATTCGATTATTAACCTAGAGTTTGGGCCCTCCACCTTTCTGCGCGAGAAATTCAGTGCTTGATGAGGCTAAAATCCCGGCTACTCAATGAAAAGGGTTTGTTATCCACCTTTATTAAAATGAAAGCTTTTAATGCACTACTAGCTCAATTGGGATATAACCAATTCAATAATCAACAAAGCATATACCCCACAAACGAATGCTAGTGTGCGCCTATGCTAGTGTAGAATCCTAGAGTAAATCTTAAAACAATCACAAAATCAGGAGATGTGGACCACAAGTGCAAGCATGATATCAATCTTTCAAAAAATTTACTCCTAAATGGCATCCACAAGGCATACAAGGAGTATTAGACTCTCAAGTCAAGCAATTTTTAAATTCAAAGCAATATAGTCCTCAAAAGATCAAAATCATAGCTAACATCAATCTCAAATCTCAATCATACATTAAAAGTTCAACTTAAGTAGAATGCAACAAAGTCATCTTACCCCCAAACTTAAACCGCACATTGTCCTCAATGTGCAATGAGAACAATGGAAAAGATAGAAAGAATATACCGTGGTGGCAAAGACATGAAGCCCGGCAATGATCCAATGTGAAAAGGGTCTCCCCCAAACTTGGAATCAACAACCTATTTGAATAACCACACTAGCAAACTCACATCAAATATCAAATGAGATAAGAATAATCAAATCATGCATTCTAAAGCAATATAACACAAGATGCAAGAGAGATATGAGATCAAGCCCTACCTAAAGCATGAAAGTATGCATGACTACACATAAGGGCACAATGGTGAAATTTTTTTATATTTTTCATTTTATGAAAGTATGTACAATGAAACAAAATGCAAGAAAAATAAAGAATAAGATGCATGAATAAAATACAAAAAGAAAAATAAAGAAGGCAAAATGTAATGAAAGAATATATACAATGCAAGAAATGAAAAACAAAAACTAAGAAATGATGCAAGAACAAAATAATGAAAAATAAAAACTCTCTCCTTTTTTTAATTTTTTTTTTCTTTTTTAAAAACTCAAAGAAAAATGAAAAATTCAAGTAATATACAAAATGGGTGCTAAGTTTAACGTCTCTAGCAAGACGGAATACTACTTTGAACGATTGGATTTTTTTTTTTAATTTAATTTTTTAATTAATTTTTTTTATTTTGGATTGGGATCATAGAAAACTTGGCTTGATCAGGGAACTGTTGGATCGATCATAGAAAAATTCGAATGATGAGACCGAGAGCATGCATTTTGGAGTTCTGAAATTTTCAGAACCTTCAATCAATCTAATATCAGGTTCGATCGATCCAACATTGGGTTCGATGGTTCCAACACACATTTTTTTTTTTTTTTTCAAAAGAGAAAAGTAATTAAATAAAATAAAAGAAAATGACGAAAGTAAAAGAAAATGAAAAAATAAAATAAAAATAGAAAGTCAAAAAGTCAAAGGGGCAAAGCTGTGATCGATCTAAGGATGATCGATCACACCATGATCGATCTCTATGCTCGCACGATTGGACAGAGGGCATGAAATTTGTAGAGCTTTGAAAATTTTTCTAAGTATGGAAGTGAGATCGATCATTGGGGCTCCTGGATCGATCGAATAGTACTTGGATCGATCGAACATAAAGTTCAAACGATGGAACAGAGAGCTGAAATATGCAGAGAATGTTTGAACGATGGAACCGAGAGATGAGAATATGTAGAGATGATGTTTGATCGATTAAATCTCTCTTGTGATTGATCGAACAAGGCACTAAATGCCTAATTTTGAGATGAAAGTACAGAAAATCTTATGCTAAGCCCCAATTATGGTAACAAGAATGGAGATAGAAAAATGGATGGAAGAATGTACACAAAAACAAAAAATAAAAAGAAATGAAGGGGGAATAGAGTTTTAAAACTCTACGAATACCAGTGTTTAACGTCTATAGCAAGACGATGGACCAACTCACTAATCAAAAGAATCAAAAACCGGATATGAAACACCCTTGTTGACCTTCTTTTCAATTTTCTCATTTAATACCTCCCCTACAACAATGAAATCATCCTCCAAAAAAATGACTTGAAAAGAAATAAAAGAGATGATATTGGTCCTTTCATCCACGGTCTTGAAAATAAAATCAATCATGGTTGGGCTTGCCTCTTTGTTGTGTTCTTGAAACACATTCAAATGATCATTCACTTTGATAATTGGTGAGGCACTATCTTTCAAAGACTCATTTAGATTAATAAGAAACACCCTCTCTTCATCCCTCTTTTCTTCCTCAAAAATCACCATCTCCTCACCTTCTAAGTTAGCTAAGGAGCCCATTAGAGAATTCATTTCATTTTTGGAGCTTTCAAGGTCAAAACCACAATTTTTATACATTTCAAAAAGGCATGGCTCAAGAGGGTCATTAGAGATAATAGAAGGAAAGCTCTCTTTTACAAGTTCCTCCTCCTTCTCTCCTACCTCAAGTGTGGTCAACATCTCCTCACTCTCTAAAGTATCAAAGGCCAAAATAAAATCATAATCAAAACAAGGAAAGTCCTCATTAATCATGTTGTGCTCTATTGGGCTAGCCACTAACTCATTTGCCACTTCCTCCTCTATACAAGATAGAGTGCTAGGCATTAGCTCACTTACTACTTTTTCCTCTTCACTCTCATCATCCTCATCTATATAAATTGAAGTTCTTGCCATTTTTTTCATTTGCCTCTTCCTCGTCCGCTTGACGAGAAAGAGTATTTGCAATTTGCTCAACTTGAGGTTCAAGCTTGGTTAATATTTGAGAATGAGAATTAATATCTTAAGTTTGTGGATTAAACCCATCAAGTAGAGCTAACACTTTTTCTTGAAACTCGGGTGAATAAGGTGATGGAGGTGGTTCTTCATAAAATAGTGGTGGAGGGTAATAGTGACAAGGAGGATAATGAGAATAGTCAAGTCCATAATAAGATGATGCATGTTGAAATGAATTGGACTCAACCTCATAAGGAATAAAATATGATGGAGGGACATAAGGTGAAGGGATGTAATTTCCCCCCAAACTTGGATCAAACAATTCCTCCATTCACAATTAAAATCCAAATACAAGAAATAATGGCCTCCACATGGGCCGATGCTTGGACAAAGATTTAAGCAATAAATATAATGAGCCTTAACAAGGGCTATCACAAGCATGCAAAGAAATGCACAATTAAAATACAAGAGTTTCAAGAATTGCTCACAATAGTCCTTAAGCACCTTCAAATTTTAATAATAGCTTTAAGCTCCAATGATTGCCTTAAGATCCAAAGTTTGCCTTTCTTGTAGTCAAGTACCTAATTAACAAATAATAATAAGAACAATATAAATGAATATACAATGGAAAATAAAATAAAAAATAGAAGCAATCAAATGAACACTATTGTCTAGTCTAATTCTAACAAAACCGTTAATCCCGGGCAACGGCGCCAAAATTATGATGCGACCCGAGCGTGTGCACAAAATAATGCACAACACTTTGAGTTTAGAAATTAGTGTCAAGTGGGCATCATACTTTAAATTTATAAACCGCTTAACACATATACTATGTAGTATGAGTGAGAAGGGATCGTCCCAAGAGATTGTATGTGTTGGAATTTAACTTCGACTCAAATGCATCAAAAGATTGCAAAGGATGGTTGGTTGTTTGATTAAACTATAAAGCAATTAATTAAAATGCAATTAAAGTAAACTAGTGAGAGATAGGGATTTAAGAGATATGAAGAGAAGTCTTGGGGTGTATTGGAATTGCCACCAAGCTTGTTCACCAAACCACACACTTTCAACTAATTTGGGGAAAACATTCTTGTGAATAAAATGCAACTACCAATTGCAATATTAAACATGGACCATCAAATTAAAGAATGAATTGTCTACCTAACCAACAAATAAACTAAGTGTAGCACAACCCATCAATTCTAAGTATGACCCATCAAACTAGTCACAATTGTAGCACACATCAATCTAGAGAATCATGGAATTTACAATAATAAGCCATGGAAAATCAAAGCAAGTAAAGATTGTCTACCTATCTACAAATATGAATTAAATTGTAGAACAACCCATCAAGTATAAGTATAATCCATCAAATTAATTGACAAACCCATCTAATAAAAACCATATCTAGCCATCACTAAATTCTCAATCAACCACACATAGACATGCAATTAATATAGAAAAACTAGTGTAGACATCAATTCCCAAATAATCACACATAAGACAACATGTAATTAAAATAGAGAATCAATAGAAAGAATTAATCCATATGAATCATGTGAGACATAAATCCCAATTTAATCATACATAGACATGTAAATAAATTAGAGAATTAATAGAAAGAATTAAGCCATAGAAATCATAGAAATATATCAAGATTCATTAAATTCACAAGGCTAGAACATTAATCACAATATATTATTCTCCAAAAAGTATAAAAAAGATAAAGATTTAGATTACAAACTTGGGGCTTGGATGAGAAGTTTAGCCAATCATGGAGGAGGTAGATGTGATCTTGGAACCCTCAAGGGCAATCCCCAAACATGGCTCCATCTTCTTCCTCTTCTTCTTTGATGAATTCTAGAGAGTGTGTGTGTAGATCTAGAGATGTGTTCTTGAGATGTGCCTCCACTTCCCCCTTTTCTTCTAACCCTAATCTGTAACTTTTCTAGAGAGAGAAAATAAAATTACAATGTAAAAGTAAAATAATAAAAAGCTCTTGATTGATTCCTTACAAAATGGTTCAATTCCCTTTTAATACAAGGTCCTTTTCTTAGTCACTAAGTCAGAAATATAGCCCAAAAATATCTAATCCCGCAACTATGTGGTAGGTAGAAATCAGTGCGCTCGGGAATTAGACTGCTCCCTGCCAGCACATTTTCGATCGATCAGACTTTTCTTCGATTAATTAGACTTTGTTTGATCAATCCAACTTTTGATCGATCTGGGTTCGATCGATCCAACTCTGATCGATCTCACTTTTCTGCGATCTATCTCACTTGGCAGTTTTCAGCATCAGCCTCCTTTTGGCTCCAGATTCTCTCCAAGACTTAGTTTGACTCCAAAAAGGCTTTAAGAAGCCATTTTTAGCTCGTTTTAACATTATTGAACTAAAATAGACAAAAACATGAAATTAGTCTAAAACAAAAAAATAAGACAGATAAAGGTCCTAGAATACTCGAGCTTAAGGGGTTTAAATGCGCACTTTTTAGTGCTCATCAAAAAACCAAATAGAAAATAGTGAAAAGTAGCAAGTCAAAGCAACTGAAAGTACCTTCAGCTTGAACCAGGTTAGATGAATGAATGTTGTGGCTGTCAAGTGATTACTTATACCTGAACTGATTATAAAGGGGCTCCAGAAATTACATCAAGACCATTTAACTCTTCACATTGAGCATTAGATTAAGCAAACAGCAGCAAGAGATATTCAATGAATATGAAGTAACTTATCCCTAAAAGGGGGTGGCCTTGTAGAGACTTGAAGCTGATAACCAAGGATAAAACAGTGATCATGAGAGGCCTTGTCTCAGAGAGGAGGTGGTCTTGAAGAGCTTTGAAGTTTACAGTTAAGAAAAATAGAATGGTGATCCTGAAAAAACTTGTCTCTGAAAATACAATCAGTTTTGAAATCCTTTTTAAGACCTAGCTGTAAGCTTCTTGAAATTATAGAGAACTGAGTACAGAACTTCTTTGAGTATGACCCTTCAGATTTTGACAGTCATAAGCTGTAATACCCTTAATTTTAAAAGTATAATTCTGGCATTTTGTTTAAATTATTTAATTGCAATTGTTGTTAGTTTAATTGTTTTCTTGCTTGTTTCTTTTTATTTAAATTACTTGTGGATTTGGTTATTTAAATTTTATTGTGATTTAATTATTTATGTTCTTATGTGGAATTGTATTGTGTTTTAAAATTATTTTAATTGGTTATTTAAATTGTATTATGTTTTAATTATTTATGTATTTATGTGGCTTTGTGAATTAAATGTAATTTAACTGTTTAATTATTAGGGTTTTGTGTTATACATCGTGTCTAGGTTTTGAGCCGACTTGTAGTTGGTTTAGGATTTAACTTAGGGTTTCAAGTAAAGTTTATAAATATATAAACATACGTCTGCCAAGGGTTGTTAACCCTATTCACGTAACAAAGTCATCCAGAGAGTTGTGAGGACAAAGAAACAGAGAGGGAGTTTGAGTAATTTACAGAGAGGTTTAAGGTGGAAGGAGTGGAGTGCTTCTGGGTTGAACCAAGAGCACTGGAGGAGTGGAACGATAATCTAGGACATTGTCGGAAACTTTAGAGACGGTGGATTACAGTTTCAAAATCTGAAACTGCAGGCAAGTCTCTGTTCTTCTCTTTTCCGTTAATTCGTGTTCTGTGCATGCCTAGTTGGACTCCAGGGATTTAAATAAAGATTAATACAGACTTAAATAAAAGTAATAACAAGTCTTTTATGCATATATAATTTTTATTTAGTCTCGTTGATAATTTGGTTTGCCTAATCCTTGATGTTTCTGTTATTTGTTTCTTCTCGGTGTTTATGTTAAGCTTTGATTAAATGGGGATCATGATTATGTATTGAGGACTAGACATTAATCTCGGGTTAAGATTGAACTCTGAAATAAGTATTAAAAATAGTATTCAATTTTTACATAAGAAATCTGTTTTGAATCGCATAAGTTTATAACTTAGATTCTGTAATTGTTGCTTTAAAACTTGTGTTCCATACATGTTTTAATTGGATATTAGTGGTCTAAAATATATTTAGAACTAAAATTGAACCTAGAATATGATTTAGAACACATTACAGAGGTTCTATAAATCACCGAAATTGAAGCAGATGAAGCTAAAACGGACGAGGGCTGCTAAGAGGAAGGAGAGAAGGCTCCAAACCTCTTAGAGCCGGCTCCCAAAGGGGAGAGCCAGCTCTAGGTTTCATGGAGCTAGCTCTAAGATCCTAGAGCCGGATCTAGGTGGAAAAATAGAGAAAGCTCCCATTTTAAGAGCCTGCTTTCTCTTGAAATGCACTGTAGCGTGGATTTTTAAAACTGTTTGGGCTTTTTGGGTTTTCTGCAATTAATTTAAATTGCATAAATGATGTGTGGGATTGTATAAGGTTGGAATTGTGATGGAAAAATATAAATTTACAATTGGATTGAAGAACAGAGCAAGCAAAACCCAAGAGGAAATTTGTAGCTTGCACACTATTATGGTAATTTTATTTACTGGAATTTGGCAAGAGTTTTTATGTATAATCTAATTATAGTGTTATAGGTATAGTGAATTAATTAAAATCAACTATACTTAGTGTGGATTTAATTGGTACTTCAATTGTATTAAATTGTATCAATTCATGGATCTTGTTAGAGGATATAAATGGTTGCATATGTTATAGCAGTATACAACATTAGATATGATTTTAGGCCCTATATTGAATGCCTAATATTTCTGTTTATGGATTAATTTATCTTGTGTATATTTTGGAGTATGGTTGATGACTATTTAATACTGTATTGTCAACTATGTTAACCGGAGGATTGTATGTACCGGTATGGGACGGTGACATACTAGGTATGGACTAGTTCAAATACTAAGTCCTACCTAAATTTGGATTAAGGTATGGATTAATCATAAAGATTAAGTCCATCACCTACATGTGTCATATCAATTGTGAATTGAATGACCTACTATGGTTTCAGAATGGATTTATTATACATATATCAGACCACTACACAGATGGATGATATTCTGTATTAGGAGGAGTACGGACTTTATATATTTATTATATGTGTCATGGTATGAGCTTGAGTCTCAGGACCATGGTTAGGGCGCGTATATCGCCTAAGATGGAAAATTGGACATAGGTGTTGTTCCCTGGTAGGTCTAGGTACTCATGCCGACCTTCGGGTGAGTATTCGCATGTTGCTTTCTATTCAGGTTAAGGCAGACCTACTGGACTAGCGAACGTCCTATAGTGTGTACTATATACATATATGGATTACTCTAGATATTGTTGAATCTTCCTAGGATGTATCTGCATATCGGATTACTGCTTGGATTGTAGTAGATCAGGACTTGCATGTGGGCCTGACCCACTCCTTTGTTTTTTAGGTGTTCGTCAGTTCTAGGGTTAGAGCTTGGACGTGTAGAGCAGATACAGATATTCATTCCTCCGATTATTTAGGAATCTTTTCTATGTTAGCTTTGGATTTTATTTCTGTTATTTCAGTTTCGGTTTGAGAATTTTAATAAGGGGTCCAATTAATGGATTCTCGAGTTGTTAATTAATTGGAGGTTTTGGATTAATGGATTTTAATGATTATACTTTGAGGATTTTTCAATTAGAGTTCTTTCCAGCCATTTATTATTTATTTCTTATTATCTCAATTTGTATTCTATGTTCGATTTAAAATACCTTAATTGTTTGATATCCCTCGGGTTTGGGCCTGGGCCTGATCAACCCGTGTCTCGGATCCGAGGGGTATCACATGAGCTTTCCTCACCAATGTGTTGAGTTTGAGCTTCTAACCTCATTTTAAAATGATGTAGATAATTGTCATCCCCAATTCTTTCAACATTTAATTTATAGAATCTGAGAAATATATAACCACACATATTCATAGATACTGGCCTCAAGGGAGGCTTCAACATTTTGATTTTGGAGTGGGATTTCTTATCTTTGCATTTCAGAAACCATAATTTGCTTAACTTCTTCATAACACAACCTTGAAGATAACTTGTGTGATAGAGATAAATGGTTGAAGAGTACTGCCTATTAAACCTTAGAGCATAATAGGGATTGTCTACAGTTTTATAATTGTTTTTCAACAGCTTTCTGACAGAGACATCCTTCAACACTTTTTGTATCTTCATTGAACTTTCTGGTAAGGTAAGTAATGTCACAGTTACTGAGCTGCTTCCATTTTCAATTTTCCTTTTCTTCATGATATCCTTTTATCTGAGCTTCAATATGCTGAACAAAACAAGTGAGAATGAAACCAAACTTGAAAGCTCAGACTTAAATAATTCAATGCAAACATCTTTTTGAGCTTTGGTGAAATGAGTGAACACACCATCTCTTAAAGTATTTGAACCAACAGGTTCTTCAAAGTTTTCTTTTGGTTCATAAATATCTTCAACTGTGTACCAAACATCCATTGAAGATTTACAATATCTGACTTTTATGAAATCAAGTTGATTAAGCCCACTTACCAACACTTGTCTTGCTTTGAGATCATAATTGAAGAACTCTTCTGTACCTTGAACTTTTTCACCATTAATTGATAGCTGCATTCCACACATCATAGGATAGAAACATCAAGTAAGCCTCCATTCTAATTTTCTAATTTTCATAGCATGGACCATCCAAACTAGGTGCAGTATTTGGATTGATAAGATCTTTACTGCAAGTATATTAAACCTCAAGATAGCAGACCAAGAGCTCTGATACCAATTGTTAGACCAAGAGGGGGAGGGGGTGAATTGGTCTAAGTAAATTCCTTCCTCTTTTCAAGTTAACTTTTAGAATCAAAACACAATTAAGAGAATAAGAATAACCAAACTCAGCACAACACAAGATTTACAAGGAAACCCTCTCAATAGGAAAAAAAAACCTTGGTTCTTGGCCTCTGCCAATAAAAGCTCCACTTGGTGTATATAAGTTGTTACACACTCAACTGTCTCCCTCTTAGTATACTCCTTGTACAAGTAAGAACATTGACTTTCACACCCACTACACACACACTAGCCCTTCATCTTCACTTGCTGCATGCAAATAGTAACTCACTCAGTTGCCCCACTTTCCACACACCTTGTACTAGCTAGGACACTGACTTTCACTCCCTCTACATGCACACAAGCTACAATAACAAGCACACAAGCACTCCCCCTGTCCTAAGCAACCCTGCTTGGACTCATAAGCTATCAGTAGCTATATCAACAATGGAATAAGGTGTCAAAACACCAAGAACATACTACTTCAGTTGCAACAATAATAAAAGAAAGCAATACACAGCCTCAAGTAGAACAAATGTGAAACCCTAGTCTTCACTTCTCTACAATCAAATAATAGAACTGTCAAAACACAATGCAGCTTCACTTGTTGCTCAAGCTAGGTTCCCACAGCCTTGTCTCAGTAAAATACACTTGCTTGAATGAATTCCTCAATTAGAAAAGTAAGGTAAAACAATGTAGATCACACTAGGCAAAAACCCTAAATTCAAAGGTATAGTGGTCACTTCACAATGCAGCCTTTAGAATGGTCTGCAAATGTCTTCCACAGCTCTCAATAGCTTATATACACTTGCTCAAGTGATAAACATAGTGAAACCAGCAAGGTACAACATAGATTGTTTACAACAGCCTTGACTTCTTCAAAACCCTATAATTAACCTTTTAAAGGTAGAACTGTAATGTAGCCTGAATAGCACCCCAATCTTTACACCAACAGTCTTCAATATATGAAATACACTTATACAGTTGATAAAACCAATTCACACAGCAAGGTAAAGCATTATAATCACTTATTAGCCTCAACCCCAATAAACCCTAGCTTTGTAGCTTCAAAGAGTATTTACGAAAAGTATCTTTAACTGGCGCTCCTCATTCACTTCCATAGCTTCAACTCAGTATATAGAATATGCTCAAATAGAATAATCAAGTTGTATAAGCAAGGATATAACAATGGAGCTTAATTTCAGAAGCAAAACAACTCACTGCTGGGTCTGTTTTGGTGCAACTGTGACACTTCTATTCTGAGGGTATAAAGGGTATTTTGTAGTGTTTCAAGCCTGAAGTATACTCTTACATAGTTAAACTTCACACAAAAATTCAAAAGAAAAACGAATCAACTGGTATTTCAATTTCAGCTCCAAAAACTGTTCATAGTTGCTTTCTGATGAAACCTGCTGTCAAAAGGGTAATTCTGGAAATTGGACCTTGCACGGGGCATGTTCTGCTTCTCACACACTTATATAACCATTATACTCGTGTTCAAGTGTAAATAACAGTGATTGAACCATGGTATCACAAATCAGTTCACTTATTTCAGCAAAAATAAGGTTAAAACCTTAGTTTAGTGTGCTTCTTAAGGTTAATACTGAAACAAACCAACTTTCTGAAATTAATCCAATTTTAACAGCTTCAGATCAGCAAATTAATCAACCTCAAATGTTAAACACAAGGCTTATAGCATATTAAATCAAGAAAGTGGACCATGGCTGCTATTTCATCTCAAAATACTCAAATATCAAGCTTTAGGGTACCAAATTCTGAAGTTGTGTGTATTTGAGTTTATACCTAATCTCAGCAGATGTAAATAGGTGTATTAAACATGCTTCAACCTTCACTAAGAACCTCAAGCCTTTAGAACCAAACTTGACCCCCCAAAGAAGCCTTGACAGCACCCTTAAGGCTTAGTAGCACTATTTCTTTGATAGTCTTCAAAAGATCTTCACACACAGCCATTTCTGAGTTCAAGATGAGCTTACATAGTTGAATTAACAGTCATAAAATAGACTTTAAGCATCTTTTCATTATATCACTCAAGAACAGCCTCTATATAGTATTACAAATGTATTTTTCAGGCCTTAAAACCTAGAAGCAGCTATAATATTGTATTTATACTCAAGACCCTTGATAATGTAGCCCTAAAACCAATGGATAGGATTGAGCTGAGGTCCTCCAATCCATGAGAAAAGCAATTCTGACATTGTACAAGTAAAACTACCTTTATACCCCTTGCCAACACACTTTGTAGTGTATATACCAGCTCACAATATATGTATATCTATATCATAAATGTATTTTTGATCTTGAGCCCCAAGAAATATAAAGCTGGCCATAGTTTCTCACTCCAGAACCGCTGTGCACGTGTCAGTGTTTTGTAGTCACATACAGAATTACATAAGCACCCCTGTAATTGCCTTTGGACAGACCAATAAAAACACACTGTTGTCACCTTGAATAAATCTGTCACTTTGAATATTTGAGCTCACATACACAATGTAGCTTCACAGGCACATGTAATATGGATAGTGAAATGTGTGCAAAGACCAGAATACCCTTGACAAGTGATGTAGGCAGAATGTAAGTGCTGTCACAGAATTCACAACATACAAAGGCTGCATTGACTTCCTTGATAATTTCTGTGAGCAATGTGCCTTCATCAATTGATATTTCATTGAGTATACATCCATCACAAGCTAAACTTTACTTGACCAAACCCCAACATATCAATGCATCATTATCACATTGCTTTGAATCCTTTTTACTTTCATATTGTCATTAAAAGAGCAAACCTCAAGATAGGCATCTTAGGACCAACAATCTGCCCTTTTTGCCTTTTAATGACAAAAACCCTAACATTCTCCCCCTTTATGACATTGAAAGTCAAAAAGGTTAACGGACCAACAGTGAACACTAGTGGCCAAAGACTTTTTGAGTACATCATTTTGCAATTGGAGAACAATATCAGAGCTGACTTCATCATCACACAGCCAAAATTCAGGTTTTAACAGTGCCATATTAAACATGTTGAAGGGATGACATCAATGAGAAAGGCAAGGATTACAGCAAAGGCAAATCAAATAGCAGCTTACAGCAGGCTTCAGTCTAGAATAATGTTGAAAGACTGTTTTGAGGGTAAATCAGAGATTTTACACCAGTGCAGACATGGACAAAGCTCTCCCAAGCATATATTAGATGAACATCCATACACAGAAGATGACTCGAGGAACACCAACAAGAGACTAATAGTGAATACTCAAAAACAGTGATTAAAATCACTTTCACAGGCTGTATTTTGCTGCACAAGACGCATCACTGAACTGAGGGGTAAAAATGGAATTTCATGATAACCCTTCTTGAACTCAGTTCATATAGTGCTGATTTATCACTGGGCTCATTATCATATGGAGTGAAGGTATGAAATAAAGTGATGAAGATTTTTTAACTTCAGCCCAATCTCACTTTTGCAGAGAATTCAAGTTGTTTTGATTCAAGGGGACCAAACTGAGCTGCAATCACTTTTCTGAAGTTTTATCACTCACTGTGGCTTGCCATTAGTGATACATTGATGCTCAAATATTGAAAAAATACAATGTGACATGATTTAGGAAGGATAAGCCCAATTTTCAAATCAAAAACCAGATGGATAATAGTGCAAAGTAGCAAGTCAAAGCAACTGAAAGTACCTTCAGCTTGAACCAGGTTAGATGAATGAATGTTGTGGCTGTCAAGTGATTGCTTATACCTGAACTGATCATGAAGGGGCTCCAGAAATTACATCAAGACCATTTAACTCTTCACATTAAGCATTGGATTAAGCAAACAGCAGCAAGAGACATTCAATGAATATGAAGTAACTTATCCCTGAAAGGAGGTGGCCTTGTAGAGACTTGAAGCTGACAACCAAGGATAAAACAGTGATCATGAGAGGCCTTCTCTGAGAGGAGGTGGTCTTGAAGAGCTTTGAAGTTTACAGTTAAGAAAAATAGAGTGGTGATCCTGAAAAAACTTGTCTCTGAAAATACAATCAGTTTTCAAATCCTTTTTAAGACCAAGCTAAAAAATAAAATTCTCAAAATTCCGACAGTAAGTTATGCGTGTGAGCATATGCAAATATAAATATACACTTCCGACCGATAAATGTAACTTGACTTGACTCAATATATTTACAAAATTACAATAAATTAAGTCCCAATTTTCAAAGAAAAATTAGAAGTTGCTTTATTATCAAACAGAAAGCGAGAGAGGGAGAAAATAAATAAATAAATAAATACAATCAGTTTTGAAATCCTTTTTAAGACCAAGCTAAAAAATAAAATTCTCAAAATTCCGACAGTAAGTTATGCGTGTGAGCATATGCAAATATAAATATGCACTTCCGACCGATAAATGTAACTTGACTTGACTCAATATATTTACAAAATCACAATAATCTAAGTCCCAATTTTCAAAGAAAAATTAGAAGTTGCTTTATTATCTAACAGAAAGCGAGTGGAAAAAAAAAAATGAGATTTGGATCTTCTACTGTTTATAATGTGTTTTACTAAAGGTTAAAGTGTAATATTATCAATAGTAATCGCTGATGCGATTGTGATTGTAGTACTGTAAAGTGATAGTTTGTGTGATGATTTTGGCAATTGTATCTTCCAATTTCTCACTATTCACTACTAATGATATTAAGAGCATATTATCAATCTGAAGTGTAAAACTTTTATTGAGATTTTTCAGACTACAATGTATACAAGTGCTTAACATCTGGGTCACTATATATACACTCCTCTAAATAATAATAATTAAAAAAATGAATAAAACATTCATTTCGTATGCTTTTTGTTTTCATGTTGATGGTGTGCTGGAACTTGGGTAATACCTAAAATTATCTCAACCTTCAATCTTCAATCATGCCTTCTGATTAAACAAGTAAAAAATCAATGATACAGGCGTATTAACTATTTGATTTAATTATTAAAATCACTACTTTAAACACGGAATTTTTTTTTTCTTATTCTTGGGACTGGGAATTTTTCTCCTTTGAAATCCAATGCAGAATGTATAAATTTTTTTGTATCTTCTAATCTCTCATAATTTTAAATACATATTAACACAAGGGCAATCTGAAAACAGAAATTAAAAAACAATTATATGCAATATATGATGTTTAGAATATTATTAGTGTGAAGTTAGAATCGCTCAATGTAGAAAATAACAACATTCATGCCATGGATGTCTCCATAACCTATTTGCAAAAATATCACTGGATGATGTTAATTGAATTTACAAAGTTAAATACAAATGGGGCATTAGCAAAATGATAGTATAACCATTTTTTTTTAGGGTAAAGTGTATAAAATATCCATAAAGTATGTTAAGGGTGCATATCGCTCACATGCAAAAAAAAAAAACAATCTTAAAGTTTCAATTTGATACAAATAAGTCCATCTGACAAATTTAAACTCTAAATTGACTAAATTACCAATACTAAACTATTTTATAAAATAAATAATTTTGTAAAAGAACATTATTGGAGAACGTCTGCATTAACTAAATTACCCTTACTGAACTACTTTATAAAATATATAAAAATAAAATAATTTTGTAAAAAATATTGAAGGACGCTAATAATGGACAAGTAAATATAAAAAAAGAAAAAAAAAAAAGTATAAAAGAAAAGTAAAAAACAAAAATAAAAAATAAAAAATAAAAAACAAAAATAAAGTGCATACAAAAGAAAAACTAATCTGCTCCAAACTTTGAAAACCAATACACACTGATATTGAAATTTTTTTCTTTTATTATTATTATTGTTTTTGTTTAACAGTGTTGGTACGGAAAAAAAATAAAGAATTTTTTTTTTTAATTAGAAAATAGTAAACTAAAATCTCAAAAAATTCAAATCCTTATTTTACAAATTCTCAAAGTTTTAAAAAAAGGTTTAGAGATATATAAAGTAATGTGCACATAATATTCCTATATTATGAGATTAATAGCATATATACGTATTTTCGGAAAAGTAAAAGAGCAAAACGAGTATTTCAGTACTAATTTATGTCAAATTTTTTATTAAGAGGTATTTTTGCACAATATAAAAAGATTAAAAGTATTTTTTTGCACACTTGTTACTTTAATAGTGTTTTCTGCTGTTATCCCAACTTTTCTATTCAAAGAGGAGGGTAGGAATTCGAGCTGGACCGTGGGGAGTGTGTGTGAGCTTGCCCTATACAAAGAGGAAATGTACTTGTGATTTATGAATTTTTACTAATTAAGCAAAGCCTGTAAAAAGAGATGATAACTAGTGAGAAATTTTATAAAAATAAAAAATAAAAATAAAAATAAAAAAAACAATTAAGCAAAATTTGTGTGAATTATGCAGAGCTTTTAATCGGAATGGTTTAAATTGTTTTTTTTTTTGAAAAAAAAAAATATATATATATATATATATTGATCAGTAAATTTTACACAGCAAATTTACTTAACCTGAGTTTTGACAATGTGTTTGCGCGGTTTTTACGCCAGTCGATGGACTCTTGCGGGCGTACCAGAGTATTTGTATAAAACACTCAAAATTATAAAATGAACACCAGCCTATCCCTTTTTCTGATGGCTGACTTTAAGGCGAATGTGTGGGAAAGAGACTAGTGAGAACTCCCAGTAAGGTTCTTTTATGCCTTAGTTCAAGGACTTTTTATCTAAGGTGTTTAAAAGAAATAAAAATGCAATGATTGAAGAAATTTGAATGAAAGGGCTGAATTTAAATTAACGGTAAAGAAAGAAGGTTGAATTGAAATAGCATGAAAAGTAAATGGCTGAATTGAAATGACAATAAAGGAAATGGCTAAATAGAAATTACATGGAAAAATAATGAAGTGAAATAAGTTGGCCGAATTAACATGACGCAAATCTTATCAAAGATCGCCATTGAATCCATTTAAATGAAACAAATGACTGATAATGTAAATAGCATAATTAAAGCATTGCAAAAGAAGAGTAAGTTATTGGAACTTAAATTCTTTGAATGAAATTTGCCATTTGGACAAAAGAAATAAAGATAAATGACGTAAAGTCAATTGAATGAATTTTGATTCATGTTTTGTGGTTGGTGCTCGACAAATTGGAATGAATTACAATACTTCTATTTATAGAAGTTTTAATCAACTTCTTTTCCTAACTTTTTGCTAGAAAATCTCTCCTTCCTTGATTTTCTCTCTCTTTAAAATCAAACTGGGTCAAAAACCCATGAGTACTCTGCTTCCTTGTACACTTTATTTCAGTTTCTAATTAAAACCTTCTTCTGATCTTTCATCATGTGAAAAACTTCCTTGCTTTATTCAACTTCAATTGCTATATTTCAACAACTTCCTTTTATAAACTTGGCAATCGTGTTCTATCCCAAGTGGCCCATCATTTAGCGCCTTGTCAAGGCCACTTCTCATAATTAGATTTGTCCACTTCATGCTGCCAACCTTCTATACATGTCTTCAGAGCTTTCCTTCTTTTATCCAACTAAACTTCCTATTTTATAGGAATTTAGTTATTGAGTTTCATCCAAACTCTAGCCTTTTCCTTTTTGTTAACAGCCCATTTTGAAAAAAGTCAAATGTCAGTTGCTATATTTCAGCAACTACCATATCCATTAGGTGGCTGAAATATATCTTTCTATATTCGCTCCAGATATTTTTAAATTAGCCGATTCCCTTAATGCTATATTAGAAATACATGTTCGCTCCTTATTAATCCACGTCATCGCTAAGATGGCTGCTAAGTTTTGGTGCCAACAAATGCCCCCTAAATTTCAAATGTCTTATCGGCCACTCAGACCGATAAGATTTTTGGAATTTTTATAACATGAAAGAAACTGGCAGCCAGCAAGCTTCCAGACTTTATTTCTTCCGGACCACTTCTAAGTTGGTCATTGTTTTGCGTCAGTCAGGACTCGTCGATCCTAGTTCTTCCATTATTCCCACAAAGCTGGCTAATACCCCTCAAAATATTGGCCATTTATAATCCCATGATAGACCTACCATTGAAGTTTCCCAACTCTACTAGTAAGGCATGATCGTAATCGGTCGGGATCAAGTTGTTATGTAATGTCATTTGGGCCGATCTAACTGGCTTCTCTATTGGAAGAACAACATTCTGCTAGTATGGAGCTTTTCTAATGGCTGATCCTCTTGAATTTTTATATTCCCATGGAGCTTCTAAAAGTATGCCATCCCATGTTTTTGAAGAGTCATCTTCTTTAATGACTTCAGCTATATCAGCCGGAAATACCAAGAATAATATTTCTTTTGTGGCTGATTTTTTCTCGACCGCGTAAGCTTTCAGAATGTTAGTGGCCATGATGGCCTAACTCCTCTTTGATTCTTTATTTGGCACTTCAATAGCTGGCCGATTAAGCATTATCCTCAGTCAAAATACCTTTCTGATTAACCCATCAGCCAGACTTCTTTCATTGTGGCCGATACTAGTCGCCCCATTTTATTTGTTCTTTTAAACAAAATATGATTCTCTTCATGTAGCACTGCATCGGCCACATAAAATTTTTCATTAAATGGCCGATTTATTTTCTTCCAAAGATTTCTCTTCAACTTAACCTTTTTTAATTTTCATCCCCGCTTTCTTTTCTTAAAATTCGGTTGAGGTCGAAGAGCTAAAAGAATTCTCTCAGCCAATAATGGTTCTAGCTGAGGATTAGATACCACTCTCGGCCAAGCATTCTGGTAATCTAACCGATTTGATCCTGAAATTCTTTTACCTCAGTTAATAACTTTCCATTCAGGGCAGCAACAGTGTTGTATAAGAGCCTTAACATTTGGAATGGTTGATGGTGTAATCTCGGCAACCTTTGGCTGATTCCCTTCATCAACTTTCCCTTTGGGAGCCTGGCCGATCACATTACTATTTGCTATGAAAAGATCATTATCGACCCCCATGACTTCATCATCCGCTCCCTTTTTGGTCGATACGGTAGATGTTCGAGTGCTGGATATGGCTAATTTTGGCTTTTTGTACATTGGTCGGCCTATTCTCCTAAGGCCATTACCATATTCTTGCTTAATAATATCAGCCACCTGAACATTATCGACCGTCGTTGGCTGATTAGAATGATCAATGACCGGTCGATCAACGGCTGGTCGATCTTGATTTATCACTAGCGGCTTATTTACCATTTATGGCTGATTGGCCATCGACTGCCCCCGAGTACCAAAGGTTTTGGCTGATATACCACTGGCGGCTGATTTTCCGCTAGTGGCTGATTATAATTCGGCCAGCCTTGTGGCTGATTAGCCATCGACTGCCCCTCAAACATCGAAGGTTGTGATATGGAAGCAACAAGCTGATATTCTGACCATTCTTATTGCGATTGATTTACCACTGGCGGCTGATTTTCCGCTAGTAGCTGAAAATAATTTGGCCAGCCTTCTGGCTGATTAGCTATCGGCTGCCCCCCAAGTCCTTGCTATAGTGGTTCATGAGCATAAAGTGGACTTGAAACTCTCCACCTTACCTAGTTGCCTTCCAAGTTGAAAGGTTTTGGCTGATGTACCACTTCTGGCTGATATGGAAGTAACAGGCTAATATTCTGGCCATTCTTGCTGTGATTGATTTACCATTGGCAGTTGATTTTCCGCTGGTGGCTGATTATAAATCGGCCAATCTTCTGACTTGTTAACCATCAGATGTCCCCTAAGTCCAAAAGGTTTTGGCTGATATACCACTGGCGGCTGATTTTCTGCTGGTAGCTGATTATAAATCAGCCAACCTTGCTGTAATTGATTTATCACTTGCGGCTGATTTCCGCTGGTGGTTAATAATTCAGCCAATCTTCTGGCTGGTTAGCCATCAGCTGCCCCCCTAGTCCTGGTTAATATACCATTAGCTGCTGATAATAATTCGGCTAGCCTTGTGGCTGATTAGCCATCATAATTGGTTAAAGCAAAACCAGCAACGGCCACGGCTGTGATGGCTGAGTATTCACAACCGGTTGAACGACCTGTGACGAAATCGACTGAGTGGCTGATTTTTTATTGCTGGAGCTCCCAGCCTGAGCAGGCCTATTCATAATGGCGGCTGAAAGTTGAGATATTGTTTCGTGCAGGTCATTTTGATTTGCACTCATTCTTCCCGTCGCCTCTAACAAAAAGCACAACTATGTTTGAACCATTGATACTTTTGATGGTATAGCTAGTTCATCCACAGGGCCCAAGGTAGAGCTACCAACCTGAGCTGACTGATGTTCTTCTTTCAGATCTTCTTCAGTAGCTATGGCCTTTGAATTTTTCGTACACTATGGCATTTTTGCTTCTTCTAACACCCATTAGTGGTCCCACCAGGCGTGCTAAAACATGTTCGCGCGGTTTTTTGGTCTTATGTCGGTCAATGGACTCTTGCGGGCGTGCCAGAGTATTTGTATAAAACAGTTAAAATTATGAAACGAACACTAGTCTATCCCTTTTTCTGATGGCTGACTTTCAGGCAAATGTGTGGGAGAGAGACTAGTACAAACTCCCAGTAAAGTTCTTTTATGCCTTGGTGCAAGGACTTTTTATCTAAGGTGTTTAAAAAAAATAAAAATGCAATGACTAAAGAAATTTGAATGAAATGGCTGAATTTAAATTGACGGTAAAGAAAGAAGGCTGAATTGAAATAGTATTAAAAGTAATGGTTGAATTGAAATGACAATAAAGGAAATGACTGAATGGAAATTACATGAAAAATAATGAAGTGAAATAAGCATAATAATGAAGTAAATGGTTGAATCTATTTGAATGAAACAAATGACTAATAATGCAAATTACATAATTAAATCATTGCAAAAGAAGAGTAAGTTACTGGAACTTAAATTCTTTGAATGAAATTTGTCATTTAGACAAAATAAATAAAGATAAATGACTTAGAGTCAATTGAATAAATTTTTATTCATGTTTTGTGGTTGGTGTTGGACAATTTGGAATGAATTACAATACTTCTATTTATAGAAGTTTTAATCAACTTATTTTCCTAACTTTTTGTTAGAAAATTTCTCCTCCCTTGATTTTCTCTCTCTTCAAAATCAAAGAGTTAAAAACCATGAATACTCTACTTCCTTGTACGCTTTATTTTAGTTTCTAATTAAAACCTTCTTCTGATCTTTCATCATGTGAAAAACTTCCTTGCTTTTATTCAACTTCAATTGCTATATTTCAACAACTTCCTTTTATAAACTTGGTAGCCATGTTTTATCCCAAGTGGCCCATCATTTAGCGACATGTCAAGGCCACTTCTCACAATTAGATTTATCCACAACATGTCTTCATAGCTTTCCTTCTTTCATCTAACTAAACTTCCTATTTTATAGAAATTTAGTTATTGAGTTTCATCCAAACTCTAACCTCTTCCTTTCTGTTAAAAGTTCATTTTTTAAAAAAGCCAAATGTCAATTGCTATATTTCAGCACCTATCATATCCATTAGGTGTGTGAAATATATTGTTCTATATTTGCACCGTATTAAAAATACCAATTCACTCCTTATTGATACAATTTATCGCTGAGATAGCTGCCAAGTTTTGATACCAACGCAATGTAAATGATTTCAACAGAGGCCTTAACAAACCCATAACAAAAAAAATGCAACTTTACAAAACCAATCACTACAAAACCTCAAAAAAAAAATCAAAACCCATATAAAAAAGTAACAATCTCATTAAAATTAAACTCCATCACAAACATATTCATTGCAAAACCAACCCTTTACAAACATAAACCCTGATCTCCAACATATCCATAATTTCAGACAGAGAGAGAGAGAGTTACAGAGCAGAACCGCAAAAGGGGCAGAACCTGAACTCGGGATCAACCTCCCGAGAACAGAATTGGCACCGGAGAACATCGGGGACCGCCGTACGCGGCGGAGATGAGTCGGTGGGAGGCGGCAGAGAGAAGGAGGGTGGGAAGAAGAGATTGCAGTTGTTGCAGCGCATGAGAGGCTCTTTGCCTCGCCACTTCCATGCGGGGACGAAGAAGAGCTTGAGGACCTTCTCGTATTCCACGAGATCGGCACGTGACCCGCAGCGTATGCACCTTCCTGCTCCACTCTTCAGCACCTGTCGCACCTGTTGCTCTACCCCTCCCACGAAGAAGAAGAACATTTTCCTTTCCTTTCCTCTTTCTCTCTCCCTCTGTTTTTTCTTTTCTTTTCTTTTCTCGCTGTTTCTTTCGATTTTTCTGTTTGGTTGATGATTTGAGCTGTTTTATATAGTATATGCTACATTGGGGAGGTTTGAGGGTTTTATGAAAGAGAAGGGGTTTAAGGATAAATTGGAACTTCTCCGGAGAGTTCGAGGGCCAATCGGCATGTTCTGATAAATACGAGTAGGACCCGACCCGATAATTTTTAAAACTTTTTACAGAAATTTGAACCAAGATTATTTGGATCAACTCCTCTTTTTTCATCAAAATTATTCGAGGTGATTTTAATTTTTATTTATTGATAATATCTTTCATTTAGTCCAAGTAAGAATTTTTTTTTTTTTTCCTTTGGAACTTGGGTGTTGTTTGGATTGCAGCTGTGAAAGCAGGTTTTAGAAAATTAAAATAGAATCAGAGAATCAAAATAGAAAACAGTTTTCAATATTTTCATGTTGAAAATCTGAATTTTATCAAAACAAAAATTCATAAATTTGCTTGATTGTATTTGAAAATTATTTTCTGAATTAATCAACATATTTATTTTACACAAAAGTAATTACAAAATCATGAAGAAAGAAAATGAACAACCAAGAAAAGATGTCACTCTCATCACTCATCACTCATCACTCATCAGTACCATTAGGCCAAGTAGTTATAATTAGAAATTTGAAATATTTCTCTAATTTTGAGTGTGAGCCATAGACTTTTTGAAAATAGAATTTTTTGTTTTTTAGTTGGTCAAACATAAACCGAGCCCATCAAGGTAGATTTAGATGTAGACACGTGTTATTAGCACTGCTCACTAATATTACTAATAACTTTAAACATTTAAATTCAAAGAAAAAAAATGTTTCCAATTGCAGGACCTCGTCAAGGAAATTATGAACCTTTATGATAAATATCTTTCACCAAGCAAGATTAAGAATTCCCTTTCCAACAATATATTATGCATATTCATGTAAGAGCAATAATCAATTCTATACCCCCAAAAAATGTTTCATATTCATTATCTCATTCATCTATTCATCTGCATAAGTAACAAAGTATAGGACTATTGCTTCTTTTTACACTATCAATAGAGGATTTTGAAAAGAAAAAAAAATCACACACACCCTCAAACTTCAATCATTCATTCAGCCAAAAAAAAAAAAATCAATGTCGGGTATAGACTTTCAAGGATTTCGTATTCACTTCTAATTTATCTTTGAAACCCCATTCATTTTGTTAGTCTATATCTTCCTAATAAAAGCTCAATAAATTCCTCCTCCCCCCCCAAATCATCATCAAAAGCAAAACTACAAAATTAATTAAGACCTTCAGAAATTTGCTATTCCAAACCCTTCTCGGTTGAATTATGCTCGAATTGAACTGACAACGACTGTTGATGCAGCCGCCTCAAAACACTTCTCAACAATGTATTCTTTGTTCTTCTCAGCTTCTTAAACGCATTTTTCCCAAGCAAGTTGTATTTTCTAACACTTATAGCATCCACTTTCTATTTTGGAATGCGAGTAACTACCTTCTCTTTATGATTATCCCGACTAAATAAAAACATTATTTTCATATTGAGGATGCAATAAGTGGTATGGGCCGGTTATGGCTCGCTGGCATGGGATTGGGGTGAACAATTGAAGTATGGCCCATACAAAAGCACCACGAAATGGGCCAAGCTTGGAGGATCCATGGAAAAGGACCAAGCCCATCGGAAAGAAGGCCCAAAAGAGATAGACCAGCAGCATTGATAGTTGCCTATAAAAGGGCAGTGAAGAGAATGAAACAGGGGATGAATTTTTCATTATTGGAAATGTAATAAGATTCTGTAAAAAGAAAGATAGAAGGATCTTTGCATCTTCAATTGGCGCTGTCTGTGGGAACGACGAAGAAGATCGATTCGAGCTTGATCAGTATCATGTTAGTTCAATCAAGTTCGTGAAAACAAAGTTTGATTTCTGGAAGTTGAATCCAGATCAGTGAGATTGTAGTTTGTTCAGAGAAGATTCTTGCTTACTGTTGATTCTGAGGCATTTGCTTCGGAATTACGCAATTGTGATTTGTTCAATTGCAGTTGGATCCGGTGAGTTCAAAGCTAGAAAAGCTCAGATCTAGCAAACGGTGACCACGATTCGGTGAAGTTGAGTCCAGATCTAACGGAATTCGCATCGGTGACACTCAGATCTGGTTAGGAATTCGTAATTCATGCCTTTGCTTCGCTCCGAAATCATGATAGGGGATAAGAACTCCAATACGGTAGAGAACGTCCAGCAGATGAAACTTAATGAGTTGATGAGCATGATCGAAGCTCTCCGGAGAGAGAATGCGGATCTAAGGACTGAAATGCAGCGTCAAGAAGCTCCGGTGATTCCGCGACCGCTCCCGGTAGGAGAAGAAGTTGCACGTACCGATGCGGCACATCACGGCGAGGAGGTAGGGAACAATCAGACAGATCTTTACCGCGAGGAGGTCCGGGCAAACGATTTGTGATCGGTTGGTCAATTAACATCAACCTTCGCAATAGCACGAATCATTGTAAAATAGGGCTATTGGTCGGGTAAGTCGAACCACAGGGACTGCGCTAGTCTAATACAACCTAAATGTCTAGAATCATTCTTAGAATGATGAAGGGTGTATAGAGGTTTTGTTGGATGTCACTTAAGCTAGGAAATTAAAAGTGCATAAAACAATAAATTGCAAGAATTCAAGGGAGTGAAGTACAAGTAAAGAAGGCTAGGGAAATGAATCCACCTCCATCCCTATACACATGCTAGGTTAAGATTAATTTAAGGGGAAAACAACATATATGATAGTCATGATACATAACAATACTAGGTTGCTATAATATCCTTAAGAAGTTCATTTAAATAGAAAGGCAAGAATAAACCATCAAAGGTTCACATGATCAACTACCTAAACTAAAATGTAGCTTAGAACATGCTTACTAAGCCAAGGATTATCAAGCCCTAATTTAAATGGTGAATGCACATAAAGCTAAGAATCAAGTATAGCCCATCAAAAGGAAACCCTAAGCCATGAACTATCTAGGTTCTCCAACTCCATGCCATTAAAACCATTCCATGATCTAACTTCCATTGTCACCATGGAAGTGCAAGCAATATGATTAAGAAAAGCAACCATCTAAGACAAGATGAATAACTCACAATAATCATTTAAAACATTCAACATTCATTACAACAAAAATGAGGCTCTTGACCATGGAAAGACTATCAAAAATACATTGTAATCCCCAAAAATAAACTATACTAACACATGCTTACAAGGGAGGGGTTTCATCACCTCCCTAGATGAGGTTTAGTTGCCCATTGGTGAGCTAGAAGAAGGAAGAAGCATCATCCTCATCTCCATTTTCGAGCTCCTACTGTAGCACTCAAGAACACCCTTCTCCTTGCTCTCTTCTCTCTCCTCTATCTTGCTAAAGATGAAGCTTAATGATATATGTGGCCTTTGGGTAGCCTTTTATACTCCAACAATACCCTCTCTCCTCCAAGGAACACCTCCAACCACTTCATAAAGAAGGAAGATGGCATTGAGGAAACCAATGTGCAAGTGGGCTGAAATGAGCCATTTCCGAAGGGCATTCTGCCTGATTTTCGAGCACACGCTTGGTGATCTCGAGCACTCTAACTTAGTGCAATGTGCAACATGCTCCTCTTGCTCAGCGCTGACCTATTTTGGGAAAACTGCTATAACTTTGTGCCCCGAACTCCGAATGACGATCTGTTTGAAGATTTGGAGAGCTGATTCAGTACTTTAAAAACTTCATGTTTTGATGAAGACCCAATTCTCAAGTCTGGTTGGTCGAAAATGGGGAGAAAGGCAGTATATCAGTGCTGCTAGGCAGTTCTGCGCACCTCTGTTGTGAAGATCATAACTCTCTGCTCCGAACTCCGAATGATGAACCAATTGAAGATTTGGAAAGCTGATTCAGAGATCTAAATCTTTCATGTTATGATGGAAGTCTAGTTCTTGAGTTTGCTAGGTCGAAAAATGGTGACAAAAGTCAGGATCACCGCTGCCAGAAAATCAGAAATGGCATCCTTTTTGTTCAAAATTCCACAAGGCCTCATTTTTTGCTTCCTTTTTGCACTTCAACCTGAAAATGCATAAAAACATGCAAATGGAGTTAATCTACATAAAATAATTAATAACTGGACTTTGTTAATGTAATTTAGGGCGCTTGAATATACAATATTCGGCGCTTATCACAACCCCAAACTTACATTTTGCTAGTCCCTTAAAACTACAATGAAAAACATAAAGAAAAGACAACCATGGGCATGCTACTACAAAAATATCATCCATGGTAAAATGAGATAGAAACATAGCTCAAATACAACTTGAAACAGACAAAAACTGGAGATGGGGTCATTGGGAAAACTACCTTGCATATATGAAGCATTGATACAAAAAATGGGAAAAACCATTTCAACATGCATGCATCAACATCATAGTCCATATAAATAATTCAATTGTCATCTCTTAAATGGAAATAACTCAAACTCCAGTGAAAGTGAATTGGATTCTCACATGCGGCTTTTACTTTCTTGTCCAATTCCAAGGCACAAGTTTTCAAATCAATGAATTCCCTTTTACATGAAGTCCCTAAGGCATGATTTTATTTTCAAGACAACTTTTGTTGCTTGTTAACAATTTATTTCAACACATAAGCGAAACATAGAATGGTTGTGCAATGCTGAAGTCCATTAAGCTTTCTAACCAACTTATGTAGCAAGCGTTAGGCCAACAACTCCCAAACCAGATGGCTTTAGAGTGCTAAGTGTAGAGACACTCCATAGGGCTTAATAGCTCAAGTTGGAAAGGCTACGAACTCCAACGAACCATGTTTATTACTAGTTTATTTTTTTTTGAATGACCGTGTAATGTTTAAGTCCCTTAAGCTTTCTAACCAACCCTTGTAGCAAGCGTTAGGCCAACAACTCCCAAACCAGATGGCTTTAGGGTGCTAAGTGTAGAGACACTCCTAGGGCTTAATAGCTCGAGTTGGAAAGGCTACGAACGTCAACTGGTCATTTTTTTCTTTCTTTCTCAATTTTTTTTTTTTTTTTTTTTTTTAATAGATACATGCCAAAGGTATCCATCTATCAGGTTCATCAAATCAGATTAACTAGGCCAAGGTCAAGGTTAATCAAGTTGCATGCCTCACAGTTAAGCTTCCAATGTGCATCTGTGCATTGTGAAGCTTATAAGAGTGTAAATCCAGCAAGAATCTAATTGAGGCATTTATACAGACTACATTGTATTTACATGATCATTTCAACTCAAATTTTTCTTTATTTTCAAAAATTTCAATTGCTTCTATACACAAGGCATTAAACATATGTTTCATCTCCGACAAGTGTCAAGTTATACTATCATTGCTTAGCAAAAATTATGGAACCAAAAATATGCCAAGAATGCTTTGATGCACCCCCAAACTTAAACGACACAGTGTCCTCAATGTGGGACATGGATGCAAGTTAGAGACAAAAATGACAAAGAGTATAAAAGGAACAACAATACCCAGGGGGAGGGAACGGCATTTGGAGACAAAAACCCCCAAACTTGAACTGGACTGCGCAACCTGGAAAGCAATATGAAGAACCAAAAGAAACAACCACAAACAGCATTAATAGCGCAAGCATAAAGACAGAAAACGAATGTATCGAAAGTTAACAGAACATAAAGAATTTGCATTGCAAAAAGAGTGTACATGATGACAAAAAGAGCTGTACAGGGATCATGTCGACCAGAGCAACCTATACATAGCAAATTCTTACAGTTGAAAAGGAAAACAAAATATACAAGAGAAATAGTTACAGATGAAACAAAAAGAGAAGGTCCACACTCGCAACAAGCTACTGGCCAGAAGGTAAACGGGCGAGGATGGAATGGAGGAGAGATTGAGTCTTACGCCGTTCAGCGGAAGCCAAACGACGGTCCTCAGCAGCGACACGGCGGTCTTCAGCAGCAAGACGACGATCTTCTTCAGCACGTGAAGAAGACTCACGCAGAGCCTGAGTGCACGCGGACAAAGAATGCTCAAAACGATCTAGTCGCTCATGAATACCGGCAATGGAAGCCCGGATGAAAGCCTGGTCCTGGTTAGAGTCGACCGAAGGCTCTACCCTCGCAGTGGCTGCGGCGGTGGAAACTGCCTCAGAAGGAGGAGGAGGTGGAGCGTGGATGAACAGGGGGGCAGGAGGCGGAGGGGTACTAGAATGGCTCAGAACATTGATCCACCGGCGCTGGGTAAAAATTTTAATTTTGTCGCCTTTTGGTTCGTGGGGAGGAACAACGAAACCCTTGTGCTGAAGGAGTCGAGTGATGAAAAACGGCAAAGGCAATTTCCGATTTTCAACTCGCGAAGCCCGTGTATTATGAGCATCATGCCAAAACTTCATAAATGTGGACCAAATGAGCTCTGGGATGGAGAACCATTGGCTTTGGTCCATGGCATATAAGGCTTGCAGAAAGAGGCCCCGACGCTCGGTGCTATGCACCAAAGGGCAGACATTGTGCTTGAAGACAGTGTCAATGAACCATAGGCGTTCCGGAAGATTGGTTTTGCGGATAAAAGACCGGGGCCGAGTAGGATAGTCAATAGTGCAAATGGCAGCGGCAATCTGCACCACAGTTAATGTATCCGGCTCCTCATATAAAGGGAGATTCTCACGATTGACAATGTCATCGGGGCACTCAATGGGGCAACCAGAAACCTGAATGATGTCGGTCATAGTGAAAGCATAAGCGGTGCCATCAATGGATGTAGTGAGAGAAATGGGTGGCTCTTCAGGGCATTGGAGATTCTGGTAGAAGAGGCGCACTACACGGGGGTAGGCAACCCTGGCAAGGGGTGCGTAAATGTGTTGCAGACGCCGGTTAGTCAATTCGGCTACAACCCACGAAGTTGTGGGTAGAATGTCAAAGGCATCCGTGAGCGGAAATGAGAGTTCGTAGTTGAGTTGTTTGCGATCACAAGGATCACGTGGTCGCTCACGAGTGACAACACGGGCACCTGAAGAGGGTCGAGGAGGGCGAGAAGGACCGGCACGAGACATTTAGAGAGGTGGACTTGGTTGAGGAATTTCAGCGAACACCTGGCGTGCACCACAAAAAGGAGAAGATGAAAGTGAGTGGGATGGAGGAGCAAACCCAAAAAATTTGGCAAGAAAACAAGCTCTAGCATAGAGCAACATCAACAACAAGCAACACAAGCATCAACAAAATCACTGACATGCAATCCCATCCTCCTTATGATGAAATAAAGACAAGGAAAGGAGAATAATAGGAAGCTCACATACCTTGGGACAGAATATGAAATGGGAACTGCAGATATGTAGGGGTGGTGGCAATGTGGGTGGGCTGGTGGTGGATGAGAGTTGGATTGGGTGTTTTGGGTAGAGAGAGAAAGTGGTGCATGCATGTGGTGCATGGATGGGTTGATTGGAGGGTGCCGAGAGAAAGGTGGTGTGATGGGGTGAGGGTGTGGTAGTTTTGTGGGTTGAGAGGGAGGTGGAGTGGGGAGGTTGGTTGGTTGGTTTGGGGAAGGTGAGGAGCCGAGAGAGAGGGAGGTGGTTGTGAGGTGGAAGAGGGGTTGGTGGTGGTTTTGTGGGTTGAGAGGGAGGGAGCTGCGAGGGAGAGAATGGGTTTTAAAAGAGAGAGGAGAGGGTGTTTGGTCGAGTGCTCGAAGCTGCACTTCGAGCACTCGAAGTGAAGGCAGAAGGCTCGGGGAGTTTGGGCTGAAGGTGGAAGGCAGTGGCGAGCACTCGAAGTTTGGCTTCGAGTGCTCGAAAATCAAACAGAGAGGTGGGCATGAGTAGTTCGAGCACTCGAAGCTGGGTCTTCGAGTGCTCGAAATGTGAGCAGTGGGCTGCAGGGAGGGGTGAGGAGGCCGAGAGAAATTGGGTGTGAGTTGGTTGATTTGCATGGCATGGTGAGGGTTGATGGAGTTGGAGGGGTGATGAGGTGAGATGTTTGGCATGCATGCATGGGCGTTAGGTTGGTTATGGAGTGGCTGAGTGATGAGGGTGGTTGTGAGGTTGGTAGAGGTGGGGAGGTGGGTTAGTTGGTGGGGGTTTTGGTGCATGGGGGTGGCTGGGAAGGATGTGGTGGGTTGTAATGGCCGAGGGGGTGGTGAACTTGGGGGTGGGATGGTGAGTGAGTGTGGTTTGGCATGCATGCAGGAGGGGTGATGGAGTTTGAGGGGTGATGAGGTGAGAGGTTTGGCATGCATGCATGGGCGTGCATGCATGCATGCAGGGTGGTGATGGTGTGAGGCCGAGAGGGTGGATGGTGTTAGAGAGGGTTGGTGCATGGAGTGGTTTGGCATGCATGCATGGGCGTGCATGCATGCATGCAGGAGGGGTGATGGAGTTTGAGAGGTTTGGCATGCATGCATGGGCGTGCATGCATGCATGCAGGGTGGTGATGAGATGGTTATCAGGTGGTTGCTGCAAGCATGGAGGTCTTGGGTTTGCTGAGTGGTGAGAGAGAGAGGTGGAGTGGTGAGGGTCTTCAAGCACTCGCAAGGGGGAGGGCGAGTGCTCTGCATGGAGACAGCAGGCTCGGGTGGGTTGTATGGGGAGTTCGAGCACTCGGAAGAGGAAGCTCGAGTGCTCGAAATGAGAGCAGTGAGTTGGCTAAGCAAATGGTGAAGCTTCGAGCACTCGAAGCTTGGGCTACGAGTGCTCGATTCTGAGGCAGTAGCATGCAGCTGCGGAAGTTGGGCTAAAAAGTTTAGAGCACTCCAACTGGGAGCTAGAATGCTCTAAATGAAGGCAGCAGGCTCGTGATTTTTGGTGCTTGAACCTGGAATGGAGCTTGAATGCTGTTGCATGGCCATGCATGAGCTTGCATGGATGGTTCAAGGAAAGAGATTATTAATATATGGAAGCATAAAGAATTTGAGCAGTGGGCTTGGATAGGAAGGAATGCATGCATCAGAGAAATGCATGCAACAATGCATGAAATATAGAAATGCATGCAAGCAAGGAACTTTGCGGAGCATGATAAAATTTTTGAGAAGCATGAAATTCCTATGCATGCAATGTTGATGGATTCAAGCCAATGTATGGGAAAAATTAAAACGGTGCAACATCCTCGCAGTCAAACGGTGCAACAATCTCTCTCTCTTTTTTTTTTTTTTTTTTTTTTGCAACATCACCCAAAGCATGGGTGGATGTAAGAGAATTTTCAAACCTTGGCAACATCACCCAATGCATGAATGAAATTTCTGGAGAAAAATTTTTAAAACTTGCAAATTCATTCCATTCCAATGCATGGGAAATTTTGAAGGTTTTGTTTTGAAACCTTGCAATTTGTCAACTGTTTAAACATCTCAAATGCATGAAGAATTTTGAGAAAAATTTCAAACTTTTTAGTAAAAATGAGAAAATATGCACATGAGTCGCATTTGAAAAATCTAATGAAATTGCTAGAAAGCGATGGAGAATTCCGAGAATGAAAATGAGAGTTGAGAAGGTCTAAGAAAAATCAAATTTTGGGCTTTTCTAAACCGTTTCCCAAAAAAAAAAATTTTGTAAGGCACGAGCAATTTCAAAGAGAAGGAAGCTTGGAACATCGAAAGAATTTATTCCCTTGCTTTGCTAAATTTAATGTCGATAGCTAGACCAAGCTAGAGCAGGCACTAATCCTCATAAATGGGATCCGTCAAGGGGACTTCCTCAACTTTTCGGGTTAGAATTGTGCCGTCAATGCAAGGCTTAAGCCTTTGGCCATTTACCTTGAAGAGTGATCCACTTGCAGGATTATGAAGTTCGATTGCTCCATGAGGAAAGACGGTAGTGACAATGTATGGACCATCCCATCTTGACCGGAGTTTACCGGGAAAGAGTTTCAAGCGGGAATTGAAAAGCCAGACCTTTTGTCCCGGGGCAAAAGACTTTTTGACGATGTGTTTGTCATGAAAAGCTTTAGCCTTTGCCTTGTAAATTTTTGCGTTTTCATACGCGTCATTACGCAATTCCTCAAGTTCATTTAATTGCAACGCACGATTAGAGCCGGCTTGTTTGAGATCAAAATTGAACCTTTTTACGGCCCAATAAGCACGGTGCTCTAATTCTACCGGGAGATGACATGCTTTGCCAAAGACAAGTCGATATGGTGACAAGCCAATGGGTGTCTTATAAGCTGTCCGGTAAGCCCAAAGTGCATCGTTTAGCCTTAATGACCAATCTTTGCGGTCCGGTCTAACCGTTTTTTCTAAAATGTGCTTAATCTCCCGGTTAGAAATCTCTACTTGACCACTCGTTTGAGGGTGGTAAGGTGTAGCAACCTTATGAATGACTGAATACTTAGCAAGGACGGATTTGAGATAACGATTTCGGAAATGAGATCCGCCATCACTAATGATTGCTCGGGGTGTACCAAAACGACTAAAGATGTGAGATTGAATGAAATGGATCACGACTTTATGATCATCGGTTTTGGTAGCCGCGGCTTCAACCCATTTAGACACATAATCCACCGCTACAAGGATGTACTCATAGCCATAAGAAGATGGAAATGGTCCCATGAAGTCAATCCCCCACACATCAAAAATTTCAACAATTAAAATGTTGGTGAGGGGCATCATGTCTCTTCGGGACATGGATCCAAGTTTTTGACATCGTTCACACGATTTGCAAAAATTGTATGCATCCCGGAACAAGGTAGGCCAAAAGAATCCGCTTTGAAGGATTTTGTTAGCGGTCTTTTTGGCACTGAAATGGCCTCCACAAGCAAGAGTATGGCAAAAATTTAAAATGCTCGTGGCCTCGGTTTCAGGAATACATCGCCGGATGATTTGGTCCGGGCAATACTTGAATAATTCCGGATCTTCCCAAAAGAAATGCTTGACTTGGGGGAAAAACCGGTCCCTCTCTTGTTTGGACCAATGAGCTGGAATTTTGCCAACCGCAAGATAATTGACAATATCCGCAAACCACGGAAGAGTAGAATGTGAAACTTGAAGAAGTTGCTCATCCGGAAAGGAATCACGGATGGCTGCAAATTCTGAAGATTTCTCAATAAGCAAGCGAGAGAGATGATCGGCGACAACATTGTCGGTCCCTTTTTTGTCCCGGATGTCAATGTCAAACTCTTGAAGTAAGAGGATCCATCGAATTAAGCGGGGTTTTGTCTCTTTTTTCGCTAACAAATGCCTAAGAGCGGCATGATCTGAAAAGACGATGACCTTGGAGCCAAGAAGATAGGAGCGAAATTTATCCAAGGCGTACACCACAGCTAGCAATTCTTTTTCAGTGGTGGTGTAGTTCAACTGGGCATTGCAGAGAGTTTTGCTAGCATAATAAATGACATGCGGAAGTTTATCCACACGTTGGCCCAAAACCGCCCCTAATGCATAGTCGGATGCATCACACATGATCTCAAAGGGAAGAGACCAATTAGGGGGTTTCATGATCGGGGGCAGAGGAGAGGAGAATGCGAAGTTTGATGAAAGCTTCCATGCAAGCGTCATCAAAATTGAACGGAACATCCTTGGCTAAGAGATTACACAAGGGCCGTGAGATTTTGCTAAAATCTTTGATGAAGCGACGATAGAATCCGGCATGGCCAAGAAAAGAACGGATTTGACGGACGGAATTCGGAGGAGGAAGATTAGAGATTAACTCAACTTTTGCCTTGTCTACCTCGATTCCCCGCTTAGAAATGACATGTCCTAAAACAATGCCTTCTTGGACCATAAAGTGGCTTTTCTCCCAACTTAGAATGAGATTCGTCTCTTTGCATCTTTGGAGCACAAGAGATAAATTTTTGAGACACGAGTCAAAGGAGGAGCCAAATACGGAAAAGTCATCCATGAAAACTTCCAAGAACCTTTTAACCATATCGGAGAATATGGACATCATGCACCTTTGGAACGTTGCCGGTGCATTGCATAGACCAAAAGGCATGCGTCGATAGGCAAAAGTACCAAAGGGACATGTGAATGTTGTTTTCTCTTGATCTTGGGGGGCGATGGCCACTTGGTTATAGCCGGAATAACCATCAAGAAAACAATAGAAGCTTTGGCCGGCTAACCTTTCTAGGATTTGATCAATAAATGGGAGTGGGAAATGATCCTTCCTAGTTGATGAGTTGAGTTTACGATAGTCAATGCACACACGCCACCCGGTGGTGGTTCGTTGTGGCACGAGCTCGCCCGCTGAATTTTCAACAACGGTGAGCCCGGATTTCTTGGGGACAACTTGTGTGGGGCTCACCCACTTGCTATCAGAGATAGGATAGATGATTCCCGCATCTAGCAATTTGATCACCTCTTTCATGACCACTTCCTTCATGTTTGGATTTAACCGGCGCTGGACCTCTCTAGTAGGCTTTGCGTCATCCTCCATATGAATGTGGTGCATACAAATGGAGGGGTCAATTCCTTTCAAATCTGCCACTGTCCAACCAATAGCTTCTTTATGCTCTTGGAGCACCGCTAAAAGGTTGGTCTCTTGGTCTTTTTGAAGGTCCGAGGCAATAATGACCGGAAGGGTTTGCTTTGGACCAAGGAACACATACTTGAGATGGGCCGGGAGCGGCTTAAGCTCAAGTTGTGGCGGAGATAACAATGATGGGACCGGAGGAGTGGTGGAAAGTTGGGGAAGTGGTTCTTTTGGAATTTTCCAAGGAGGCACATCCATGATAGCATTAATATCAAGCAAGGAATTGACTTCTTGAATGGCTTGATCAACATCAAAGTTTGAGAAGTCAAAATGAGACATGCAAGTTTCAAGGGGATCTTTGCTTAGGATGAAGGGGAGAGATTCTTCGACCACTTCATCAATGACATCCACAAGAAAACAATCATCCTCATTGGAGGGATGTTGAGTTGCATGAAAGATGTGGAGTTTGACTTGCATGTTTCCAAAAGCAATGTCCATCACCCCGGTTCGGCAATTAATTGATGCATTAGCCGTAGCTAAAAATGGCCTACCAAGGATCACGGGAATGTGCTTTTTTGGGTCATGGACTGGTTCCGTATCAAGAACCACAAAATCTACCGGGAAGTAGAATTTGTCCACTTTGATGATGACGTCCTCAAGAATACCTCGTGGATGCTTGACCGATCTATCGGCAAGTTACAAAACCACGGAAGTCGGCTTAAGATCGCCCAAACCAAGTTGTAGGTAAACCGAGTATGGAATTAAATTCACACTAGCTCCTAAGTCAAGGAGGGCCCTCTCGATTTTGCTGTCACCAATGACGCACGAGATTGTGGGGGCACCCGGATCCTTATACTTCGGGGGAGTGCTGTGCTGAATAATAGCACTAACATTTTCAGTCAACCTCACTTTTTTTGGCAAATGATTTTTAGAAGTGCGCTTTTGAGTGCACAAATCTTTGAGAAATTTTGCATAGGGAGGGATTTGCTTGATAGCATCCAACAGGGGCAAGTTAATCTTCACTTGCTTGAAAACTTCCCACATGTCTTGAATTTTACAATTCTTGTTCCCAAAATGTGTCGACTCTTGAAGATGTTGAGAAAACGGAGCTTTTGGCTCATAAGTAGTTTCCACATTTGGGGAGACATGTGTGGGATATCCGTGAATGGTATTGGGACAAGAATTTGGATTAGAAGAGCTTGAATTTGGATTTTTCAACGGCGAAACTTCCTCACTTTTGTCTCCATCGACCTTGTTGTCCACCACTCTACCACTCCGAAGGGTGGTGATAGCTTGAACTTGTTCATGAGTCGGCCCACTCGGAGGAGGGGTTTCGTCAATCACATGCATTCCTCTAGGATTTTCAAAAGGTTGAGAGGGAAGCTTGCCCTTGTCCTTTTGAAGCAATTGATTCACCGAGTTAGCTATATGGCCCACTTGATTTTCGAGATTAGCTATGGATTGAGTATGAGAGTGAACCATTTGGAGAGTAGGCTGCAAGGATGTCAAAAGTTACTTGTTGGCATCCATTATTTGCTTATTTAATGATTCCATCATTTGCTTGTTTGCAGCTACTATCTCGTCAGTTGGACACACAGGAGGTTGATTGGAGACATTTGGATTGTAAGGAGGACGGTAGCTTGAAGAGGCTTGGAAAGGTCTACCTTGATATTGAGAAGAGGGCTGATTTTGCCGCCCTTGGTTTTGGAATTAGGAATTCTGTGGGGCTTGTTGCCGCCACGAGAAATTCGGATGATCTCGCCAACCCGGATTGTAGGTGTTGGAATATGGATTGTTCCCGGGCCGCGAGAACATGGCATTAGCTTGCTCTTGGTTGGGACTAGGAAATTGCTCCGGTGTGGGGCAATCTTCCGAGAGATGGAATGGACTAGTACATGAAGCACAAACTGAACTTGCCGAATTTTGAGACAATGAAGGAGGAAGATGTGGTGCCATCAATTGATAGAATTTATGAGCGATGGCATCCACTTGAGATGATTCCTCCCTTATTGACTTTGGTTGACAAGGGTTGGTGTTGTTTGGAGTGGTTGCGGTCGGAGCCCTACGAGAATTGTGTTGAAGTGAATTTTCACTCAAATTCTCAAGTAAGGTCTAAGCCTCATCCGCATTCTTGGACATGAACATCCCACCACAAGAAGAATCAACCATGAATCTATGGGTTTCGGTCAAGCCAGCATAGAAACCTTGCACTAATTGCCATTTTGGGATCAAATGATGAGGACACTTCCGAAGAAGATCTTGTAACCTTTCCCAAGTCTCGTGGAGTTGTTCTCCATCAACTTGAGAAAAGCTTAGAATGGAACGCCTCATTTGGTTGGTTTTACTCACCGGATAATACTTCTTAAGAAATTCTTGTTGCAATTGAGCCCAAGAAGTAATAGAGTTGGGAGCGAGGGAGTTCAACCAATATTTTGCCCTATCCTTTAGGGAGAATGGGAAAAGATGGAGATGAAGTGCATTGTCCGGAAAACCTCTCAACCGGATGGTCGAACAGATTTCAAGGAACTCATCAAGATGCTTATATGGATCTTCATTATCAAAGCCATGAAATGATGGAAGCATTTGAATGGTACTAGACTTGATCTCATATTGAGCTGCATCGATGTTTGGCATCACTATGCAAGATGGAGAAGCATAGGTGGTAGGGATGAAATGATCTCTAAGAGTCATTGGCTCGATATTAGGAATTTCAGCCCTTTCATTCCCCGGATTTCCTACGTTATCCCCCATTATATTGAATTCAGTTTCAAGGTCCCTTGTAAGAGTGGGTTCCCTAAGGTTCCGTCTAAGAGTTCTTTCAAGAGAATTGATATCAATGGGCGAATCGATTGTGGGTAAGGAAAGTGACCTACGACCGAACATCAACAACAAAGCATATACTCAACAAAGCAATTCATCAACCACAACTCCACATACGATGTTCCCTTTCTCCTCAATTATCAAGACGAAAAATGTAAATGGCCACGACAAGGACCGATGCTTTAACACAAAATTTAAACAGGATAAGAGCCTCAACAAGGGCTTCACAACTAAACTAAAACTAAATTTAACACATGCACAATATTCACAACTCGAAACTAGAAGTCACGAGACTTACCTGGGGTCCTCTAGACTTACAATTTGCTAGCATTCCCACGGCGAGCTTCGAGTCCCTGGAATCTTACAACACTTAAAACACAAAGGTGGTCAAAACACACAAGGAATATTCACAAGACACAATATTCACAATCAAACTAAATTTAACCCTAGAAACTTCGGTTGCTAAACCGTTTGTAGTCCCCGGCAACGGCGCCAAAAATTGATCGGTTGGTCAATTAACATCAACCTTCGCAATAGCACGAATCATTGTAAAATAGGGCTATTGGTCGGGTAAGTCGAACCACAGGGACTGCGCTAGTCTAATACAACCTAAATGTCTAGAATCATTCTTAGAATGATGAAGGGTGTATAGAGGTTTTGTTGGATGTCACTTAAGCTAGGAAATTAAAAGTGCATAAAATAATAAATTGCAAGAATTCAAGGGAGTGAAGTACAAGTAAAGAAGGCTAGGGAAATGAATCCACCTCCATCCCTATACACATGCTAGGTTAAGATTAATTTAAGGGGAAAACAACATATATGATAGTCATGATACATAACAATACTAGGTTGCTATAATATCCTTAAGAAGTTCATTTAAATAGAAAGGCAAGAATAAACCATCAAAGGTTCACATGATCAACTACCTAAACTAAAATGTAGCTTAGAACATGCTTACTAAGCCAAGGATTATCAAGCCCTAATTTAAATGGTGAATGCACATAAAGCTAAGAATCAAGTATAGCCCATCAAAAGGAAACCCTAAGCCATGAACTATCTAGGTTCTCCAACTCCATGCCATTAAAACCATTCCATGATCTAACTTCCATTGTCACCATGGAAGTGCAAGCAATATGATTAAGAAAAGTAACCATCTAAGACAAGATGAATAACTCACAATAATCATTTAAAACATTCAACATTCATTACAACAAAAATGAGGCTCTTGACCATGGAAAGACTATCAAAAATACATTGTAATCCCCAAAAATAAACTATACTAACACATGCTTACAAGGGAGGGGTTTCATCACCTCCCTAGATGAGGTTTAGTTGCCCATTGGTGAGCTAGAAGAAGGAAGAAGCATCATCCTCATCTCCATTTTCGAGCTCCTACTGTAGCACTCAAGAACACCCTTCTCCTTGCTCTCTTCTCTCTCCTCTATCTTGCTAAAGATGAAGCTTAATGATATATGTGGCCTTTGGGTAGCCTTTTATGCTCCAACAATACCCTCTCTCCTCCAAGGAACACCTCCAACCACTTCATAAAGAAGGAAGATGGCATTGAGGAAACCAATGTGCAAGTGGGCTGAAATGAGCCATTTCCAAAGGGCATTCTGCCTGATTTTCGAGCACACGCTTGGTGATCTCGAGCACTCTAACTTAGTGCAATGTGCAACATGCTCCTCTTGCTTAGCGCTGACCTATTTTGGGAAAACTGCTATAACTTTGTGCCCCGAACTCCGAATGACGATCTGTTTGAAGATTTGGAGAGCTGATTCAGTGTTTTAAAAACTTCATGTTTTGATGAAGACCCAATTCTCAAGTCTGGTTGGTCGAAAATGGGGAGAAAGGCAGTACATCAGTGCTGCTAGGCAGTTCTGCGCACCTCTGTTGTGAAGATCATAACTCTCTGCTCCGAACTCCGAATGATGAACCAATTGAAGATTTGGAAAGCTGATTCAGAGATCTAAATCTTTCATGTTATGATGGAAGTCTAGTTCTTGAGTTTGCTAGGTCAAAAAATGGCGACAAAAGTCAGGATCACCGCTGCCAGAAAATCAGAAATGGCATCCTTTTTGTTCAAAATTCCACAAGGCCTCATTTTTTGCTTCCTTTTTGCACTTCAACCTGAAAATGCATAAAAACATGCAAATGGAGTTAATCTACATAAAATAATTAATAACTGGACTTTGTTAATGTAATTTAGGGCGCTTGAATATACAATATTCAGCGCTTATCAATTTGCCACCAAATCCTCATCGTATTGATGATCGTGAAGGATCAACTCACGTGGATCCACGGTGTGAGCAGATCAGGTGAAACGAAGCCATGACTTTTGATCCACATCAAGAAACGCTCAGCCGAGGTGAAGCAATGGAGTTTGATCGTCACAAAGCTATGCCTCCATGGCACAGAGAGTTTGTTGAGGACAGATCATTCAATCCGACTTATCGGCCTTCCATGGCGACGTTCGACTATCGCTGCTCAGAGAGGAGATCTATAGACCAGAGAGCAACCGCAGGGTTCCAGAGGGAAAATGAAGCGCTCCGTTCAGCAGCTCGAACGGTTGATGCACCGTTCACAGACGAGATTCTGAATGCTCCGAGTCCGAGGAAATTTTCCATGCCCGTTTTCATTCTGTTCGACAGAACGACCGATCCGATCGATCATGTGTATCACATCCAGTTGAAAATGGCTCTGAACACTGAGAATGACTCTTTGATGTACAAGTGCTTTCCTACGAGTCTAGCTGGACCAGGGCTCAATTGGTTCAAGAACCTGTCAAGGGGCTCAGTGGATAGTTTCCGAAGCTTGTGTGATCGGTTCATAAGCCAATATTATGGAAATAAGCGTCCAGTGAAGGACATTTCGAGCCTATTCACAATGAAGCAGCATGAGGATGAGCGTCTCTAAGCTTTCCTGACCAGGTTTAACCTTACTAAGAGTATGGTGATTGAGTGTCACCCTTCTACGGCGGTTCAAGCATTTATACTGGCCATGACTCGTGGCACTCCATTCCACACAAGTTTGGTAGTAAATACGCCGAAGATTATGGATGAACTTAATGAAAGAGCTGATGGATTTGTGTGCTTGGAGGAAGAAGAAGTGGCTAACGCTCGAAAGACATCCGTCATATCAACAGAGGAAAAAACCAAAGCAAAGATCAGACAAAAGCAGGTTCAGCTACAGCGTCAGCCCTCGTGGAAATCTGAGAAGAGACCCAGGGAGGAAGAGTTAGTTACTCCATTGAAAGTTACCTTAGCAAGGCTGTACCAAGAAAATAAAGATAAGTTCCGATCTCCTTTACCAATCAGACAACCCCTCGAACAGAGGGATCAGTCTAAGCATTGTGCATTTCATTCTAACTTTGGCCATCAGACTAATGAATGCAGGAACTTAAGGAGACAAGTAGAGATGCTGATAGCCAGAGGGGAGTTCGCAAGTTATATTCAGGGTCCGGCGGTGGAACAGAACCGACCGATGGAGCACGTGAAGAGGAGTCAGAAGTCGAACTCTCACAATACGCAACCAGTTCGAATAATCAATGCAATTCACGGCCGGCCTAAACCTACTGAGGAGTCCGATGAACTGCTTCGAGCATGTCTTTGCCAGGCACGGATGAAGATGAGGATAGGCAGTGTAAATTCTCTGCACCAACAGAGTGCATCAACACAGATAAAGTTTGACAGAACAGATTTATTGCGTGTTCAGATCCCTCATGAGGACCCGTTGGTTGTTAGTTTGACGGTAGCTGAATGTTTGGTACACAGAGTTCTAGTTGATCCTGGAAGTAGTGCAAACGTCATGCCGAGGGACACATTTGATCGACTCGAGATCCAGCCGGACCGGCTCAAATCCACTAAAAATCATTTGCTAGGGTTTGATGGAAAACGAGTGGAGCCCATCGGAACAGTGGAGGTAGCAATACACGCTGCAAAGAGGGTTCTGATGGAGACCTTTGTGGTTGTCGAGATTCATCCCTCTTACAACCTTCTGATGGGCAGAGGGTGGATCGACAGAGTTCAAGGTGTTCCTTCTACTCTGTATCAAGTAATGAGATGCCTGGGGCCAGACGGAACCAAGGTGATTGACAATCATGGGGACCAGGTTGCAGTTAAGGAATGTTATTCAATAACGCTAAAGTATGCTGGAAAATGGAAAGCTCCCATCTGTTCAGCAAGTCCGAGATAGCAATTACAGGAGCCTCCCTCCAAGCAGAGTGGGGAGGAGGAGCCAATGGACTTGACCGAAGAACCCCTGGTTGATGTGCAGATCGATCAGTTCCGGCCAGAACGAACAACCAGAGTGGGGGAACGACTCGCCGAGGAGGAAAAACTGGAGTTAGTTAATTTCTTGTCTCAAAACACCGATATATTTGCATGGAGTCACTTAGACATGCCTGGGATCCATCCTTTTGTATCTTGTCACTCCTTGAACGTTAATCCCAATGCAAGACCTGTAAAGCAGAAGCAGTGACGGTTTGCTCCCGAGCGCAACCGGATCATTGCCGAGAAGGTTGACAGGCTGCTTGATGCGGGATTTGTAAGAGAAGTGTACTATCCTGACTGGTTGTCAAATGTTGTCGTGGTGCAGAAGAAGAATGGGAAATGGCGAGTGTGCATTGATTTCACCAATCTGAACAAAGCCTGTCCGAAGGATAGTTTTCCGCTGCCGAAAATTGATCAAATGGTGGATGCTACTACTGGGTATGAGCGTTTAACCTTTTTAAATGCTTATTCGGGTTACAATCAAATCCCCATGGATTCTGCTGATGAAGAGAAAACTTCTTTCGTTACCGAACGCGGGACGTATTGCTACAAAGTCATGCCATTCGGACAGAAGAACGCCGGAGCAACTTACCAAAGACTTATTAGCAAAATTTTCAAGGGCCAAATAGGGACGACCGTGGAAGATTACATTGATGACATGGTGGTAAAAAGTAAGAAGAAATTTGACCATCTGAAACATCTACGAGACGTATTTGATGTGTTGAGACAATATGGAATGAAGCTCAATCCAACCAAGTGCTCATTCAGTGTAAGTTCTAGCCAATTCCTGGGGCACGTGGTTAATCATAGAGGCATAGAGGCAAGCCCTGCCCAAGCAGAAGCTCTGACTAAGAATGTCAAGCCGACGACAGTCAAAGAAGTGCAAATACTTACGGGACGGATCGCTGCACTGAGCTGGTTCATTTCCAAATTGTCAGATCACTGCAAACCATTTTTTGACACAATATGAAGCCATGGCAGGCAAGTTTGGGGGGATGAACAGCGCCTAGCATTAACTGCTTTGAAAGAGTATATGCAGAACCTTCCGGTCCTGTCAGCTCCAGAACCAGGCGAAAAGCTATTTTTATATCTCGAAGTATCCAGCATTGCGACAAGTGGTGTTTTAATCCGCTGTGCAGAGGGGAAGCAATATCCAGTGTTCTATGTTAGCAAGACAATGACTGAGGCCGAACGACGTTATTCAAAGGCGAAGCGGGTGATACTCTCGCTAGTGCATGCGAAACGAAAGCTCGGGCATTATTTTGAATCCCATCCCATCATCGTTCTAACCACTTTCCCTATCAGAATAATCCTGCACAAACCAAACCTCTCAGGAAGGATGACGAAGTGGGCCATAGAGTTAAGCTCATTTGATATCACATACGAACCCAGAACGGCAGTCAAAGGGCAAGCGGTGGCGAATTTTTTACTAGAATGTGATTCAGAGGACATGGAGGAAGACCTTCGTGGTTGCTTATGGAAACTCTTTGTCGATGGATCCTCAAATCAAATGGGTGCAGGCATTGGGATCAAACTGCAGATGCCAAAAGGTACGTCCTTAAGTCAAGCGCTCCGGCTTGAATTCAGAGCCACCAACAATGAAACGGAGTATGAAGCACTGCTGGCAGGACTTAAGCTTGCCAAGGAGCTGAAGGTCAGAAATTTGACTGTTTTTAGTGACTCGCAATTAATTGTTCAGCAGGTGCATGGTGAGTATGAAACCAAAGATGAAACGATGGAAGCATATCATTCTGCTGTTATGCGGGAGGCCAAAAACTTTGAAAAAATTGAATTCATTCAAATTCCGAGAGAGCATAATGAGGATGCCGATCGGTTAGCATGTAGTGCCTCGGGTTCTGGAGAAACGTTGGCAAGGGTGGTTCCAGTAGAAATATTAAACCAGTCATCTATTTTTGAAGAACCTTCTGGCTCAGATCCTTGGCAAGTGAATGTTATTCCATATGAGCCAAGTTGGATTGATCCGATCATAACTTACATCCTGGATGGTACTCTACCTGAGCAAAGAAATGAGGCTAGGAAAATCAAATCGAATGCTGCAAAGTACGCCATAGTGCATAACCAGTTGTACAGAAGATCTTTTTTCGGGCCATACTTAAAGTGCGTCACCCCCACAGAGGCTCGGCAGATACTACGAGCTATTCATGAGGGTGTATGTGGAAACCATTCAGGAGGAAGGTTTTTAACGCATAAAGTAATGACACAAGGGTACTTCTGGCCGAATATGTCGCGAGATGCGAAAGAATTATCCAGAAGGTGCGATAAGTGCCAAAGGTTCGAACCACTGATCCACTAACCACCTGAGGACTTGCACGTAATGGCCACACCATGGCCTTTCGCATAATGGGGGATGGATGTGGTTGGTCCTCTGCCAACTACAAGAGCTCAGAACAAGTATATGCTGCTGGCTACAGATTACTTTACTAAGTGGGTGGAAGCAAAGCCGTACCCGAGCGTAACTCAAACTCATGTGAGATGGTTCATTTGGAGTAGTATTATTTGCCGGTTTGGTGTTCCGAGGTCAATCGTCATGGATAATAGGACCAACCTTGACAGCAAGCAAGTAAGAGAGTTGTTGGAGGAATATGGAATTAATCAAAAGCTGGCGGCAGTAAGTCACCCCCAGGCCAATGGACAGGCAGAAATTGCAAATAGAACAATCTTTGCTTGTATCAAGAAGAAGCTTGAAGAGAATAAAGGAAAATGGTTAGATGAACTGCCGAACGTCCTATGGGCTTATAGAACGAACCCAAGGCGATCTACCAGAGAAAGCCCATTCGCCATGGCATATGGTACCGAGGCAGTTATACCGGTCGAACACTTGGTTCCGACTGTCCGAAGCTTGTCATGGAACCGAGAGCATAACGACAGTATGTTGAGGTTTAACCTCAATATGTTGGAAGAAAAAAGAGATGCAGTGGCAGTAAGGCTTGCATCCTACCAACAGACACTTATGAATAGCCATAACAAAAAGGTAAAGCACAGAGAGTTCGCACAAGGTGATCTGGTTCTGAAGAATAAGGTAGGAATGGTTAAGAAAATGGTGGCACCTTAGGAAGGCCCATATAGAGTTGCAGAAGTCTTAGGGAAGGGAGCCTACACTTTAGAAACCATGGCCGGAAGGCTAATCAACAAGCCATGGAATGTTACGTCTCTTAAAAGGTATTATCAATAGAAAATCAAGTTCCAATTTTATCATTGATCATTCTTAAATTGTGTACGCACGAATGAATGAAATTTTGAAATCTATAAAGAGATATCTTCTTATGAAAAAAATTGAATGTGTAAAAATCAGCAAAGTAAGTGGTAGGTGATACTATGAGCCGAATGCCAAAAACTTGCCAAAAAATAAAAGAGTGAAAGTGGCAAGTGGCATTCTAACCTAGCGCCAACCACTCAGCAAAGTAAGTGGCAGCTGGCACTATGAGCCGAATGCCAAAAACTTGCCAAAAAATAAAAAGAGTGAAAGTAGTAAGTGGCATTCTAGCCAAGTGCCAACCACTCAGCAAAGTAAGTGGCAGCTGGCACTATGAGCCGAACGCCAAAAACTTGCCAAAAATAAATAAATAAAAGAGTGAAAGTGGAAAGTGGCAAGTGGCATTCTAGCCGAGCGCCAACCACTCAGCAAAGTAAGTGGCAGCTGGCACTATGAGCCGAACGCCAAAAACTTGCAAAAAAATAAAAGAGTGAAAGTGGCAAGTGGCATTCTAGCCGAGCACCAACCACTCAGCAAAGTAAGTGGCAGCTGGCACTATGAGCCGAATGCCAAAAACTTGCCAAAAAATAAAAGAGTGAAAGTGGCAAGTGGCATTCTAGCCGAGCGCGAACCACACAGCAAACTAAGTGGTAGCTGGCGCTACGAGCTGAACGCCAAAAATTTGCCAAAAAATAAAATGAAAGTAGAAAGTGGCATTCTAGCCTAGCGCCAACCACTCAGCAAAGTAAGTGGCCATTGGCACCATGAGTCGAACGCCAGAAACTTGCACAAAAAACTTTTGCTGTGACACACTAGCTAAAAGCCAGCCACTGACATACAGGGAAGAACCAGATCAGATAACATTGAATCATTAAATCAAGTGATTTATGGTAAGAGTTCGATTAAAAGTCAGCCATTTCATTAATAATGAAAATTAAGAGTTACAAAAAATGATGAGGTATACAGATGGCAAAAATACAAAAGAAGGAAGGTCAATACATCAAAAAGGGTCTAACTAGAAGCGTTTGCCCATTCAGCTTCTTGATGGTGCTGAACGGCCTCTTCATCATTGTTAGCGTCACCATCCTCACGGGGAGGAGAGTCGAGCTGAATGACAGTATCATTCTGCTGAGTCCTATCCTCAATAGCGTTGAAAGAATCATCTCGCCTAGGGTTATCTTCAGCAGCAACAACAAATGGAGTCACGGTGGACAGAGGAAGAACGTCCAAAGTCAAAGCGGTAGAAGGAGTAGGAGTGATCCAGGAAGAGGCAATCTCTTGGCACTCATCAAATATGCCCTCAGCAGGGGTGGAGTCTGGATCGGCATAAATACCCGGAAGATCAACCTCCAGCTCCCTGTCAACCTCATCAGGGGTAGAACCAGTCTGACCCTCACCCGGAATACGATCGGCATAACCCTCTCGGAACCCCTAAGCATATCTGAGGGCCCCAACTCTGAAAAACCGAGCATGCAGAGCTAACATACCACCATTTACCCTACTAATGGTGTCGAGTAAAGCATTGCGCTCGTCCAAAGCCCTTTTCTCAAAGGCCATCCGAGCAGATTGCTCATCACTCAGAAAGCGTAGCAGTTCTTCCTTTTCAGCCTTAAGGGATTCTCTCTCGGTATGCCAGACGCTCTTCTCGAGCTGCAATGCATTCCTCTCATCCTGAAGAGAGTCCGTCTCCTTCCTCAGGGAGTCCCTCTCCTTTTCAACTTTGCTAAGCTGAACCATCAACCCGGTCTTCTGAGCAGCCAAATCATCGTTCTCCTTGTTTACTACATCAAGGCTGTCAGAGAGCGTGCGAACCTTGGCGTTCACAAGCTCAACCTGTTTTTGCATAGCCATCATCCCGTACAGGGTCTATAGAGATAAACATGACAACTGGTTAAGCCGAGCAGATGGTTAGAAGAAATCAAGTGTAAAGACTGTATAAAGATTCATTGACTAAGAGGCAGAAGTTACCTCCATGGCAGATAAGGGAAATCGGCTGAACACTTCCTTCTGAGACAGACCCTTGGCTACCTCAATGTCCTTAGGAGTCCACATGCTCCTGTAGTATGCCAGAGGCGTCTGACCATCCTTGAACATGGTCTCGTTCGGTTTTACAGACGATCCGTCTGTTCGAATGAAGCGAGGGTTCCATGGTGCCGTTCCTGAGGCAGAGGCATGCCCAGAAGGGGTAGGGGGCCTAGTTTGAGGAGGCTTAGCTAGAGGTTGCACGGACACATTTGGCCCAGAAGGCCTAACCCTCTGTGACAAAAGAACGTCATCGACGCTGAGGGCACTATCAGGCTGATGCCTTTTTCCTCTTGTCTTTTCCCTGCGAAAGCAGTAGTAGAGCTGGGAAGGTTGCTGACAGAGGGAGTCACATTCGGACTAGCGGTCGCTGTGTTGGAGATCGGGTCAATAGCAGTCACGATCGGATCAGTGGAAGGAGTGCTATCAGAAATGGTGGCGAAGGAAGATACTGAAGCTGGAGAAGAAGTTGTTGTAGGGGCAACAATGAGCCTGGGGGCAGTTTTCCTCCTGCCAAAGGAAGGGATCTGGAGTTGACTCATTGTCTTGCCGAGGGCTGAGAGAGCAAGGAGGTTGTCTGAAGTGAGGAGGTCCGAGCAGGAGGGAATGTCAGTCAGAACGTACTGCTTCAGGTAGTTATCCCTATCCCTGCACACACTGTAGCTCAAATCATCACAAGGAATGCCTAAGGAACGGCACAAGGAAGTACAAAAACGAGGAATGCAAATCTCGCAAGGACAGTCGCTCTTATGGGTTTTGTATTTTTTATAAGAAGAGACAGAGCACTCTCCAAAAGCGCTCGGGATAGGGAAATCCTCTACAGCTGGAGAAAACCAGGCTCCCCTAACCCCAATTATATTTTTCCTCCAACCCTTCTCGGATTTGATCTTATCTGTGCAGATGGACCTTTCTCAATGGGGTAGAAGTGGTAAAACGGTTCATCAGTTTTGATTTTGCTAACCTTGTAACAGAGGAGAAGATCTACGAGGTCCAGATCTAGACCTCTGTCACGGATCAGAAGCAGCATAACAGATAAAATCATAAGGAAATTTGGGTTTACTTGCAAAGGGGAAAGTTTCAGTTTATTAAAAACGTAGCAAAACAAGGGATGCAAAGGGAACTTAAGGAGGTTAAGATGAAGGTGTGAAAACAGAACCTCGCCGGGAAGAAGGCCAGCACCGGTTCTAATATTCACTTCTCTAGGGCAATTTCTAATTTGTATATCGTCAGGTAGGTGAAGTCTCATGCGAAGAACATCTAGATCTACAGTCATGGTGAGAGTGAATGAGGATTTTAAGGAAGAAAAAGAGGTCTTCCGAAAGAAAAAGGCAAATGAAACTAACCTCAGAGAGTGAGAACATCAAAGAGTACTACAAGGTCGCTGGAAAGAGGAGCTTTTGTAAGAAATCGCCCGAGAAGATTCGAGCAACAAAAAAGTGAGATGGAGACGGTAAAGAGAATCGATGGAACATCTATGATGTTTATAAAGGCAAGGTGGGCCCGAGGGCCGAGGAGTCAGGAAAGCGAGGAGTTTTTTGAATCTCGAAGTGCCAACCCCCAAATTTAACCGTCCATCCTCCCATGCGATCTTCTCGAGCCGTCAGGTCATGAACAGCAGCCTCTAATAATTACCCCCTAATTAATAGGGAGTAATTATGGGGGCAGTTGAGGATGCAATAAGTGGTATGGGCCGGTTATGACTCGCTGGCATGGGATTGGGGCGAACAATTGAAGTATGGCCCATACAAAAGCACCACGAAATGGGCCGAGCTTGGAGGATCCACGGAAGAGGACCAAACCCATCGGAAAGAAGGCCCAAAAGAGATAGACCAGCAGCACTGATAGTTGCCTATAAAAGGGCAGCGAAGAGAATGAAAAAGGGGATGAATTTTTCATTATTGGAAATGTAATAAGATTCTGTAAAAAGAAAAAATTAGAATCTTTGCATCTTCACATATAATTAAAATTAGAATAAAAAAATACAATGAAATGTCCATAGTTTCTTTGAAAAATAGCATGTAATAGAGAAATAAAAGACTAAAAAATAATAATAATAATAATGAAAAGAGGCTAGAGAAAAAAATTTACAAGTACATGGGAGTTATGTAAAATTTATCCAAAATAATTATTTTAGAAAAACTCCTCCATCCAATGGGTCAAAGGTGGTCAATAAAAGCCAAGAGATCCAATGTGTCCATTGATTTACACACACAGATTAGAGAGGTTGAATAGTTGCAAGCAGAACCACCACACTTTAAAGCTACAAAATACAAATTCATACAGAGCACTCAAACCCTGATTAGATTGTTAAACACAGAACAAAGTGTTAGATTCACAAACTAAAGTACACCCATAGCTGGTGTTCAATGTCTTCTTTCGAAAACTACAGGTTTCTACATTGTACAACCATAAGCCTCGTATGTACCCATCACTAATACACATGGACACACACACACACACACACACACATATATCCATCATTTGATAGTATCGACGGAGAAAATCGAATTATGCTGGTTTCCACACTACTAGCACCTCCTGAAACATCTCCAGCATCAGTTCCCTGTCTGCTTGCCTGAAAAAGTTACTAATTTCATCTCTGACATCATAGATCTTGCCGAAATCAAACAAGTACATCAAGCATCCTTTCTTCAACCTCCTCAGTTGGTAAAGCCAGGCCTCCTGCAGCCTCTCGAGGACATTACCCGAGTTGATGTCCTCCAAGAGGCTTTCCTCGCAAGAATCCTTCAGGTCAGCAATGTCGTACTTGTTTGCCGCCCCCAGCAAAGACAACCTATGCTTCCAGAAATCATCCTGTTTTATGGTTCCATACAAGTAACTTAGAAGGACCATGCAAGATTCCATTGACATGTCTTCTATGTTGATTGTAGAGGACTCCTTCTCCCTGAGGTTGTGAAGGAACATGCTCTGGAACACGGGGGAACTTGCGGAAAGAATCGCCTTGTGAGCTTTTAGTGTTCCGTCGGCTGTGTTAATGGTGACATCAGCATGGATACCCTCATCAAGCATGCGACCGAGGCATCGGAGAGCGCTTTGAGCTGCTAGAGATTGCATTGTACCATCAGTGGGCCATATAGAATTGGCTTCCCCACCCTGTGAATCATAACTGAGTTTTTTAGATACTATCTGCAATTTAAAAAAAAAAGTGGTGTTTTCATTGTGCTAATCTAAATCCTATTTCATTGCTAGATGATATTTGGCTGAAGAAAAAATAAAACAAAAGAAAGATACTTCTCAATGATGAGGGTTTTCTCGGTCATGTGTGTGTGTTTTTATTTATTTATTATTACTGTTTTTCTTTTCCCTAGTTGATCATGTGCTTCTAGTGCATTGAAGGACAAGGTGCTTTAAAAAAATGAAACACCAACCAACAAATTTTTTTTCCCAGTAAATACCAACCAACATTTCATATCTTATTTCGTGTAGATGCAAAAAATAATTTATAATCATGCATTCTAAATCTTAAAACACCTAACAATATTTAAAGTAGCTCACATTTAGCGGGCAGATCTTCAAATCCAGAAACTCAACGTCAATGACAAAGCGACCAAGAAAAGTGGAATCAACAGGCCAGACAAAGTCATCGCTGGTCCGTAGCAGTCTTTCATGAACTGCAGTGTGAATCAATAAAATGTTAAGGGAATTGAACAACTTCATTGTAACTGCATCACACAGAATTATCATATTGCCTACATTAAAATTAGGGGAAGAACTTACGATTTCAGCATGTGCACACTGCACATACGAGAGAGAGAGAGAGAGAGAGAGAGAGAGAGAGAGAGAGAGAGAGAGAGAGCTAAACAGGAGAAGTGGTAATGCCCATGACGGTGAGTGGGGCACACAAGAATAATAAAGTGTGGAAACTAATATCAGATTTCTGTAGTAGCTTGAGTAAATATATGATCAAAATCTTTCAAATTTATGGTTATCTGCGATATAAAAGAAGTGCAATTTCAGCAAGTTAAATGCGAGAGGCCAGACCAGTGACCATAAGAACACCAAACTTAGCAGCAATGTAGACAGTACACGTGTCAATAAATTCTGTTAGATGGTCAAAACATATTTGTATTCTTAAATGTGCCATAGTGACACAATTTTCTTTTCAAATGTTGCTAGTATAGAATGTGGGCAAGGCAAATACACACTAGAAATCAGATCAACATTTGAGGTAGGAAAGAGCAAAGGGTGAATGCTACATGCTAAATCTACCCTGTATAATTGTCAATTTAAAGAATCATGACTTGGAATGATCATGGAATTGATCCCTGCATAAAATCAATTAACAGTTGTCATGCATAATTAATGCAAGCAAATATTTGAGAGAATACGAACAGAAACATCCTGGTTGCTATATGTTTGAGACTAAAAAGGTTTTAATTTTTATTAATCTTCAACCCTAATATTATGCAATATCTAGGTGAACAACTATAAAATAGAAGTCTGTGGTCCCTAGAAAACATGTGGCTAGGATAGGTTAGAAAAATATGGTTAGGAACACCCCATCAGACTCCCATCCCCTCCCCTGTAGAAAAACCAAAAGGGAAATATGAGAAGAAACCTTCGTTTGGACAAGAATTAACGGCTTGCATTCTCAAAAGTACTTCGAACTATGTGATTATTTCAAAAGACAATTTCAATAGCAGCAAATCTTTGGAAGGGTTATTGCAGAACCAAAACATCCCCTTTGTGCTTGCTATGTGGCAAGGAAAATTAGCTGCGAGTCCAAGACAGACATTTATATACATTTATCAATACTACTTGCAAATATATATTTGGAAAATCCATCTTCAAGGAAAGGTCATAGTTCGAAGACACGACTGCCTACGCGAATGCGTACACGGTGTATCGGACTAAGGGCCATATCCAACATAACGTAATGGAATCGGTTATCGAGGTCATGAAATTTTCTTGACCTTGCACATGATTAGATGTGTTGACTCGGTTGATTCCCTAGGGACTCAGCTGAGACTCAGTCGAGTCTCGTGTGATTCCGATTCTCACTAATATATCAGTATCAGTCTTGGAATCAGCCGAGTTACAAAGACTCGTCTTATACAGAGAACTATGGTTGAGATACTTGAATCAATGAGAAATGTGCTTGGACTCAACCGATTCGCAGAGTCTCGGCTGATACTAAGAACTATGGGTGAGATAATTGACAACACTAAGTAGTTGAGTCAAAACAAAGGCACCCGTCAATATGAAGACACAAGATGTAGTCATTAATCAATATTGGATAATAGGAACATTTTTCCCACGAGAAGGAAAGATGAAAAAATAATAATAATAACTTTAAAAGTAGCTATGAAATTCTTTAGATATGATGTTGTTTTCACATTAAAGAATGCTTTGCAGTGGTAAAAATAATTGAGAATTAACAGGAAAAAAAAAAAAAAAGATCACAAGCAAGAACACAGATATACGTGGTTCACCATAGAGCCGCCGAGATTTCACTATGATGAACAGCAAAACGAATCACAGAGTTCAGAACAAGAAAAACCGTTCTTCACTATATGTGGATAGTATTAAGGCTACATAACAAGTGTGAAAATACCAAACTACACCAAGAAAAAGTTCGGGTCAGGAGCATCCCCGAACCCCCACCTTACAGACAGGAGCACTTCCCCTGCAACCCCCCTCCAACAATTTGCAAACGCGTCGTAAAGTGTATAGTACAATCAGGCTCCACATTTCTACAAAAAATGTTAGCAAGGAAAAGACATTGTGCATGATTAGATGTGTTGAAGGTTGATGCCCCATATGCTTACAAATTGTTACTAAGATGTGCTATGGTTGTGTAGCTTATAACTGAAGCTTCCTCTTTTCTTTTTTTTTTGGGTAAGGGTAATCACATATAATATATCTGTAAAAAGAGGAGCTTCTGAATCATTCTTCTAAAGGTTCGGTCAATGTGGGTTTGTTAAAGTGGTATTTCATTTATCCCTTCCTGAACTATGTATTGCTTATTTCTTAGTTTCTTTCAGCATTGTCAAGTTGTTAGTTCAGAAATTCACATCTTAGTAGGATGAGGCACAAGCGTGCCCGCGCACACACACCGAAAAAAAAAAAACCAGCATCTTCGGTGTTTCGGAGGCACGTGTAAATTTGTGCGTGGAAATCCAAAAACAACAAGGAGCTCTAAGAGATCAAATTTTAGTTGTGTTCGTGAATAACGCAACTGAACACGGAGGGTATATATCAGATTATCCTCGTATTTGCTAGGTAAGAAGTTCAAGAAATTATTATAATTCTTCAATAACAGAAGGAACCTTAATTTTGACAATTGATTTGAAGAGAAGGAAAATTTGAGGCAGAGCTGGCATTATTGATAGAAATGAAGAAAGAACAGATGACAGCTTGAATTAGGAAAGTTTGGTACATTGCTAGGGTAAAAATAATAGCTAAGAGCAGCTAGAAAGTCTTTATTTTGCTTTGGACATTGGTTTGAAGGAGTTTAAGATGGAAGGTGGAACATTGTTGGTGATTCAAAGTCTCCACAATGAAACATCAAGTGACTCAGTCTAAGTAGAATGATGGTTGATGCAAATAAAATGGCAAGAAAAGTGTGTTTCAGAATTCCCCCATGTCAACAAAGGCTGCAACACGGCAGCTCATGACTCAGCACATTACAGCTTGATGAAAGCTAAACCAGGGGTAGGAAATTTCATTACTATTGTGGGACAATCTCATATCAGATTTTTTGTTCCAACCCATTTCTTCAGAAACTTTCACCAAAATTAACAAATCAGTAGATTAACTGTCCAACTAACACAAAAAATGAATAGTAATAATAAAGATTTCAACTTGAAAAAACTTGCAATAAAACAAATGGCACCTGCGACTAGGTTGCCAGAGACCGACTTGCTTAACAGAAAATGAAACGTGAATTTCCAGTCGGAAAATATATTTTCAATAACTGAAACAGAAGTTATGCTTATAGGTTTCAATCTACAGGGTAATTATCAATCATGCTCTGTAAGTCATTCATTTTCACCCATCTCGTGCTCCTCCTTTGCCCAATCTTTACTTCTATTTTTTTTTTTTTTTGGGAAGTTAAAGCAAACACACACCCATTACCCAAAATATGTCCAGAGTGGGAATCGAACTCTCAACTTCCCCCTTTCGTATGTGTCATTAAATATTAGGTCTTACCTTTACAGAGAAATAGTCAAAAAGGGAAATTCAGATACACATCAAGCATCATGTATATAGAATTCGATTCGCTTCATTTGCTCTTATACAGCATATTTCATTTCTTACCGTTATAATCCATAATTTCTACTTCAAGAGATCACCAATCCCAATCCTTCTCAAAATTTTAACCCGCTTGCATATAACAATTGCCATTTCACATAATAGAAGAAAACCCAAACTCATAAAGCTCATAAGTGACAAATGGAGAAAAAATGAAAATTGATGAAAAAATAAAAATAAAAATAAAAAATATGATAGTAAAGATATCAAGGGAGATAGAGAAATTATAGTACAAATTTAACAATAAATAAGTATTAACAAGAATAATTATATATACATACATACACATATATATACACACATACTTGGGGAGATATAAGGTCTGCGGTTAGCGCCGGTCGTAGAGACTCGGAGAACAAATCTAGCGATCGGAGGCTGCTCTTTCGAAGCTCGAGAGGGTTCGGGAAAGAGACGAATGTACAAATACCTATTCTTCTCGATTGTTAAGTGCCTGAACTCCAATCAATTCAAACAATATATACATCATGTACACAATAATCTACCAAACTAAACCGAACCTGTATGCATATCTGTATATATAGATTAGATAGAGAAGGAGGGATAGAAAAAAATTACCAGTTCCAAATTCCGACTTTGAAAGGATCGGACTTTTTGTAAGTGCAAGGGCCGAAGTTCTCTATCCTCCATTGAGCTAGTCTGGAGATGGTCTCCACCTTTGAATCGGCCATCTCTCTTTCTCTCTCTAACTCTGCAATAATTCGTTCGTCTCTAGAGAGATGATGGACTTGTCACAGTTTCAAGCTTTTTGACGCTTTCTTCTTCAAAAAGAAGTAAATGAAAAGGATAAAATGTCGAATTACATAAATGCCCCAAATGGGTGTTATAGTAATGACATGTCATAATATCTACTCAGCGCTAATTTTTATCCGGTTTTAAATGGTAAAGAGGTCGTAATGTTTTCGTGTGCTGCGGTGAATTGCCACAAGGACATCCCCATTATTTACAGGTGGCCTATAGAGATTAGTTGACTGCAACAGCAGTTTGGTCGCGATGGGCGGGTGGTGGTTTTGTGTTTTTTACAGGTAGATGGTACTATATAAACGATTCTCGCTGAGTAAAGGATACGTTAAAATATTATTTTGTATAAATTATACATTATCATGATGTGTAAATTTTTTTTATTATTAATTAAAATATATTATAAAATTACTATGTATATTTTATATAATTTTTTGACACAACCACGTTAACATATTTCAAAATTTTTATATAAACCTACCATGATACATCAAATTTACACAAATATATATATATATATATACACACACACAATGAACAAGACTTTAAATTTTTTATTTCTTTATATTTTAATTTTTCTAAAATTTTATTTCTTTTATTGTTAGACTCTCGCTGATAGAAGGGCCTCAAATTTTTTTTATTTCCATATACTATAACTTCCAAAATTTTTTATTTGTTTATATTATAACTTTCCTAAATTTTTTATTTCCTTCTTATTATTAGACTCAAATAATAGAAAGTCTTCAAAAAAAAATTTATCTCCTTATATTATAACCTCTCAAAATTTTGTTGAATTATATTTTTCTATCTATTATTGACCCTAACCAATAGAGATTTAATAAGAGCTTCTCTAACCGTTGTGTAATATATATATATATATTTGTGTAAATGTGATATGTCTTGATAGATTTACACCAAATTTTTGAATTATTTATTTTTAACTCCAAATGTTGTTTTATATATTTGGTGTAAAAATATATCCCCCAATAACAATCAATTACATGTCATACCTATTTATTTTTAGCTCCAAATATTATTTTATATCTTTTGTGTAAAAATATATCCCCCGGTAACAACCAATTACGTGTTATACGAGAACCCACGTAACTTTTATAAACTTACTTAATATAAGGTTGATTCTTTAATGAAATGAGAAAGATGGAGGAGAAAAAAACTTACTTAATATAGGGTTGATTCTTTGATGAAATGAGAAAGATCGAGGAGAAAAAAAAAATATGTTGATGTGGCTGTATAAAATACACAACCACATTAGTGACGTAAAATACATAACCACATTAGTAACGTGGCAGTGTATTTTAACAAACTAATGAAGATAAAAATAAAAAATAAAAAATTTCCACATCGCAGTGTATATTTTATACAAAATAATATTTTAACAAATTGCTGGAGATACTCTGAAGGCTCAAAAGATTTCTATCATTATCTTTCCTATTTTTTCTCTACACTACTCATTCACCTTCTTCTTTTTTTCTCCCGAATTTATGGAACTTTTCATATTATTCTTTTAACTTTTATCATTTTTTCCCTTATTTCTTACATATTTTTCATTAGGGCAAAGTACCGAAAACCCCCTCAGCTTGTAGCATTTTTCAATAAACCCCTCGTCTAATTTTTTACCAAAGAACCCCCCTTAACTTGTAACATTTTTTCAATAAATACCCCTTTGTCTAATTTTTTACCAAAGAAGCCCCCCTCAATTATCGAAAAGGGGTAAAAGAGCTGATCTTTGGACTAAAATGCACTTTTATTTAAATCTTAATTCTCTCGCACTTCAAAGAATATATCTCACAAACCGTACATTTTAAAATTATAAATAATATATGCACGAAAAGTTTATAAAATAAGGATTTTAGAAATATTAGATTTGTACAACAAACCTTTATAACCAGAGAGAAATTGACAATTTAAAAATCTACTCTAACAATTTTATTTTATTTTTAAAAAATAAATACTCTAGATATTTGCAAGAAAATTTTCAGAATTATTCATTTACATATGGAGTCGAATATATAAAAAAAATTAGCCCCAACAGAGATCAATTTCATGAGATATCATATTTTGCGTCAAAATATTTTCATTCTTTTATAGACTCACCATTTAAAAATAAATAAAAATAAATATTCGGTTCCTATTGGGTCTAATTTTTTTTATATGTTATACTCTATATGAAAAATAAATAATTCTAAAAATTTTCTTTCAAATAACTCGAATATTTTATAAAAAAAATAAAATAAGATTGTTGCAGTAGATTTTTAGATTATCTATTTCTCTGTATTTTTGTTAAACAAATCTTATATTTTTGGAATCCTTATTTTATAAGCTTTCCGTGCATATATTATTTGCAATATTTTGATGTACGATTTGTGAGATATGAATTTTTTAAATTTGAAAAAATTAAGATTTAAATAAAAGGACATTTTGGTCTAAATATCAACTCTTTTACTCCCTTAGATAGTTGAGAGTTGAGAGGGGTTCTTTGGTAAAAAATTAAACAAGGGAGATTTGTTAGAAAGGGTTACAAGTCGAGGGGATTCTTTGGTAAAAAAATTAGATGAGAGGAGTTTACCAGAAAAGGCTACAAGTCGATAGGGGTTTCTGTACTTTGCCTTTTTTATTAAGAGTCTGTTTGGTTAGACATAAATTTTTATGAAAAGTGAAAGTGAAGTGAAAAAAAAGAAAATCAAGTTTCTATCATGTGGTTAGCACGAAATATTTTGAAAGAAGTTGTAAGAATATACTATCTTATTAGTTTGGATATCATTAAAAGGAAAATAAAATGATTCTACTTACCCAAAATATCCTTATAATTTTAAATAGTAAAAAAATAAATAAATTTATATTTGATAAATATTATTTATACTTAATTATTTTTTTTAGTAAGGAAATAGTGAAATATGGAATAGAATAGTATGTGATATCATAATATAATTTTTTTTTTGTTTTCTCCTCTCTCTCTCTCTTTCTCTATATTCACTTGTTCATGTGCAAACTTGAATTCCCGATCTTCTATTTTTTAAGGTAAGAAAAATAAGTTTTTGGTTAAGTGGACTATCAAAGTTCAAGTATTTATTTTCTCTTTCTCTTTATATTAATTTTAATTTCATTATTTATTATTTATTTGTAAATGATGTAATTGGATACTATATATCTAATTACAACTTTCTAACCAAGAAAATAAAGTCATAAACTGATTATGTAGACTATTTAAGAATCATTAATTATTTATTTCAAGATAATGTTTGATATTAGATATGAAACAAATTGTGTTAAGATAATGTAGACTATTTTTCACTTAACACTTTTGTTATCAATAAATAATTATGTATATATATAATAGCTCTTAATCATTATCAATTATAGAAAAAAATTTATTTTACTTATTTAAGACATTTCAAAAAAAAAATTGAAAAAAAATAATTCAGTAATGAAAGGAAAAAATTAATTAATTTTGGATGCACATATACAAAATACAAACAATTAAATTAGTAATACATGATTTTATAAAAAAAACAATTTACCGAAGAAGGAAACTCTCCTTTTCAAGAAAGTCTATGTAATTAAGTAAAGAAGAAGAGACAACTAACATGGGTATAATCAGAAAATAATATATAAAGTGCACAACTTTTTCAGAAAAGTGAATTTCCCTGTGTTTTTTGTAGAAAGTTTAAATATTTTTCTTTTCTTTTATTTTCTGGTTACACTAGAAAATAAAAGAAACAATTAATTTTGGATGCACACATACAAAATACAAACAATTAAATTAGTAATACATGATTTTATAAAAAAAACAATTTACCGAAGAAGGAAACTCTCCTTTTCAAGAAAGTCTATGTAATTAAGTAAAGAAGAAGAGACAACTAACATGGGTATAATCAGAAAATAATATATAAAGTGCACAACTTTTTCAGAAAAGTGAATTTCCCTATGTTTTTTGTACGGATGCGGGAATCCTACTTTCTTCAAAACTTTCAAAAAGTTTAAATATTTTTCTTTTCTTTTATTTTCTGGTTACACCACGCTAACCAAACGGACCCTAAGAATAACTCAAGGTGAATTATGTCACAAGAAATATTAATTAGATTGACTATATATTAAATATTACAAATTCACTTTTAATTTTTTTTTCCCCTAAAATCTCGAATTATATTGAGCGGCCCAAACTACTGAATAACTTTAAAGTTGTTTAAAGTGTCTAATTCAGTGCGTTAGTACTAGAGTCATACTCCACTTTTGATTAGACATAAAGTCAAGTTTCTGCCGGAGCCTAGCTACGCGTCAAGTAGGCAAAATGGTATACATTATTAACCAAATAATATAATTTTTTTTAGCTAGAGGGCAGATGTAAAATCAGCTTTCTTAAATGGTGATTTTCATGAAGAAGTGTACATTGAGCAGCACGAAGGATTTGAAAATTCAGTGCATCCACAATATGTTTACAAACTTAGGAAAGCCCTTTATGGTCTCAAGCAAGTACTTAGAGCCTGGTATGATAAGCTTCACTCATTTCTCATTGAACAAGGGTGCCTTGTTCGTGGAATATCTGGACTTGTTTTATAATCTTGATAATTTAATTTCATAAGTAGATTAAATTCCCTTTTATACTTCCATCGATTTAATCATGACCTCTTGTATCTAAGGAGAAATTCAGTCCCAATCCCCTTTGGATTGGTTTTACAGTTTTTGATAACAATTGGGTCCGTAAAGAAATAAAGAAAAATAATTTTTGGTACATCTTAAGCTAACTTAAACATTTCTTAGCAATACAATATCAATATAGATGTACTTAACAATATCAAATCGCATAAAACTAAACCAAGGATAGGGTTTTTCCAGGAAACGATTATGCTTGCAGACGTAAATCGACTTAAAAATACCGCCGATGCAAAATATAACCTCTCAACGGCAATCCCATTACTTCTATTATATGTAATATAAGTAATATAATATGTAATTATTATTGACGGCTCAATTTAATTCAATTTTGCTCTTTTTTAATCTTAAATTGAAATTAAATCTTTAACAATAAATTTAGGGAATTGATATTCACAGTCCACTATAATCCTAATACCCTCCACTTTCTCTATTCCTTAAATTAAAATTACAAAGTAACCATCACACTACATAGGGTTTATTTTTATAATTTTTAGTTCCATAATTGCCCTTCCCTTTAGGGTTAGGATTCTGGTGCCAAAAGGTAGAATTCTTCTGTTATTTCCAATCCTCTCTCCCTGTGCAAAAATGTAAGATCTCACTAATGATGGTGTCTTAGTTAGAATGAGTCAAGTTGTATTGAAGAAAAGTAAAAAATTTATGAATCGGTCATCAATCCTTCTAATTTCTTACTTTTGTTCTATTTTTTTTCATTAGAATATAATTTTTTGAGTTGATTTTGAAATATTTTTTCTTTTTTACCAATCTATCAAGAATAAATTTTGTCCATGGGGATTCTATGTTGAGAATAATTGACAAAATTCGTGTATGAGGAGGGGTTATCTTTAAATAAAAGGAGAAAAAATTAGGACTGTGATTAGGATATTAAAGAATATTCCTATCTCATTATAAAAAAAAAAACATTTAATTGAATTGAAAATTAAGGAAAGTTTATTTTTACTCAAATAGAAACAATTCTATATAGAAAAAGTTTGTTTGATTTTAGAAGAGAACTTAAAGAAATTACGAAAAAATAAAAAAACCTAATTTTCTATATATATTTCTTTCCATCTGCTGAGGTAAATTTAGGTATATTGTTACAGTATCTCATTAATATTATTATCAAGAATACGCAGAATTTAAGTACATATATACATAATTTTAACAAGTAATATGCAAATGGTAACAATACTAGGGACCAAAATTGTCAACATGCGACGCTTTCTAACTATCAACATACTTGTATGATAAGTTTCTAAAAGAGTCCAGAGAGGATAGAAAGCGAGTGAGATGTAACGGGAATGAATTAGAATAGTTTAGTCCAAGAGTGCTAATTATAGTCGTGAGATATAATGGGAATGAATTAGAATAGTTTAGTCCAAGAGTGCTAATTATAGTCACGCAAGCGATTGTCACATTTAGGATTGATTAGTTTTAAATACATTAATTACTTTGAACTTCTATTTTTATGAGAATATTATTTTTTAAATAAAAATACCCTTTTAAATTATTTAATATTCTTTCTTATTCTCTTCTTCTCTCCTCTTTTAATTGAGGATGTGTGGTTAGTTATGTGAATGTATTCTGAAAAAAGGAAAAAAATATAAATAGGATAATTCATTCACAAGATATGGATGGATTCGGGAAAAAAATAAAAGGAAGAAGGAAAAAAAAGAGCCACAAAAAAATCCGAAAAGAATAAAAAGAAAGGTAAAAAAAAAAAAAAAAAAATTTGATTTATTTCTTCCTTTTTTGTTTTTTCCTATATATATATATATATGTATATGTTTCTTGTTGTTTTTATTTTTTATTTTTACAACTATCCTTGTATAAATGGATTTTAAGAAAAAAAATGAAATAAAAGAAATGGAAATAATTCATTCACCAAAAAAGAAATATATACATATATAAAACTAATTTTGTATATATCTTTTTTAAATCTCAGAATTTATCTTGTTCTTTTTTATTCTTCTTTTTTAGGATTTTTTTCTATCCCTTTTTTTTTTTTTTCTCCTTAGAATCCATTTCTTTGAATGGATTATTCTATCTAACTTTTTTTTTTCAGCATCCATTCACATCACATTAGTTATTATTATATATATGATAAGAAGAAAGACATAATTTAAAAGGGTATTTTTGTCTAAAAAATAATATTAGTAGAGTTCCATAAAAATAAAAACTCAAAATAATTAATGCATTTAAAACTAATCAATCCTAACTGTCACTTTGAATGGATAATCGCTTACGCCACTGCGATTAGCACTCCTTTATTAGGGAATGACAATTATGATATTAAAAATTATAAAATTAAATTTGTATGGGATAAGGGCTTGTTTGTAATTTTATTTTGTGAGTGGGTAAGTGGAGCGTTTCAGTATTAGTGTGGAGCACAAATATTAGTTCCATTTATTTATTTTGCATTCTGAATAGAATAAATATAAGATGCACATACCAAGTTCAATTAAATTCAAGTTGCTCCCAATCAACTTGAATGCTTTATATTGATTGGTTGAAAATATCAATGACATGATATACCCAGGCGCCAGATGGACCTAATGCATTGGCAAGGGGCTATTCCCCCTGAATTTACCCTTATTAATTTTTATATTTTTAATTATATATCTATGAAATATTACTATCTCCCTTCTAAAAGTATTAACAATTTTTATTGTTGGCCCCCGCATAGTTTACATGCCATCATAGAAGGAGTGTTTGGATACAGTAATATCTCCACTCTTCGCGTAAAGGTTAATTCTGTGGTTTTGTCAGTTATTGCATGTATGACGTGGGTACTAACCCGTATTTCTTTATCCAAGTTTTTGTAACTTTCAGATTTATTAAACTCAACTCTCGCCACAAAAGCACAACCGACCATTTTAAAGATAACATATTAATTTGGCGTGTTAAAGCATTAGAGGCTGTTTTTTTTTTAATTTTTAATTTTTTATTTTTTTATAATTTTTCTAACCTCGTTGATAATGACTATACTATTTAAACAATATAATCAGTTTGTGAAATTGAATCCCAATAATTTAGTATGATCTTTTGTTAATCAGAATGATTGATGAAAAGAATACAGACCTTTTTTTTTAAGCAGATAATAAAAGAAACTAAAAACTAAGAGTAAACTTAACATCTCAGGCTTGAATGAGTCTCACTCCAAATCTAAAAAGAAGTTTTTTTTACATGTCCATTGACAAAGATGAAACTAGGATGAGCCTTCAAAATATATCCGTCTTCTACGATTATCCCTGAGAATTCATTCGTCAAAAAAATTAATAGTTATGGATCCGTTAACTTTTTAAAACTTTTAGTAAAAAATACCGTACGATGAATGTGATTAAATTTTTTATAAAATTATAAAATTTTTACTCGAATGGATGTATTGAATCATAATTTATTTACCAATTCTACGAAGAGTCAAGCCAAACTATTATTAATTTTTTAATATAATTATAAAAAAACTAAAGTTGTTTACTGCACAAGGACAACAAAAGGCCGTAGCGGAAAAAGAGATGGAATTGACAAAGACAGGTTAAAGCTGATCCTGAAAGAGAACATTAAAAGTTTGACATATATAAATTCCATTATTCAATTATATTTTGTGATAAAATTTATCTAATGAGAGTGGAATTCCAAAATGAGTAAAAGTTAGGTTAACGTTTGTCATGAAATAAAGATCGAATAAAAATTTATAAGAACAAGAAAAAATATATGATAAGAAAATAAAATAACACACACATAAACAAAATAAGAATTTACGTAGTTCGGCTATGCTTACGTCCACGAGAAGAAGACAGAATAATATTTCAGTATGGAAATAAAGAAATATAAGGCAAAGTGGCTCATACTCAAAACTCAAATACACCCACACACTCACTCTATAACTGATATTACAAACTCACAATTGATGATTTTGGATGCTTCAAATTATGGAGGGCAAAGACTATTTATAGCCAAAATGTGGCTACTTTGTGACCACTCAAAAGACTTGTTGAGCACATATTTTTGGAGGCCAAGAATCTTGATGACATCATGGGTGATGCAAGCGTCAAATTGAACATATTGAACCATATGTTCAACAAATCTCTACCTTGGCGAAAATTTAAATGAGCCATTGTATCTATGTTAAACAAACTGTCTTCTCCACAAAACAAATTAATTAAGAATTTTAGTTAAATTTGAGTCATCCTCAAACTTAACCCTTGGGCTCTCATTCTTCAACCCATGCATGTCTTGCGCATCCATAAGCATACCTCCAGTATTTGTGCCAAACTCTAAATGCTTACCAAAAGCAACCTTAGAAATTTCAAGTTTGACATCTTGTGATGACCTTGGTTTTTTAGGCCAGTGCGTTTTATGATGACCCATAAGATAACCCGAAACGATGCAGAAGCGAAAATAGAAACAAGCCTGTGACAGCCCTGGTTTTTCAAACCAGTGCGTCTTGTGATAACCCGTAAGATGACCCGAAACGGATCCGGAATGCGGTAGCGAAAATAGAAATAAGGTCTCTAGGAATATACAACATCCCTAAGACGCCAAGGTGACCTTCCATGAAGTCACGGAACTCAAAAGAATCAAATGCGGAAGCTAAGATCGGAAAAATAACAATTAAGCCCCCAGGGGCAAAATAGTCATTTCTGAAAATATAGATTCGGGTGCCACTGAGCACATTGCTAGAAAAACAACAAAAAACTAATCAAGATAGACTTAGGAATCGCATGATTCGGAGTCCGGACGAAGGAGAAGCGGCTTGACGAAGAAAAACAAGCACTTAAGGAAAAAAAGGGTAAATTGGTAATTATTCAGAAAGAGTTGGGTGCAACCGAGTACACCGTTGGAAAGATAACGAAAAATTAGTCAAGTTCAAAAAAAATTACACTCGATTTGGAGTCTGGACGAGGGAGAATCAAGTGTTTGAAGTTGAGACGTCGCGGTAGCCCGATAAAGGCCATGGCAACCCCATGCGCGCTCGGTGCCCATACGCACGCCCACCGGCGCCCCATGCGGCGCCCAATGGCTTGCACATGCTGACAGTAAGGGTCCAAAATAGATTTTTCAGAACTGAGGCTTGAAACGGAAGCCGAAACGAATTTTTCTGAAAAAACACGAAGAAGAAATCCCCCCTAAAATCGAATTTTCTACCCAACTATGCAAAAGGAAACGAAAAAAAACCACTGCAAAATTTCCAAAATGCCCCTAGATCAGAAATTTTGCATTTTGGAAATTTTGCAATATCTATCCACATCTGAGAGCAAAAATGGGCTATCAAACGAATTTTTCTAGAAAAACACGAAGAAGAAACCTTTCCCAAAATTAAATTTTCTACCCGACAACGCAGGAGAAAACAAAAAAAAAAAAAAACGTAGTGTGAAATGGCCAAAATGCCTCTAAATCAGTAAAGGCTTAAAAACTCAAAAATGCGACTTTACACCAAGTATGCATTTGACCCAAAATGCATTTCTAAGTTAAAACGAACGTGCACGCAAGTGTAATAAATGATTCTAAGCGCGCGAAAATGGTCCGCGGCTCCCGAGAAGCCTCGACTCAAAATTCGACCCCCCGACGGCAAAAAATGATAAAAATGAATTTGGAATTGGAATTTTAAAAACTAAAAATATAAAATGGAGTCAAATTACCGTTTGGCCCTTGGCCACACTTCATACATGATTAATGAGACCCTATGAAAGAATAAAAACGGAATTCCCAAACCCGATGCAAAAGTGATGAAGAATTGACTTACAAGATTTTCATAACATTTCATGAAATCAAGAATTATTTAAGATGCAATATAAATGTTATTGGCCTCCGGCCTCATCTCATAAAAGTTTAATACATCGTAAAAGTTGTAAAGTTTTGACATATAAGGTTACAAATGGCATTTCAAGCCAACCTTTACAAGAATTGAAACCTTCAAGTCTACAAATCATCCAAGCAATATGAGAATCTCGAACCTTGATTCCTGTATCTGAAAAATGTGCCCACTACGTGGGTGAGTAACATAAAGCTACTTGTAGGAGATGAACATGCAAAGACCTAACGTTTTACAAACTTATTAAGTTGCTATAGCTTAACTCAAATGGTCATTCTACCTAGCGTCTATGTTAAATGTGAGACTCAGGAAGCATCCTAAGCTATCTTAGAGCATTTCTAGCATAAACTACATCATTCATACAATTTAAAAAACATAGGAGCATGCAGTACAACGCAATAAGATAATCAATTTACAAGTATACGTACACAAGTATACACTCAATATTGAAATGTATTTAAGACAAGTATACAAGACACAAGTATACTAGGTTAACTCAAAAGTAAATCATTAATATACAAGTGTACAAACCAAGTACGCTAAGCAATATTAAAATGGGAATGCAACATATATATTAAAGTATACATTTCTAAGTATACTAAGCAATGTTGACATACATGGCATACAAGTATACAAATCCAAGTATACTAAGCATTTTTTATATATAAGGCGTAAAAGTATACAAATCTAAGTATACTAAGAAAGAAATGAAGTATCATGCATCCAAGCACAAATTAAAAGTAATCCACGATTACAACTAGAAATTGAATGCGAAATCAACAATTGGTGGAAAGACAAAGGACATAAGGTCTCAATGACCAAGCAAGTGGTTCCGGGTTACTAGCCCGCAAGGTACTACCTAGTGCGCAACTAAACCCGAAATACAATTGTTAAATTGGTGATTTTGGGTTATTAACTCTTAGGGTACCACCCGGTGCGCACTATATGAAATAGAGGGAACTCTCATCCCCCGTACTAGAGCCATGCCCTAGCTGTAACAATTTTCAATGTCCATATAAGCTTTCCAAAAATTATCAAGTTGTGCAACAAATATATCACATATACACAATGCACCAAAATCAATTACCATGCACAACCAAGTCATGGAATACACACAAGCCATGCCCTAGGCATTCAAGCTACAATGGCATGTTAAATGTCATATAAATAAAATGCGAATACTTACAAGTTAAATCATAACTTCAATTTATGGAATACTATTAAATCATAACTTCAACTTATGGAATACTATCATGTAATCATATAACAAGTTTCAAACTATAAATTAAGCAAGAATACAACATCAATGCCTAATTACCTCAATGGAAGCATAAAAGGGAATTTAATTATCTTAAGTAATTAAATTCTCAAGATTACAAAGTAACTCCAAATATTCTACAAATCATATATGTCAAAGGTCATATTAAGGCCTATTTTAATTTTATGATACAAGTTAATTCTACACTAGGTATCACTAGGTGAATTAAATTCTATACAAGGAAATAATTAAACAAAGTATTCAAGGCTCATTTAAATATTCTCAATTCAAGGTATGTTAATGAACATATCAAGGCCCACTTTAAAATCATATTACAAGCTAATTATACACTAGTTACAACTAGGTAAATTAAACTTAATGCTAAGAAAATAAACAAATAAAGTTTTCAAAACTTATTCAAATATTCTCTATTTAATATATATAATTGAACATGCCAAGCTCATCAATAATATCTAGTTAAAAATCCAATTAAGTGAATATGACACTTAAAATAAAATTAATTAATCAAATTAATTAATTTTCTCTAAATTTTAAAACATCTCCAAATGTCCTCAAATTCACATATGTTAAAGAACATACTAAGACCTAATTTAATATCACATTACAAGTTGATTCCATGCTAGTTACAACCATGTGAATTAAATTTTCATTCAAGTGAAAGATTAATTAAAAGTTGCAATTCTTATTCAAATCCTCCCAATTTAATATATGTTAACAAGCATATCAAGGCTTAAATTAATAGCATACTACAATTTAATTCCAAGCTATATACAACTATGAGAATTAAATCTTAACAATAGAAAATAATTAAATTAAATTCTAGAATTAATACAACGGCATGCTTACAAGTTGTATATGCTTATAAAACCATCAATACAACACATAATTAAACCTAAAACATTCCTTACCTTATTTTGTGATGAAATCACAAATCCCCACCGAAACGAAAATGCTCCGAATCCGCCGATACTCCTAGGTTATGTCGGGGATAACGAGAGGAAAAAAATTAACCTTTGAGGTACCATGAAAATCCAAACCCGAACTCAAAAGTGGTCTGAAATGGATTCTAATAAGGGGGAAAGGAAGGCCTAGTCATGGCCTTCGATAAACGTTAAGGCATGACGGCAAAATACCTATGGGAAGAATGTTAAAAAAAGAGAAGAAGAGTGGCAGCCCCTTTTAGGCTACCATGGCAGTTGTTGGTCATCCATGAAGAGGGGAGAAGGTCAAAAATGAAATGTCTCACCCCCCTTTATAGGAAAACCCTAAAAGTGCCCTGAAAAGGCCCCATCGAGTCCGGAAAAATGGAATTTGAGCAGACGTGCTCAAATGACAAAACTCTATGAACGAAAAAGAATCAAAATGAGAAAATATGAACAACGAAAGAAACGGCGTCAAAAATTGAGTCCCAAGTAGAGAGATATGCCCCAAACAAGTTTAGTGCTAACCGGACCGAAAACCCGAAAACTATAGGGTTCGACCGCAAGACAATTCTAAGAGTACACAACTCGACGAAATATGAAAATGAATCCCATACATAAATCCAAGCTCAAAATGAGATATTTTGCAATAACTTTCGTTAATTGCACAATGGTCCCTACAAAAAGGGATACCTGCAAAACTGCTCAGAATGAAAATATATTCCAAAAGATATTTTCTTAAAAACTCCCAAAATAAAATATCTCCAAAAGATATTTACGAAAAACATCTCAAGAAATAAAAATATTTCTGAAGAACTTTGCATCCATGCCCCTATGGACACCAAGAGCAACCAGAGTACTTTCCTACAAAAGTAAATATACGTATTTCGTGGAAACAACTTAGGATGAAGGTACATGAAGTCAAAACTTGTAATATCCCTAATTTTAAAAGGATATTTCTGGTATTTTATTTTTGTTTTAATTGTTTTTATTTGATTAATTGTTTTCCTTGTTTGTTGTGTGGCTTAAATTGCGGGTATTTTGTTAATTGTTAATTATTTAGTTGGTTGTTAATGGTTGTTTTTTTTAATTTCTTTATTTAAGTCATTGTTATTATATTTCTTGTGCGTAAATTTACGTAAGTTCATGTAGCCGGCACTGTTTAAACCGAGGTTGTTCAATGGGCCGAGTGGTATAAGAATTAGGGTTTAGAATTTAAAAGTCTATATATATGCATATTCTACGTTGGTTTAGGGTTAGAAACAAAACCCTAGTTCTTATAGTCACACTGTGAAACAGAGAGATACGTTCTCATAGTCACACTGTGAAACAGAGAGATACACAGAAAGCAACAGAGAGAGAGTTCTGAGAGTTTAAAAGGGAGCTTTAAGGAGAAAGGAACGGGGTTGCTTCTGGGTTGAACCAAGAGCACTGAAGGAGTGGGACGGCAATCTAGTACGTTGTCAGAAACTTTAGAGACAGTGGATTTCAGTTTCAAAATCTGAAACTACAGGCAAGTCACTATTCTTCTCCTTCCTTTTAGTTCGTGTTCTGTACATGCTTAGGTAGGCTCCAGGAATTTAAACTAATGTTAAAACACATTTTTATACATGATTATATGATAACTAAGTTCTCTGATTTACTCTGTTTGTAATTGCTTAAAGTTTTCAATTAAGTTTCTGCTGTCGTTATTTTCTAGAATCTGTTCAATGCCTACTAGGGTTTTGGGTTATGATTTAGAATCAATTTAGGGACTGAAACTTGATCCGAGAATAAGCAATAGAAGAGGAAAAAAAACAGTTCAGGGGTTCTGAACTTCGCCGGAGGCGAAGAAGATGAACCAGACGGAGGATACGACTCTCAACGGAAGAAAGCCGGCTCACCAAAGGGTGGAGCCGGCTCTAGGGATGAGAGAGCCGGCTCCACCCCCTTGTGGAGCCGGCTCCACAAGGGTAGAGCCGGCTCCAATAAAGGGTGGAGCCGGCTCCACCAAGAGGAGAGGCGGCTCCACCCATGGTGGAGGCGGCTCCCTCTTCTTTTTGTTGTTTTTCGTGCGTCTGGATTGGTTTGAGCAGAAGGGTTTTGTTTTAAATGAATTTTAAACTACTATGAATGTCGTGGACCTCTATTATAGACATTAAAACTACTTGGGAAGCATGTTAATAATAATCTGTTAAAGTAAGAGAACAACATAAGATTAAACATTAAGTTTGCATGTGGAAGGTTGGTCAATGAGCTTAAGTTGCTTACTGGAATTAGTAGAAATTCCTATTTACATGGTTTATTATTGATAATCCTGTGTAGCACTACAGTGAGCATATCTGATTGTCTGAAGTATTTATGTTTAAATTTGTGCATAGATATATGAACAGATTAGAGGAGTTAAATGCTATGTTTTACTAAACAATTTTAAAGGACTGGAATTTGACTGTTAGATCATATACTGGTTACATAAATTGATCATTCACATATTAGATTGGTTTGTATGTTAGTTCTGGAGTATAGTTAATAAGTGTATGTTATGCTATTTTGTTAACTATGTTGGACGGAGGATTGTATGCACCGGTATGGGACGGTGGCATACTAGGTATGAACTAGTTCAAACACTATGTTCTACCTAATCTGGATTTAATGATGGATTAACCAAAAAGGTTAAGTCCATCTCATATTTGTGTCATATTAACAAAACGATTGAATGATCTGTGGTGGTTTTAGGATGAACTGATTATACATATATCAAACCACAATACAGATGGTTGATATTTTGTATCAGGAGTATAAGGATTTTATATACATATTATATAATGCCATAGTATGAGTTTGAATCTCAGGACCATGATTAGGGCGCGTATATTACCTAGGATGGATAACTGGACATAGGTGTTGTTCCCTAGTTGGTCTAGGTACACATGACCACATTATTGTGCGATTTGCATGGTATCTCTACTCAGGCTGAGACAGACCTACTGGACTAGTGAACGTCCTATAGTGTGTACTATATATATACATATGGATTACTTTAGATATTGTTGAGTCTTCATAGGATGTATCTGCGTATCGGATTACTGTTTGGATCGTAGTAGAATAGGACTTGCATGTGGGCCTGACCCACTCTTTTATTTTTCAGGTGTTCGTCAGTTCCAGGGTTAGAGCTTGGACGTGCAGAGCAGATACAAACACTCATTCCTCCGATTACGTAGGAATCTTTGCTATGTTTACCTCTAGTTTCTATTTCAGATGTTTTAGTTTCTTTTGGGATTTTAATAAGGGGTCCACTGGATGGATTCCCAAGTTGTTAATATTTATATCTTAAGGATTTTCAGTTAGCACTCTTCCAGCTTATTATTTTTATTTCTTATTTTATCTTGTATTCTGTGTTCGATTATATATTAATTGTTTGATATCCCTCGGGTTTTGGCCTGGGCCTGATCAACCCGTGTCTCGAATCCGAGGGGTATCACAAAACTCAACTCCGAACATGAAAAGTGAGGTTATGCCAACAAAGTGACAAACGGGGAAAATGACGAAAAGTGCAGTGTCGAAAAATGAAAAATGTGAAAATGACGCGGTTCTTTAAGGAAGTTGTCAATCCAAAGGAAAGAGTCTCGGAAACCATTTCTGAGAGCTCGAGACGACACTAAGTGATGAGTAACCATACTCAGAAAAGAAAAATCAATGAAAAAAATTTATCCATAAAAATCTAAGAAAAAGGAAAGGAAGAAAAATGACCGGGTCATTACATATCTCCTTCAGCAACCTTCTCCAAGCGCCCACAAACTACCAGTTGGTAGTGAAAAGTCATCTTCTCACTCTTATGGAGAATAGGATGTCCTTGACTTTTACTCACATCTCTATTGTGACCAACTACTTGCCTCCCACGTATCTTAATGGCACTCGAATGGACTATCTCACTGCCACCAAGATTATTGCAAGTCAATATCACACCTATCCTTATAGGTTTGCCTCCCTGTAAGGACTGCTACAATTTCGGTTGCCATTTGAAAACGGATTTCATTTTCCCACTAAGTTGTGTAGTCCCCTTACAACCCTTTTGAGAACTAAGATCGTCACTCCTCTTTCTAACTCTTCTTTTGCCAAGACCTGAAAGTAGATTTCTGCTAGCTGTAGAAAACCCTGTAGAAGCTCTACCTGTTACTATATTCCCTTGGAGAAGATACAAAATTTTCACCTTGGTACCTTGTAACACCATAAGAGAATCCATCGTGATCATCATTACTCCACCTTCTGTTACAACACTGTAACCTTTGGAGTCTAGTACACCTACTGAAATAAGATTCATCTTCAGATCCGGTCCATGTTGCACATCTGATAATGTTCTCATCGACCCATTGTGTGTCTTGATCTTGACTGTTCTGTTGGTCCCTAAGATGCCTATGCCTATATTAAGGTTTACTCTTTCAATGACAACATGAAAGTAAAAGGGTTTAATGAAATTTGATAATGATGCAGTGATGTATTGGTGTGATCAAGAGATGCTTAGCATGTGGTGGAAGGTTACTCATTGAAATATCAATCGACAAAGGTACATTACTCACAGAATGTATCAAGAATGTCATTGCAGCCTTTGAAACTTAGAAATTCTGTAACAGCATACTTTATGTGCCTACAGCCCTTATCAAGGGCATTTCTGTCTTTATACACACTCCAACAGTCAAACTACATTTTCCTGAGAAGCTACATTGTGCATTTGAGCTCATATTTACAATGTGACAGACCAATCACATGATCCAAAACTGAAACATCAGTGTGTTTTTTAGTGGACTGTCAAAAGGCAATTGCAGGGGTATTTGAGTGATTCTGTATGGTTGCACAATGTTGACAAGTGCATAGTGGTCCTGGAGTGAGAGACTATGGCCAGCTTTACATTTTTTGCTGTTCAAGATCAAAAAGGTAATTCTGATATGTATAATTATTCATTGATATTGTGAGCTGATGTATACACTACAAAGTGAGTTGGAAATGGGGTAAAAGGGTATTTTCACTATGACAATGTTAGAATAGATTTCCTCCCGGATTAAAGGACCTCATCTCAATCCTATCCATTGGTTTTAGGGTTGTATCATCAAGGGTTTGAGTATAAATGCAATGCTACAGCTGTCTGCCTCTTGAGAGCCTAAAAATACAACTTTCATATGTAAGAGAGGCTGTTCTTGAGTGAAACATGTAGAGGACCTAAATGTTTATTTCTGAGTAGTGATTTAACAATATAAGCTTAGTTTAAATCTCAGAAAATTACTGTGTGAGTGAAAGAATCCTTGAAGACCTACAAAGAATTAAATGTTGCTGGAGTAGCAGCTGAAAGAAGGCTGCTGTCAAGGCTGATTTAGGGGCTAGGGTGATTGCAGAGGCTTGAGGTGCTAAGTGAAAGTTGAAGCAAGTTCAATACATCTATATATCACTGCTGAAATCAGGTATTAGCTCAAATTCACACATATGCAAAATATAGTACCTTAGAGTTGGTTGTTTGTGCTTTATATGATGAATTAGCTGTTGTGGTAAAATATATTGATTAAGTCTACTAAGAATTAAGTAGTCAACATCTGAGCATGTATAACTTGATGATTTAAAGCTGTTATAGTTGGATGAATCTTAGAAAATTGATTGGTTTCAGTAGTGACCTTCAGTACAACACTATACTAGGGTTTTAGCCTAAATAGTTGTGAATTGAGAACTGAAAATGTGATACCATGTTTTTATCATAATGATTCACACTTGAACATGAGTATAATGTTTATACAAGACTGTGAGAAGCTAAACTAACCCTTGGCAAGGTCAAATTTCCAAAATTGCCCCTTGAATCAGTGTGCTGTTGTTCTCAGTTTAAATAAGTCTGTTGTGTGCTGTTAGCCTCTGAAATATACATCGAACCTCTATATCTTACTTGGTTTTTGAATCCAATATGTTGAGTAAGTATAAAGGGATGTCTGGGAGTGGAGATTACAGAAGTTTAACTTGAATTGTGGAGCTACATTGTCTGGATACTATTGCTGCTACCAGCTGAAGTTTGACAGCTAAGATTAAACTGTTTTGGGGCTGAATTTGTTATATCTTGTTTTGATTAATGTTTTCATCATCTGTGCAAGTATATTATGGTTATATGAAGCTGTGAGAAATTGAATTAGAACAAGTCTCAGGTGATTTAACTGAAATACCCCTACAAGCTTATAAACAAGGGTTAATGTGTTCTAAGTTTTTTGAGAATTGAAATTGGGGTATCTTGCTCTATTAATTATTCTATTCATTGAGCAAGACTGTGTGAAGATAACAAGGCCTTAGAACTAGAGAAAGGGACTATATTGAAGTAATTCACTGAAGTGATGATTATACCCTTGAAGATGGTTTGAAGCCTATCAAGCAACCATTAAGGTTGTACTTGTTGTTCATTGTTGTAAATTGTTGAGACCAAGTTCATTGTGCTAAGCGAAGGCTGTGGGATCCTAGTACGAGTATCATTTGAAGCTGCAATGTGTAATTGAAGAAGTATTCATTGATTGCAGAAGAGAGCAAGCTACGGTTTCCCTTTGGGTTACTTAAGGCTGTGTATTGCATTCCTATTTTGTATTGCAGCTCAAGTTCATTGTATTTTGTGTATTGACACTTTATTATAAATGGTAGTGAGGCTTTGATACCTTACCCCATTGTTGATTAAGCTATTAAGAGCTTTGGAGTCCAAGCAAGGTCGCTTAGGACAGGGGGAGTGCATGTGTGCACATTGGTGAACTAGTGTGTGAGTATTGGTTGTGAAACTAATGTATGTTCTTGTACAAGGGAGTGTATAGAGAGTAAGATAGCTGAGTGTGTAAAAAAGTACTTGCAGCTAGTGGATGATTTATTGGCTAAGGCCAAGGACGAAAGTTTTTCCCTAGTGAGAAGGTTTTCCTTGTAAACCTTATGTTATGTATTTGACTTATGATTGATTGGTTTTAGTTTTATAGAGAGAAAGGTTTTAACAGACCAATTCACCCCTCCCCTCTTGGTCTAACAATTGGTATCAGAGCTTGTGGTTTGCTATCTTGAGGTTTAACATACCTACAGCAAAGATCCTACCAATGGAGGAAGGCCAAGATCCAAACATTGCTTGTGTCCTATCTGGTTTAAACTATGAAGAATGGAAAATTAGAATGGAAGCTTATTTAATGTTTAAGTCCTATGATTTTTGGGATGCAGCTATCAATGGTGTAAAAGTTCAGAGCACAAATGATTTCTTTAGTAATGATCTCAAAGCAAGACAAGTATTGGTTAGTGGTCTTAACCAACTTGACCTCACAACAATTAGGGATTGTCAATCATCCAAGGATATGTGGGAAGCTCTTGGGTCAGTGTATGAATCTACTGATGACCTTGAAGAACAAGAACCAATCAACATTGCTAGAAATGTTATGGACACTCAGTGTATCAAAACTTTAGTTCAAAGGGATGAAGTTGAAGAAGATGTTTGCTTTGAAGTATTCAAGTCTGGACTTTCCAATCTGGTCTCATTCTCCCTCAGTGAAGTATAGATTAAGGGAAATCTTGAAGAAGATTAGACAAGAAGATAAAAGATTCAACAAATACTACTCTCCTATGTTTTCTCTGAATCGTCCAAATGTCTTTCTACCATGACAGTAACTTGTTTTGGGCTGATTCTTATAATGACGGAAAGAATGACTACTCCCGGAGGATAGACTTATCTCCCGATAATCCTACCAATGGTGATCTAGTGGGTCTGAGTTTCTCCTTACCAATCTTCATTTTGTCGAATGTATCAAGGAAAATAATATCAACTGAACTTCCATTATCAATCAAGATCCACCGAATACTGTAGTTAACGATCATCATGGTGACAACGAGAGGGTCGTCATGGGGTTGTTGCACGTCTTTAATATCTTCATCTGAAAACGTGATAACAAGGTGTGATACCCCTCGGATCCGAGACACGGGTTAATCAGGCCCAGGCCCGAAGGAAATATCAAACAATTAATATTTAATATAAACTCAGAATACAAGATGAAATAATAAGAAGTAAAGAAAAATGGCTAAAATGAATTCTAATTGAAAATCCTCAAAATAATGTTATAAAAATCCAAACTCCAAAACCTCCAATTAATTAATAACTCGGGAATCCATCTAGTGGACCCCTAATAAAAAAATCCCAACTGTAAATAAAATAACTGAAATAAGACCCAAAGCTAAAAAGTAAGCAGTCCTACGTAGTCAGTGGAATAGAAGTCTGTATCTGCTCTGCACGACCAAGCTCTAACCCTGGAACTGATAAGCACCTGAAAAATAAAAGAGTAGGTCAGGCCCACATGCAAGTCCTGATCTACTACGATCCAAACAGGAATCCGATACATAGATACATCCTAGATAGACTCAACAATATCTAGAGTAGTCCATATATATATATATTACACACTATAGGACGCTCACTAGTCCAATAGGTCTATCTCAGCCTGAGTAGAGATACCATGCAAATCGCACATTACGTGGTCATGTACTTAGACCTACCAGGGAACAACACCTCTATCCAGCTATCTATCCTAGGCGATATACGCACCCTAACCATGGTCCTGAGACTCAAGCTCATACCATGGTACCATATAATAAGTATATAAAGTTCGTGTCCATCATAATACAAAATATCATCCAACTGTTGTAGTGGCTTGATATATGTATCACGATCCGTCCCAAAAAACCAAGTTATGTCATTTAGTTATTTACTGACCTGACACTAATAGGAGTTGGACTTAATTTCTATGATTATTCCACACCTTAATCGATTTTAGGTAGGACTTAGTATCTGAACTAATCTATCCCTAGTATGCCACCGTCCCATACCGGTGCATACAGTCCTCCAATCCACACAATTGATAAAAATAATATTTAATTAATTTATCAACAGTTCTCCAAAATATGCTTCAGTACAGTTTAATACATATATAATGGCTTTAGGTATTCACTACAGACCCTAAAAATCAAGCTCCAATTATTTAACCTGCTAAAATAAATCATAGCGTTCCAATTCTCCAAAACAGTCGATAAACCGATACAATTATGACAATTTATGTATCAATTAAATCCAAACTAAGCACAGTTAAATATAATTAATTCACCCTACTTATAACACTGAAAAAATATATATATATTTTTATATATAATTAGATTATTTATAAAAACTTTGCCAAGTTTCAGTAAATAAAATTAACAAAACAGTGTGCAACCTACCAGTTTTCTCTTAGGTTTTTTTCTTGCTCTAATCTTCCATCCAATTATGAATTTATATTTTTCCACCATAATACCAACCTTATACAGTCCTACACATCATTTAAAACAATTTAAATTAAGTGCATAAACCCAGAAAAACCAAACAATCCTTAAAACACACGTTACAGTATTTTTCAAGAGAGAGCAGGCTCTTAAAATAGGAGCCTGCTCCATGTTTCCCACCTAGAGTTGGTTCTAAGACACCAAGAGCCGGCTCTCCCCTTTAGGAGATGGCTCTAAGGGTAGGAGGAGCCGGCTCCTCCTCTTTTGGAGCCTGCTCTTCTTCCCTTAAGTGCCGTCGTCCGTTTCTGCATCGTCTTTTCCAGCCCAGTGATTTACAGAACCTCTGTAATGTGTTCTAATTATTATTCTAGGTTTAAACTTAGTCCTAAATAAATTTTAGACCACTGATATCCAATTAGAACATGTATGGAACACAAGTTTTAAAGCAACGATTACAAAACCTCCATTAGCAAATTTTAAGCAAGTCACAACAAATTAATTTAGACTAATTTAGTGTAATTAAATACTGTTCTAAGAACTTGTTCTAGGGTTCAAACTCAGCCCCAGATTAGTTACAAGGCATCTAATCGCATTACTAATCTCAACTAAAACAAAGCTTAATCGTAAACCATAGAAGAAACAAATAGCAGAACATCAAAGATTATTTAAAGCAGTTAATTCACGAGATTAAACAAAATTCATGTATGCATAAAAGACATGTTATTATGTTGGTTTAAATCCGTTTTAGCCTTAATTAAATCCCTGGAGTCTAACTAAGCATGCACAGAACACGAATTAAAGGGAAAGAGAAGAACAGAGACTTGCCTTTGAGTCTCAAATTTGAAACGCTAATTCCACGTCTCTGAGTGTTCCCTTGAACTGCTTTGCTAATCCCCCTCGTTCACTCTCTGTTTCTTAACACGGGAGACTTAAGCTTATGTTTCTCTAAAACCCTAAACCTCAATATTTTTATGTATTTATAGGCTTCAAGTAATCAAACCCTATTCCCGTTCTAACTATGAGTCGGCCACATTAAATCCCAAAACCCTAAGTTACGATAAAGAAAAAAAAAATAACACAATGAATTAATTAATTAAATCAATTAAATAAGTATGGTAATTAAAACAGTAAAACATAACTAATTAATTAAAAACACTTAAACAATTAAGTCCAATACACTTAAACAATTAATTCCAATTAACAAAATTAAAAACAAATCAATTAAGTTAAATAAATCAACACAATAGAAAATAATTAAACAACTAATCCAATAAAATGACACATAATCAAATAAAATGCAATTAATTAATAAATGAAATAATAATTAAATACCAGGAATATCCTTATAAAATTAGGGGTATTACACAGGGCCACCTAGACGAGGCATTTTTCGATGTTAAATCTGTACTCCAACTTTACATACCTCAGATGAGCTTCGCATCCTCCTGGCATGGGCCCTGCGGGCTGAGCTTGATTCCCCACTCACCTTGGTCTTGGTGGATTAGTGTCATTTCTGTCATTCCTTACAGTGAACCTTCGCATATGCCCCCTTTGGATCAAGTTTTTAATCTGATCCTTAAGGTCGAAATAATCCTTTGTGGTGTACTCATGGTCTTTGTTGAACTTACAGTACTTATCACGAGGTCTTCTGGTCGGGTCTGACTTCAGCTTTAGTGGCCACTTCAGATATGGTTTATCCTAGATCTATAGGAAAACTTAATCTATTGGCATATTTAAAGGAATGTAATTTGCATACCTCTCCGTGCTTCAATAACGAGACGCCCTTTTATTTTGGTTGACCGTGGGTTTCTTATACTTAGTTTCTTTTTTATCCTTCGCTGTTAAGGCCGGTCTTTTCTTGTCCACCTTCTTATCATCCCCTTCTTTTCCCTTTCGCGCACTCATGGTATCTTCAGCATTCATTTGTTTTTGAGGTCGGACCAATAACTCGGCTATGTTAGTAGGGGCTCATTTGATAAAGAGAAGACGAATCTCGAGGTTTGGAGTCCTCCCCTAAAGGCGATCAAGGCCACCTTGTCATCCGCCTCCTCCACCTGCAGCATATCCGTATTAAACCAACCAATGTAGTCTCGTAGTGACTCTCCCTTCTACTGTTTTATCGTGAGAAGGTAGGCAGCTGGCCTTCTGTGCCTCTAGCCTGTAATAAAATGGCCCAAAAAGTGTTTACTCAATTCTTCAACGGTCTCAATGGTTCCTAGCTTCAGCTTGTTGAACCATATCCGCGCTGATCCTTTAAGGGTCGTTGGGAAGACCCTACACATAATCTCATCCGGCACCGCATGCAGATGTATAAGCGCTTGAAAGGTCTCCAGGTGGTTGAAGGGATCTCTAGTTTCGTTGAAACTCTCAATTGAGGGTGTAGGTGTAAAAATTCACTTAACTAAAAAAGCTAAAAGAATAAATACAACTCATTCAAAATAAAATAACAATTAACAAGAATAATTCAGAGAAAAGCTTGTATTGTTCGATGATCTTTATTAGAGGACTAAGCCTCTATTTATATACAAAAAAATGGTGGAATTATGGTAAGATTCGCTCTGCTTGTCCTCCAATTCATTCCATGTATAATTCTTTACCTACAAAGTTCTTTCCTTCTATAACTCTTTCCATGCAAGACTTTTCTTATGTAGAACTTCCTTATATGAAGGATCCTTTGATAAGTAAGACTTGATCAATTTGAACTAAACTTGGGTCATATACAAATTGGGCCGGATGAGCTTTTCAGCGGTTGAGAGTTCAACATTAACAACATTGGGCTGATAGGGACTTTACTTGGGCTTGATTAGGATTGGGCTTCAATGGCCTAGCGAAGAATCAATAAGGTAATTCTTTATTGTAATGACGTGATGATTCTTATTGGAGGGGGATTTTTCCCTCCACAAAGGGCATCCTAAATTTGCCTGGCAAGAGGTATTTCATAACTGAGGGGCTGAATGGCAAGTTAGTCTTCTATACCAAACCATTTATGGTTGCAGTAACTTTCCCCTTCATGGCCTGCATCACATCTTCCATCTTCACTTTGAAATCCTGCATCTCTAGGTCAAAATGGGAAAACTCTTCCGTCTTTTTATTGACTGTCGTGTCTCCATGGGGTCAGGAACTCCGTGGAAGAGATGGATAAGCCACCTCTCCATATCGATTCCCGACCTGGCTTTGCTCTACTTGGTCTCATTTTGGGGAGGATTATTATCCTGTTCCTCAAGATTTCCATTACTAACGTTTAGATTCGGGAGATCTTGTCGTGGGAAGTTTTGTTAAACCGGTGGACTCGGTAGGACAAGATGCTGCAAGAGCGTTGCATTTTGTTGGATCAACTGGTCCATACCCTGATTTAGATTTTGGACCTGTAGTTCCAACGTTGTAAGCTGTTCATGGTCATTTGGGACGTCTGGGTGTTCACCCGACCCTTCCCCTTGACCGGATCCCAGCAACAATGTTCCTTCTCTGGTAACCATACCGGACCGCAAACGCATATACCCCAACTGAACAACTTATGGATTTAAGGGAATCGTCGTTCCCACCGATGGTGCCAGCAGTTGGAGTTGAAATTCGTCGCAACGTGGTACGACTTCGTTTCCTGTAAAATAAAGACGGCTGAGTCAGGCATCGGTGTGGTGCCGACCGCAAACCCTCCAACGATCAAGTTAGTAGGGGTTTTTAGATAGAGAATTAAACTGTAATAGTTAAAATATAATTTTTTGTATATACCTCATTCCATTGTTCCCTTGTATTTATGATGTTCTTGTCGATATAGGCTGTTGAGCATATCCTGCCTGTAAAGATTCGGTTTATCATTAATAACCACTTCCACTATCGTCGTTAACTGACTATCGTCATCCCTATCGCAGATACGTCATCATACGGAAGTTAAAGAGATCTAGCGGCTGGTCAACCCTTGGTTACTTCTATCATTAGGTCAAAGTAGATTTTATTTTACCCTATCACCTGTAATATAGTAGGAGATAACTATATATATATATATATATATATATATATATATATATATATATATATATATATCCCTGTAAAACCTCTGAAACAAATGAAGAATATTAGAATAATACATGGCCAACATTTGACACCAAAAATTACATAACCTGTCATTATATAACCAACATTTAACTTCATAAAAATAGCTATCCACAGTCCATAATCCATAAAAAACTTATACCAAGTCATTACATAACCAACATTTGTCACCAAAATTTACATAATCCATCATTACATAACAAATATTTAACTTCTTATGTGGCCATCCAACAAACCAAGTTACAGAGCATGCAATTAATCAAAACTATAAAGACAACATGCATATGATAGGCACTGTTAAGACAAGAACCAAACCAAGTGATTGACACAGTCTAGGTCTACCAGAGCGGGACACAAAATTATCACCAATTTTGCATTAAGTCTGTCATACAATAAACATTCACAGATCGATCACTATGGTTGCAGAAAGTCAGTAACATGCCATCTTATAACATGCAATCTTATAGCATGTGTGAATTAATTAAAAAAAAAAAAAAATTGGTAAAAAAGAACCCATTTGTTTTCATTCTGCCACAATTTCTCAAAATAACAAAATTGATAACCCCCATTTGTAAAAAAAAAAAAGTTAATTTCATTAGCCACAATTTCTCAAAATAACAAAATTTTGGTGTAAAAAAAATTAAAAAAATAGGAACAAAACCCCATATATTTTTGTAAAGAAAACAGGAACAAAGAAAATCCCATATTAATAAAGAAAATAGGAACAAAATTTTCTTGTAAAGAAAATAAAGAAAAGTCCATATTTAGAAAACCCCATAAAGAAAACGCCACATTTTCTTTACAATATTTTTTTGTAAAGAAAACCCTATTTTAGAAAAGAAAACATGAACAAAATTTTTGTAAAAAAAAAAAAAAAAATCCATATTGTTGCCCAAGTATTGACTCTATAGGAGGAGGTGAATAGAGTCTATAGCAAACAATGGCCAATTTTCGGATTTGCAAATTCTACTTAACACCCTCTAACAAATATGCAATAATCAAGATATGGACATAAGTAATTAATAGCATAAATATAAAGGAGATAAGGGAAGAGAGATTACAAACATTCACACGGTAATTTTAGCGAGGTTCTGAAACTCCTACTCCTCGGCTCAACCCCTCTTGAGACTTCCCAATCCACTATGGCACCTCCTTACGGGTGGAGAGCAAACATTTACATGAAACAACTCCTTGCTTCACTTTGCTAAGAGACAACCTCTCTTAGTCTTCCTTTGGGTCACACCAACCCTTACAAATATAAAGCTAGCTTGCTTCTTTTTCCTTGGGCCACACCAGCCTTTACAAATTGAAGATCAAATTTGTTGCATACAAGTATATCTCTCAAAGATTGATATGCAAATCAAAGCTCACAGCTTTCAGCTCACTCTAGAGTATATATATGAATAGATTGAAGCTCAATACTCTATGAATGATATGGGATGAGAGTGTATGATATGAATGATTAACAAGAGCTCTTTGGATGCTAGAAGATGTTTCTATATGGTAGCAACTTCAAATCCCGAAGTCCCTAACTCTATTTATAGAGTTCTGATGCAGCTATTCAAAAATATAACTGTTGTGCACGGAGTTTAAAGCAGAATAGCCGTTCAGATTCAGATCTGGGCAAGGTTCGGTCGACCGAAATGAAACACCCTTGTGTTTTGGTTGTCCAAAATGGTTTTAAGATTGGTCATCATCCTCAGTATCTCTGTTTCGGTAGACCGAAGTAAAACCCTTCTCTGTTTCGGTAGACTGAAATGGTTCAGGTTGGCCATGATTCATTATTTCGGTAGACCAAAATATAATGGTCTTGAATTGTTCTAAGTTAACAGGTGTGACAGTCTGTGCATAGGACATCTGCACATACCTTATTTTCATTGAAAACATTTAAGTAAATTTATATGTTCATTTACTTTAAGTTTACAATGTAAATAAGGAAGTACCCCCCATTTGGATTCAATAAAAAATACTAGAAAATTGAAATCCAACTAAATCAAAATGTAGAAATTCAGTTTTAGTACAAATTTGGATTTCCGACAGTTTTGGTAAAATTGAATCCTTATGTAGACTAATGTAGACTTGGTAAAAAATTCTGATAAAATCAGTTTAGGCTAGTTTAAGTATAAAGAGTTATTACCGGAAAAAATTATTTTGAAATAATCATTATTTCAAAAATTCATTTTTCACACTTAGCCAAAAACACAGTTTTTCATGTCGCGCATTCTAGTGTCCTAATGTCCGTTACCAACTCATGGTAATGAAGGCTTCTCATGCTTTAATTGTTGACCAATATGAATTATATGATTGATGTGCGTGGTCTTAGCATTTCTAGCACAAGTGATGAGTTCTTTCAAAGCTTATACAAGCTTGAACTAACTCACTTTTTAGCAAAGACTCCATATGTCAATTGTATATGAATGAAGTGCATAGTCTATTGCTAATGGATATAGGAACATATGAATGATGATATGATATGCATGGTCCTATAGAGATGAGCTTCAAATGGATTCATAAATACTTTGACATTGAATCCTAAACACTCACCATCCTATCTACCCATTTCTTCACACTTTGTCTATGATCGTGTAGGCTTTCAGGTAGACTTGTGTTCTTCCTTTCTTTGAGTTGCTTTCTTGCTCATTGTAGTCCAAGCTATCTTTGGATGGACTTTGCATTTGATTCCTTGCAACTTCATGTTCCTTTTATTTCCTTTGCTTTCCATAGATGTGATCTTGAGTAATGGAATACTTGGAATGATCTTTCGTGTTTCATTGAGGTCATCTTTTGAATGTAAACATTAGTCCTTAAACACCATTAATGGTTTGTTATCATCAAAACCTCTAAATTGTCCTTGGATGGAATCCTTAAGGTCAACACATATTTTTTTTTTTGTTTTTTTTTGTAAATTAATAGATAAAATAGTAAATAAAACAAGAACAAATTTTTGATAAAAAAAAAAAAAAAAAACACTTAATTACAAACTTTATATCCAACAAATTTCACGTCACATAAAATTGATAAAAAAAACCTTAAATCAGAAACCCTATATACAGCATATTTCACAAATTGATAATAAAATCCTCAATAAAAAAACCTAAGAAACCCCAAGTCAGAAAGGAAAAATGACGAGATCAGACTTACAGGAAAGGTCCTCTCGAACAAAAGCAAGCACGTGTGGTAATTGTATTGACGAGATCGCGAACACCAAATACCAAACACTCAGACCAAAACAACCAAATCAACCGAACACTGGTTGGTCTTGATGAGATCGCGAAATCAGCCAAATCAGAGCAGAACAACCAAATCAATCAATTCAGCCGAACACTGTTTGGTCCAGAACTAAGGTTTCGAAATAATTATGGTGACAAACTTAGGGTTTCAGAGAGGCAGAAATGGTGATACGAAGAGAAAAAATGAAAGATTAGAAGAAAGAGAGAGAGGCAAATGCTACATGGTTGGATGGTTAGAAGATTAGGGCATTCACGGGTTAAGGTCAATCTGGCACCAAGTGGCATACTTTGTGGCGTTAAACTTTCAGGGGCAATTGCGTCATTTTAATAAGTCTGATATTTTGCAATAAATCTGAAGTTAATATTAAGGGGCAATTTTGTCTTTTCATATGATTTTATTTGGATGGAATTTCTTTAAGGGGGTGTCATTGTCCCAAAAATAGGTAAGTTTCATCGCTGTGTCCTTTTAACAAATTTCAGGGGGTGCTATTGTACTTTACCCTAAAACATTTTCAGAAGCTAAACACAAAAAAATATTTTAAGAAACTTTGCCAAACAGGAAAATATAAAATAAATAAATATATTCCAAAAGAAGTTATCCATTTCTTTCTCCTAGTTAATATTATTAATATGCCTGATCTCTTCAATGCGACTTTTACTGAGTAGTAACAGGCACAATGATTTATTGCCTTCATTACAAGTTTGGAATCCAACAGAGTTGGATCCTGGCTCAGTTCGCCTACCGGTGAGTAAAGAATCTCAGTTCCAAATAGAACTCTGAAGTTTTCTTGTTCCGTGTTTAGTAAATCAAGCTATGAAAGGAGCCGGGTTTGGCTGCCTTTCAATCAATCAAGTGTTAATGTAAAAATATTACATGATTTCGGAATGATTGGTTTCAGCCAATCATCGCTTAAGTCATTTAAAAAGTTTAATTTTTTGTTAATGTGTAAAGTGTTGGGTGATGGAGACCAATGATCCAGGTCCCATTTAACATGGGAAAGCTTAAAATTAATCCATGCCTTAATTTTGAATTAGTTAGAGCATGTTAAATGGTCCCTGGATCATTGGTGTCCATCACCCAACACTTTACACATTAGTAAAAAATTAAACTTATATATATATATATATATATATATATTTGTAAATTTAATGTGTCAGAATAGATTTACATGAAAAATTTGAATTATTTATACCTTTTGTGTAAAAATATATCCTCCTATAATAACCAACCAGTATCATGCCTGGACCCTACATATTTTTTATAAACCTACTTAATATAGGGTTGATTAATGAGAAAGAGGAGGATAAAGTAAATATGTTGAGAGGTTAATGAGAAAGAGGAGAATAAAGTAAATATGTTGAGGTGGCTGTGTAAAAATGTTGTGTATAGGTGGCAGTATGTAAAAAGGTTGTGTATACGTAATAGTATAAATTTTACACAAAAGAATGTTTTAACATACTGCTGAAAATGCTCTTCTACAAATGTCAAATTGCATATTTAAAGGGGACATAGCAAGATTGGCAGAGATTTGGAAGGTAAATCTTTGAGATTTAGCTTTTTAAAAGGCACTTCTGCTTCAAATAGCGCGTGTGTTGTGTGACTTTTACACATTTTCTAAAGTAAAAAGGATGAAAAAACATGCAACCCCTTGATGAATTTACAAGAATATCAAAATTAAGAACACGCTGCGATCAAATAAGATGATTGAATAATCATTTATCCATCATCACCATCTCTCAAAACTTTTAAAATGTGCAAAATTGAAATTCAAAATACCCAATTTTCAGAATCTCATATATATAATTTCTAAGAAGTCTGTCCAAGATCTGATCGAGTCAACAGAAATGTTGAATCCAATCAAACAAAATAAAGAAATTCTGTAGACCTAATTTTTCACGATCACAATCGTCACAATTTCTTGAATAAATAAAAAGATATAATCCCTTGACATAAGAATTATTAAAAACACACCAAAATAAATTCAACAATCCACCATGAAAAAAAAAAAAAAAAAAAAAAAAAAAGGGGGGGATAATGTGCAGAAAGCCATCTGTAGTATATGTTTTGTTTGTTGAGCCGATACGAGTGTTCAAAAAAAAATATATAAGTTTGTTTTGTGCGCAATGTCTTCCCTCCTTTTTAAATACAAGCACTGTCCTTATTTTTAAAGAAGGTGCATGTTAGTCCATATTTTTTATAAAAATGTGTAAATAAATCCATCTAATCACTTTTTGGCAAAAAAATAAATATAAAAATTCGATTTTACCCCCTCACATGATGTGTATAATCCTCTCTCACAAGAACACCACGTTTGTTTAAATTATTTTTTTTTTAATAGTGTATGCTAACTGTAGGATTTATATATATTAAAAAATATTAACAAAACAATATATATATACACAAGTGAAATTGGGGAAGATAAAAATAAAAACAAAATCTAATTTAAATTAAAATGAACTGAAATTTCAAATAATAATAATAATAATAATAATAATAATAATAATAACAACGGGATTAAAAAGAAAATACAATAAATGCATAAGTGAATCTATTTTAACAAATTTTATTAAAAATATTGATCTGTAATCACTTATACGCTTTTAAAAAGTTAAACCAATATTCTTTCTACTTTTTTTAAATAATTTTATTTTTGTTTCCGACTACATATAAAAATAGAAATGATTAGAATATAATAGAAAATGTAAAAAATAAAAAGGAAAAAAATAGTGTCTCCGGACTAAATATAAAAACAAAAAATATTATAGTAGAATAGAAAAGGTAGGAATTAAAAAGGTAAATTACTAAAACTGGGCAAAAAGAAAGACAAAAAATAGTGTCTCGGACTACATATAAAAATAGAAATTATTAGAGCACAATAGAAAAGGTAAATAATCAAAAGATAAAATAAAAAATAAAAAACGAAGTATCACGGACTACATATAAAAAGAGAAATTATTAGAATAAAATAGAAAATAGAAAAGGTCAAAAATAAAAAGATAAAATCAAAAAGGAAAAAAAAATAGTGTCTTGGACTACAAATAAAATAGAAAATATAAGAATAAAATAAAAAGGTAAATTTCTATTAAAACATATAAATAAAAAATAATATACCGAAACACAATTATGTACTGAAACTCTTTATATTTTTAATAATAATATAAATATATAAATAGTTGATGACAATTGCAAAAATGATCATTTTACATGACGTATATTTTTACCTATTAATTTATTCCAGTGCCATGAAAGCATTACAATAATAATTATAAGTTTCAGGGAGTATTTGTACCAAATCGATAATATAAGAGGGTTTTAAACAGCAGCTTCTTCTTCTTCTTCTTCTTCTTCTTTTTCTGTTTTTTTTTTTTTTTTCTTTTTTTTTTTTTTGGCACTATATGGATAGTAGTATATGGAGGGTTTTTTGTAATTATACTAAAATTGAAATGACCCGGTTGTCCAATTCCTCCTTTTCAAGTCGGGAATCTCAATTCTTTAATTTGGATCTCAATTTTCGAAACCACTTTCCGATTCAAACTTTAAAATTTATTCTAAAAGTAAACCAAAAAAAAAAAAAAGTGAAATTGAGGTGGACTATATGTCCTAACCTCCTACCTCCAACGATTGATTTGGTTGAAAAAGATTTAACTCTGGTGCCTGATGAAAAATTAAATTTTTGAATCAATTCTTTTTAGGTTCAAATAATTTTTTAATCCACATTTGTGGACAAATTTGAGTTTTAGCTGCTTCCTGTGAATTAGTAGGGAGGAAGCCTCAAATTCCCTTATCACTAGGGATGGTAAACGGGCCGATTGGGTAGGTTTTGAATAGGGTTAAATATGGACGGGTCAAATATGAGTTGTGACCCATATTCAACCCGCTTTTAATCGATAAAATATTGGTTAGGTGAATATGGGTCGGATCAACCCGTCACAACCCGTTTTAGGGAAGAAAAAAAGTTATTATTTTGGATAATCTCATTATTATAGTTTTTAATTTTAGAAGAATTAAAGTTTGTAAAAATATGTATGGATAATTGCAAATCCTCTAACTTATTTTAAAAATTCTTTAAATTTAAATTTATTTTGAAAATTCTTTAAATTTATATTGCTAGACATGCATGAATGTAAGATATTATATATATATATATTATATGAAATTATCTCTAAACTTTTTTATAGAATAAATAATTAAATGAATAAATCAGGTCGTCCGACTTTGAAATACAGATGTAAATATAGGTTTCTTTCGAGTCATAGTATTACATACACGAGGAGTCTATAATGCAGAGAGAATCTTGGAGAGAGAATTTTAGTGAGAGATAGAGAGAATTTGGGTCCATGATGCAAAGAGAATCTTAGAGAGAGAATTTTAGAGAGAGATAATGGGAAATAGAGATAATTTGGGATCGTTTAAGAGATTTTAGAAAGGAAGAAGTGAATTTGAGTCAAATAGAAGTTGTGAAATTGAGTCTTTTATATAATGGGTAAAATATGGATCAAAATGGATAACTCATATTCAATCCATTTAACTCTCTATAAAAATGGGTTGAATATCACCCATTTTGACCCATATTTTAAAATGGTTTACTCATATTCATTTAAAAACGGGCGAATATGAACGGATTGGTGGGTCATGACCCATTTTGCTACTCCTACTCATTGGGAATAACCAAAAAAAAAAAAAAGGAAAAAATCTACAACCTCCTCCCGTTTGAATTAATATATTCTGTTTGGTGCTTGTTAAACCAAAAATGTTACTTCTATGATATTACAATTTTGAGTCATAATCATTTTGACTCATATTTTAAAATAATTCACCCATATTCATTTTAAAACAGGCAAATATGAACGGATTGGTGGGTCATGACCCATTTTGCCACCCCTACTCATCGGGGGAATAACAAAAAAATAAAAATAAAAATAAGAAGGAAAAAGTCTATAACCTCCTCTCATTTGAATTAATATATTATGTTTGGTGCTTGTTAAAAAAAAAAATGTTACTTAAATAGTCATACAATTTTGAGTCATAATCATTTTGACCCCTATTTTAAAATAGTCTACTCATATTCATTTTAAAACGAACAAATGTGGACGGATTGGTGGGTCATGATTTAGTTTGCCACCCTACTCATCGGGAATAACCACCTAAAAAAAAAAAAAAATGGAAAAAGAAAAAGTCTATAAACTCCTCCCGTTTGAATTAATATATTCTGTTTGGTGCTTGTTAAACCAAAAATGTTACTTCTATGATCTCTACAATTTTGAGTCATAATTACGGTTTACTGTGACGAGAGCTTGAAAATTTAAAATAAAAAGAAAATCGGATCATCGTAGTTCCAAGCAAAATGGAGGGTGTTTGTGTAAAATTGCTTTCCCAAGTCAGAAAAGTCATCATTCATCAACACCACCACCTCTCGATCTGTCTCTCATCATCTCTCAGAGAGAATTGAGGAGAGAGTACGAAATCAGAGAGCCAAGCACTGTTATCTCTGTTAATCTCAGTAACACGCCATAAAACATGTCTTCTTCAGGCTTCAGCGGTGATGAAACGGCACCGTTCTTCGGCTTTCTCGGAGCTGCTGCTGCCCTAGTTTTCTCTTGTAAATTCCTCTCCACTTTCCTTCTAGATCTCTTTCTCTCACTTTTTAGCTTTCGATTTTCCTTTTACTCTGTTTGTTTCCCTGGAAAATGAATTTTAAGGAAAAGGTAACATACATCAATACAAAATGAAATGGAATAAAAAAGATTTGTTATTCATTATACGGATAAAGTTTTTCCCGTGGAAAAAGACTACCCAATATGTGCATTTTGATCCTTATATGCATTGAAAATATATAACAACAACAACCACCCTTTTTCCCAACATATTTGGGGTTTAGTTTTAATATATAAATTTACAGAAATTGCAACAACCCTTTTTCCCAACATATTTGGGGTTGAGTTTTAATATATAAATTTACACAAATTGCACATTAAGCATGTTTCGTATAATTGTCCTGGAAAAGATTTTTTTGGAATAAAATATACAAAAATGGACTTGGGTTTGTTTGTTTGTTTGTCTATTTATGTAAAGGTTTCTTATTGGGATGATATATTAACTATTGACCGTATATGGAGTTCCATCTTCCTTATACTGCGAAAGTTTGATGAATTGATTTTGTGTTATATGAACAGTTTTTTTTTTTTTTTTTCGGTTTTAGTGTTTTTAGTGGCTTCCTTAAATCAAACCTCTTCTAGACATGATTTTGTTTTTTTTTTTTTTTCTTTCAAATTTTACTAGGAAGAAATGTTAGGGATTTAAATATTTTAAGTGATTCATATGGTTTCAAATTTGAAGGTATGGGTGCTGCATATGGAACTGCAAAGAGTGGGGTTGGTGTCGCCTCCATGGGAGTTATGCGGCCTGAACTCGTCATGAAATCGATTGTCCCGGTTGTTATGGCTGGAGTTTTGGGGATATATGGGTTGATTATTGCTGTAATTATTAGTACGGGTATAAACCCAAAGGCCAAATCTTATTACTTGTTTGACGGGTATGCCCATTTGTCGTCGGGTCTTTCTTGTGGTCTGGCTGGTCTTTCCGCAGGAATGGCAATTGGGATTGTTGGTGATGCAGGAGTTCGGTAATTTCTTTACTGGTGCATTTTGGTTTTCATGGATTTTGATGGGTCTTTGATTCATTAGTCGATTGCTATTATATAAATTTTGTTTATGCGTGTAATTTTATCAAGATAGGGCATAATTATCAAGATAGGGCATAGAAATATATCTTCAAGAGATAATGGCTTGTTTGATTAAGTTAATCTGAAAACATATTTTAAGAACTCTAAAAACAAAATTCTGTGTACACAGAACTAAAAGGACTGTTTTATGAAATTCGGTCTCTTTTTAACTCTTTTTTCAGATATTACTTTTTCATTTTGTGACAATCAAATGAATTTTCAATTTGCTTTACTTTTCTGTCTGAGAATAGAACTATTTTCAGAAACTGAACCTAGTAGACCAAAATTATGTATCTTTTTTGGAGCAAAGTGGGTAGCGTGAGTTATTTACACTCTAATTACCTTGTATAGTGCAAATAATTAACGTTAACGTTATTTACTTATCAAAAAAAATAAAATAATTAACGTTATTTGCAAAAATTGACATATTGCTATTTTTGGTATCTTATGAGAGGTATCTGATAAACCTTGTTGACAACATTATTTTCTGCCATTCCCCCCATTTTTATTCAATACTCAACTCAACACAATAAAGCATTTTCCCAATTATGTAGGGTCAACTACACGAGCCTTGTTTTTTCATTCTGCTATATCTAAGATCATAATTTTAGTCAAACCACATGTTATCATATTTTTCCTTACTAATTCTACCCATAGATCTTCCCCTTCCCCAAGCATCATCCTCAATGTGGACCATGCTAATCTTCCTAAGTGGCCTATTTAGTGGTCTTCTTTGCATTTGTCCAAACCATCTGAATCGATTCTCTCATTTTATCTCTTGTTGATGCTACTTCAACTATATCACGAATGTATTCATTTTTTTTTTTTTTTTTGTAATTTCTCGTCTTGTTGCACATACTAGACAGGAAACATACTCCTCCATTTATCTCATCCGGTATTGATTCTATTATTTTCATCAACTTTAATTTTGCCTTCATTATGAATAATTGAGCCTAAATAACGAAAATGCTCACCTTTTTTTTTTTTTTTTTTTTTTTTACCTCTTGATCCTCACATTTCACTTTATCCCTACTAGTATTTCTAGATTTACCTAAGTTATACTCCATATATTCAGTTTTATTCCTACTTATCTCAAACCCTTTTACTTCTAGAGCTTCCCCCTTAACTTCGAATTCCAGACATACTCCTCTAGTTTCATTAATTATAATAATATCATCAAAATGTAACATACAACATGAAACTTAATCCTGATTGTGTCTTGTCAGTTCATTCATAAAATGCTATTAAATTTTGAACAGATACCCTTTTACGTCTAGAGCTTCCCCCTTAATTTCGAATTCCAGACATACTCCTCTAGTTTCATTAATTATAATAATATCATCAAAATGTAACATCCAACATGAAACCTAGTACTGATTGTGTCTTGTCAGTTCATTGATAAAATGCTATTAAATTTTGAACAGATAAAAGCACATATAACACTGACCACTTTTGAAATTCTCATTCACTTTCTATTAAGTAGCCATTTTTTAATGGATGTCTAGTTGGATTTCGGTACAGGTTTTATCTATTTGGGACACTATTGGGGGTTAAGGGAATTAATTAGTGCTTCTTGGAATGAAAATGTGTGGAAATTGTTGAATGTGTTTTTCTCATGTTGTCAATGGTCATTAAATAACTTGAAGTTGGTTAAGTTTATACTTTTTGTGTCCTTAGCATCCAATAAATCTATGGCATGGCCGCATGGGGTTTATTACTTTCTAGTAACCTTTTGAATCGGACTCTCAACACGTATAATGGGAAGCTGTGTCCTAGCCTTGCATACCAACCCAAAGACATGGATCGTTTTTTCGATAGCGTTAGTAGATAGGGTGAGTAAAATGGATAAGTTTTACATCAATCGGGGAAGGATTTGTGTCCATTTACCCTTCTGTTAATGTCCAAAATAAACAATGGAAACTACTATCTGAAGAAACAGAGGAACACAATTAACTATCTGTGATGCAACATCTCTTTATTCATGGCATAGAGGAATGTGTAGTGATACCAAGTAGTGAGTCAAGTTGGCACTTCCACATCAGCGATGCTCAAATTTGTCATTTTATCCCTCATTTCCTTTCAATTAATAAAGACCTTATATAATTTGGCACTTGACATCCCAAGTCATGCATGAGCCACCACTTTTTTGTTTCTTGCATTGAAGGCATACCCCAAGAAGCACGGTCTTCCCAAGAAGTGAGCCTGAAACATGGAGGCCTGTGAATGACTCTGCCCCAGCCTTAAAAAGTGCACAATAACTAGGGAATGTTCATTTTCTAGTAATGATAGGACACTGCTAGTGACTTTTGGGCCTCTCATAGGCCTTAAAAGGACACATTTTAACTTAATCAGAGAATGCAGAGGATTGATTTCTTTTATGTTTGCTTGATTTCTCGTGTGGGACCAATTTTATATGTATTTTGATTATTGACAAATGGTGTGGGATTGTACACTTGAACTTGAAAGATATAGGAGAAGAATTAGGTTTTTGTTGCATGGAGGCATATTTTGGTTTGTTCTCTGATTGCCATTGAATGCAACTGGTTCTAGAAAAAAGAGTGGATAACAGTAATTAGCAAAATTGGTAGATACAAGCCTTGCAACGAAGTTAACTGCAGCGTGATTGCTGTTTTTGGAGATGCAGTGGCCCTTTATGACTGGTATTTCAAGGCAATTCTACAGTCTTTCAGGAGTAATTTAGATTGTGTTGGCGACATGGATTTTGGAAGGACATTTGATGTTATTAATGACATTAAAATATTTGCAGATGAGGATGTGAAGGTTGCACATATTTGTAGAGGAATTCCTATGGAGTGATATGGAACCTTTCCTCTAGGATAAACTTTAAAAATTGGAGGTTTCCTTGGAGAATATGTTTTAAGGATCACTGGAAAGGGGAGGAGAGGAGTTTTTTTTTTAATCGTATCTTTCTTCCCTTCTCTAATTAAGGGTGAACTTATATGGAAGTCCGTGTTACTTCTAAAAGTATCCTTTGTCCTTGTATAGGAGTAATTGATGAAATCTTGATAATAGATAATTTTGCATTAAAAAATTGGACTATTGCTTGTCAGCGTGTGCTATGGATAGCAAGCTCGAATATAGGTAGCCATTTGGTCACTTATGGTCCTTCCTCTTATTCCATCTTGATGAGCCATGCCTTGCTCTTTGAGAATGTTCTCGAGGGTTTGTTATGGGTCAGAATGGTTAGATATGTTGTGTTTGAGTGTCTTCTTGATGACTCGATAGGATTTGAACCTAAGGCGTATCCAACCCTGCTCCACACCACCCTTTCCCTTTACCACCTGGGCTAGAGTCCAAGCGTAAGGGTGGAATGTTGATGAGGGTCACTCTTTTCAAGATTTTTTGGATTTCATGGAGAGTAAATTAGTGAAGGATCACCAGCAAAAATGGATGTGGAAAAAATGATTACCTTGATTATTTGGACTAAGTTTTGGATCTTTTGCTGGTACCGGTCTTGCAATGTTTTAAATTTAGTCTTTGTGAGATACGGGGCAACCTTTTTTATGAGTTGGAGTTGGTAATAGGGCTTGTTTTGCAAGGTTCATTAGGTTATTTCCTTACTTTTTGTTGACATTATTTAAAGATTCAAGAGCAAGGGTGTGGGGAAAAGCATTATCATCTTCAGGAACCAAAGTCCAAGGGTCTTTGGAGTTCTTTGGGAGTGAACTGCAGAAGGATCTCGAGGATACCAAGATGCCACAAGAGGATGTGGAGTGTAGTTATATTATTCGGTTGTCATTTGGAGCTATTCTGTCCCTAGCCTAGCGATGTGCATGTTTTTGACTTTGTTAATAGATGAAAATTTTTGTTGTTAGTTGAGAGTTGGTTTATGATTTTTGTTTTCTCAGGCCATTGAATTTTTTCTTTTCTATTGGTAGGTATTTCTTATACTCCATTTGTTTAAAAAGATACTTTTGTACTTTGCATAAGAATAACAAAAGGAAAATGAGTATTTTTTTGCACAAAACACTGAAGATTTAGTGTTTAGTAGTGGAACAAACTCTCTTGAAAAGTATCACTTGTTACAGGGTTGGCTTGATTTCAGCTTTAAATGTTCTGATCTGTTTGTGCTGTGAAGATTTTCTTTCCTCCATATGTTTAATTGGTTTTTTAAATAATTGTTCTAATTTAGGGGTTTCTTTGCGACTTATGGAAATATGGTTTCACTAGATCGAAAAAATTATTTACCAGGACATGGTTCTTAAATATTCTGTCTCTTGCTAAAATACTTTAAATGAAAGATGTAGAAAAATTCATGAACTGTGAATCTTGAGATGGGGAATAACCATTATGGGCAGTCAGGTGAGGCATAACCGTGCAACTGATTGGCTTTAAATATGGGGATCCCGATCACCTTATCTAGAGTAGTTGTGGATTGTATGATTGATGACTGTTTTTGATGCAACTAATTTTAAACATGTTTAAGAATGGCATCCACAGTGTCTAGCTATATCTTTTATTGAGAAAGCTACTATCTGTATTTTGCATTCATGTGGATCATAGCATGCATGAGACCCAATTGCTATTTGGCAGGCATCAGAGGTTCATTGGAATATGAGAGAAAAGTCTGGCAGCTTTAGGATCTTTATTATTTGTCCAATGGAGCAAAGTTATCTTTAAATAAGCACGTCCTAGATGCTTTCCTATAGTTTTGTTTTCCTTTTTTTGAGTTCCATCGTTTTTTGTTAGTTCCATCATTATTACTTGTTGATTGGGTACTTCACAGAGAATTCTTATTTGTTGCAAAGAAAAGGTGTTTATATGCAGTATCATGATCTAGGAATGATGTGTACTCTCTATAGTGCTGGTTTTGACCTTTTTTTTTTTTTTTTTTAGCCATTTCAACTGAGCCTCGGGATATTGTAATTCATGTATGAGACTAATCAAGCATTTGAACTTAGTTTATTAAGTAGTAGTGAAAAATTTGATGTGGAGAATGATAGATATTGTCATATTGAAGAGGATAGTGGGCCAACAATTGGGTGAATAGCAATTGCTGGGGAATGCATGCAGGGTGCTCCTTTATGGGAGCAACGAAGTGGTATTGCAGTGAGTGTGCTTTTCTTTTAGAAAGATTTGGAGTGGGATCGGTAATTCGTTGGCAAGCTAAACATGACAGGTTTGTGGCGTGATAACCTTTGTTTAAGGTTCTTTTTGTGGATTTTTTGCCATTGCTAAAGAAGGAAGCACATGTAAGCCATAAGGAACCTCAATGGGGTGATATAGGATCCCTCTACTTAAAGAAATTTACACCACTTGTAGATTTTATAATATGTTGATCTTTTAGAAAGATCTTATGGCTTCAAATTAGGGTGAGAAGAGAACATAGAATGTGTTTGGGGTCTTTTCAACAAGTGTACATGTCAATCCCCTAGCCATCAACCTCTAGTTCATTTCATCGTAGGATTGTATAAATTAGTATCCTAGTTTTTAGTTGAGAGTTGTGAGAGAAAGTAACTCTCATGAGAGAAATTGGCAGTTAGGGTTTTGTGGTTTCTTGGGGTGGTGAGAATTGGGAGTGAGGGAAAAACGGAATGGGGGAAACATAGATTGCTTCATGGCTCCGAGTCTCCGACACGGCGACACCAGTAGGAAACTTGTTATTTGTGGATCGCTTTAGGGCTTGGGGGACTGATTGTCATTTGAATGTTATGTCTCTCTTTAATCCTCTGTAGTTTATCTTTGATTCAACGTGGATAAGCATCTTTTACATGTGGATGTTGGCAGGGGTTATGCTGTAATGCTAAACCATGTCAAATTCTGTTGTTTCTTGCATTTTTATCCCTTGTTCTTAATTATCTGGATTAATTGGATATAGGTGTGATGGTGCTCTTCCAAGTGCAACAGTTCCACTTCATATTCTCAGCCACTTGGCCTTGGGAGCTTCAAAATCAGGATTGTGTTTTATTTTCATTATCTAGAAATGATTCTTTTTTTTTCCTTTATGAAACTCTATGGAGGCTTATAGTGGAAATTGAAGTATGTTGCACAAGGTTTTTAGGTTTGAGTTAGATTGATGACAAAGTAACATGCAGATTTTTATCTATTTTCGTAAAATGTGGGCCTGATGCTTATTACAGGGTTAGAATTCATTCAATGATTCCATCATTTCCATTTTTATTGCATGCTGAACTTTGTTCTGGTTTTCCCTTCTTTTTCCCACTAATAAGTAGAACATTGAAGCCTGTGTCGTGTGATTATTTTCAGGGCTAACGCACAGCAGCCCAAGTTGTTTGTGGGTATGATCCTTATCCTCATCTTTGCTGAAGCACTTGCTCTCTATGGTCTCATTGTGGGGATCATTCTCTCATCCCGAGCAGGCCAGTCTCGTGCAGATTAAAGAAGGGCGATGTTGGTTTTCCTGCTAGTCTTGACATTGTAATCAAAATATTGAGATCATTGGCTGCAACTGGTCTATATTTATGTTAAAAAACTTCATACTTCCGTGAGAGTTCTTAATCTTCTGGATTCTGTAATGAGTATACTACCAATGTCTGATGATTGCTTTCATACATGTCGTTTTAAAGATGTTTTACTTTAAAACCGCTTTTTATGGAGATGTTAACCAGTGCCATACTGTATTACTGCTCCTGTATGAATTTTTCTTCAGGCTTCCTCTGTTTATGAGTAAGTTATGGAATGTGACGAAATGATTTATTTTCACTTTTTAATATTTATGAGTGTCGAGGAAAGAAGTGGAAAGAAAATAGGGGAGGAAACTTTACTTTTCTTTACCCCCTCCTCCCTCCCTCATTTGATTTGCGAGTATTCTTCTTTATGTTTCCTTCCTTTTCCTAAGATCCAAACAGAGCCCAATAAGAGTAACATATTGACTGGCTGAAACGTTCTTTATGAATTGGTTTCACTTTCAACTAATGAATTGCTCGCCTGTTGCGCACAATTTTCAGGTTTTTTAGTTTTAATCTTATGAAAGTGTCAGAATGGTATATGGTTGAAAATGGCGTATATTGTTTATTAATTAAATATAATTGTCAAATTATTTTAGATTAGATTCAACTGTACAATCACTTTCGAAACTCGGTCAAATTCATTAGCCGACATCTCTTAATAATATATAGCGGTATATATAGATATACATCTCTTCATAATATATATATATATATATATATATATATATATATATATATATATATATATATATCAGCTAGTATATCATCATAATGCACCACTCGATACATAGTCTTTCCATTCCATTTATTGTAGGTGATCTCAAAAGAATTCGAATTTTCAATCTTCAACAAGATATAAAGTGAGAGTTTTGGCAATCGGAATTGAAGGTGAAATTTTTTCGTGGTAAATAAAAAAACTTATAATTGGAGGGGCCAAATGGTTGTAATTATATTTTTATTTGAATATGTCTTACTATATATATATATATATATTCTAAAGAGTATTTATGTATGCCACAATCTTGTTCTCATTGACTTCATCCTTGCCTCAATATTGTTCTCATTATTGTTCTCATTGACTTCATCCTTGCCACAATATTGTTCTCATTGACTTCATCCTCGTAACACATAATTATTGGAAGGCTAACCTCAGAATTTTGCAATCAAACAGCACCATCGTTATATATATATATTTTAAATTCTTAATGTTTTTAAAATTTTAGAAAAATACAATCATTTATTTCCTTCACTTTTTTAATTTTTAGAAAAGCAGAGTTGAAAAATGCAGAAGAAAAGTAAAAACAGTGGGCAACTAAGAAATGACCATACCAAGTGCCAATCATTCCTTCTTTCTATCTGTCAATTCATATATATATATATATATATATATATATGGACAGTACAGGAGAAAAATGTAACAACGAATTCACTCATAAAAATGACAATATTGAGAGGACCTTATCATATATTATAATAAGTAACAATAATTTGTTACAAATCCATCATTAAAGATTATTTTATTCATCCTTATTAAATTTATTACTTTCTATTATTTTTTTTTAAATTATTTCTCTCTTAACTAAATATATTCTTGAAAATTTAATAAATTAATTAAATAAAAAAATATCTTCTTTTTTATACAATATATTCATAAAAAAATATCATCTTTTTCGTGCAATACTGTGATGAAATCTATGAGCGGGTGTGAGACACTGGATGAACTACCACACTTGTAGACTACTACGGGTGTCATGATCCTGCATCGCTTATGGAAGGTGAATATGAAGTGCTATATGTACGTTCAACACCATTTTATGACACAACGTTTTTTAAAACCGTTTATGACACAATGTTTTTTTAAAACCATGAACCTAACAGAATTCCGTAGTTAAGCTGGTCTGGGGGAGTAAAAAATTGACAATATTGTGTCGGGTTAGGTGAGGGTTGTTACAAATGGTATCAAACCTGCAACCTAACCGGAAGTATGGCCAATAAGAACGTTGAGCCCCAATGGGGTGATTGTGACGACCTCTGTAGACGGGTGTGATGTGGGCGGGTGCCGAGACACTGGACGAGTTACCACACTCGTAAGCTACGAGTGTCATGATAGCACGTTCAATACCCTTTTATGACACAACGTGTTTTTAAGTCGTGATACTCGTAAACCTATCTGCAAAGGATGGATTTTGTATCGAGTAAGGTGACGAGTGTTATAAATATATTCATGAAATATTATGCACAAAAAATAGTTGAAGAGAGTTATTTACAAATTGAGTAATGATACAACAACCGAATTTAATCAGCGAATAAGACCCGAAATTGCCACATAACTCACTCATTCATTAAATGAAAAATTTTACTATTTTAAAAAGACTACTTTACCCTCAAAATATCATCCAAACCCCTCCACGTTTTCTCTCTCTCAAATAATCAACCAAACCCTTCCTTATTTTTCTCTCAAAATTCCTCCATCTCTATCACTGTCCTACCCACCTCTCCACCTCCACTGCCACCATCTTTTTGTTCACTGATCTTTGCGTTGCCCCCACCCCTCCACTGCCACAATCCCTTAGCTTCACATCTCTCCCTAAAAAACTTTCAAATTTGTTCCTTCTCAATGACCCATCAAACTTTTTAGATTATCTATTCATTTCTATTGTCTTCTTTATTCAAAGAAGACCTAAATCAGCAGTACACCATGACATAGATGAGTAGAGCCATTTTCTTTCACAAAGCCCTAATGAAGTTAGAGATTAGGGCATATATGTGAGAGATGCGAAATTGAAGAGTGAGAGATGCGAAATTGAAGAGAGAGAGATAGAGTCAGAATCGGAGAGAGAAGAGAGGAGAAAAATTATGATTTATTTGCTAGTTTGAAGGTCATTATTAATTTTTCTAGTGAATTGCTAAATTGAATGTTGGATCAGTGATGATGATACAGTCGTCTTTGTTCATCGCTTGACCCAATTGGATTAACTAGAGATTGTAAATTATGGAGGGGAATTGCATACTTATTGATGAGACGATAAGGTTGTGGTTGATATATATATATATATATATATATATAGGGAGAGAGAGAGAGAGCCATTTTGAACACAAAGATATTTATTTGAGAGAGAAAACGTGGAAGAGTTTGGATGATATTTTAATGGTAAAATAGTCTTTTTAAAATGGTAGAATTTTTCATATAATGAATGAGTGAGTGACGTGGCAATTTCAGATCTTATTTGGTGGTTACTGTATCATTACTCTTACAAATTTGGAAGATAATAATTTTTTGAACTTTTTTTTAACTTATTTTATATATATATATATATATGGACACACACACACACGCATATTAAATTATTAATTAGAGAAAAAATCCGTTAATCACTTACATTTGTCATTTCCTCTCAAATACTTCTCGCTCACGAGAGGATGACAAAGTTGGTACAATATTTGATAATAAAGTACTCCACTTTAGTCTCCTCTCTTTCCATTTCTATTCTCATTTTTCCTTTTCCTTTTCCTTTTCCTTTTCTTCCAAATCTTTTCCTCTTCTTCCAAATCTTTCAATCCAAACGCACTGAGACGGCCTTCTAACTCTTCCTATTGTCCACCAACATATAGGGGCTGTGGAACTACAATTTATCCAACGGTTGCCTTTTGCGTAGAAATTTAGAGAGAGAAAGTAAGAGAGAGAGAGAGAGAGAGAGAGAGATGGCAACATCTGTGAGTGAAGGAGGGACAGAGGCAGCGAGGAAGATAGTATGGAACGAGAGGCAAAAGAGGTTTGAAACAGAGGAGAAGGAAGCTTACTTGCAGTATCAGCTGAGAGATGGAGGGAAAGTGATGGACATTGTCCACACCTTCGTGCCCTCAACCAAAAGGGGCTTAGGTTTGGCCTCTCACCTCTGCGTTTCGGCCTTCACTCATGCCAAATCACATTCCATCTCTGTCATCCCCACCTGCTCTTACGTCTCTGTAAGTTTTTCATCTCTCTCTGTATAGATATATAATTATATACATAATAATGAAAAAAAAAATTATAGACATAATAACATATATATGCAATGTTTTCTTTCTGGGTTATATTCACTTGCTTGCTATTACGCTTTGATATGGGTTTAATCTAGTAATTGTTTCTGATATCTTTGTGGGTTGCAATTATATTATTTGAATTTTGGGTCTTGTTGCGGGATTTAATTCTAGGTTAATTTCAAATGGATTTTGAATCTCAAATACATCCACGAAGAAAATTCTAAATGCCTTATTATAAGTGTTTGTAGGTCAATCATGTTGTATTGTTTATATTTATTGGAAGGTGTAGAAATGGATTAATCGAAGAAGATAATTCAGTTTTCAATAATATAATATTTGTGTTGTCTATGCAAATTAATCATAGGTTATTGAATTCATCCAATAAATTAACTAATAATCTATTGTTTTACAAAAAATAAATGGAATTTTTTAAGCGAGGAATATGGAATGGTGGATGTGCATGTACTGTGTATGCATAGAATGTAAAATTTGTGTTAGGATTAGACTGATTAGTTTTAGATCTTTACTATTAACTATACAATTGTCCTGTGTATTATATTTGGTACTGTGGTTATTCGTTGGTGTGTTGCATAAACCTATTTGAAAAGCGCAATGCTGAATAAATTATCAAAAGGAAGCAAAAATTGCTTGAAAAGCTCGTGGCCTTGATTTTTGTTTAAATTGAAAAGCTGCAGACTTTTTTTTTTAATTATTTTTTATTATTGGTAATGAAGAGAAATGGGAGTTGAAGTTTTTGATTGGAGCAAAAAGATTTTTATTGTATGTTTGGATTTAGATTGTCTAGCAAAAGATTGAGAGGTTTGTAAAGTATTCAAAAGGTTAATTTAAGACATAATTTATGTAATTTAATGAGCTTAAATGCCATTCTCAGAGTTGTCAAAATTTTGGATTCAAAGAATATAATGGGAGAGATTGTTTTTTCCTTTATTTCCTTCACTTTCTCTTCATTTTTCTTCTTCTTCTTTGGCCCTGTTTGGATTGGCTTCTGAAATGCAGCTTTCAGCTTTTCAAGCCCAAAAGCTATTTGTTGAGGTGTTTGGATTGATCAGGAGAAGAGCTTTTAGCTTTTGAAAGCTCTTCCTGCCGAAGTTGGTACCCACTAGCTTCTAGGAAACACTCTTCCTAAGAGACACAGGAAGCCATTTTTAATTTAAGTAATTTTTTTGTAATTCCCATAGTACCCTATCTTCTATGAGTAAACAAATTTTGTTTCAAGCGTATCCCAAATAAATACCCTACCATTTCACGATTTTTGTCTTCTAGGGTTTCTCTGCCCATGTTCTCTTGCAATTCTCTCATTGTTCAACTTCCTTAGTTTCCTCTTGACGACAGCAGTGACACTATAAGATATCGAGCATCTGGCAACCTCCACCAGGGACGAAAAACCATCTTATATTCAAGGGTCTGTGGTTTTTTTTTTGGGTTGTGTTCGTTCTTCAATTTTGGGTGTAAGCAATTGAAGAATGTGATATTTTACCTAATGATTTGTCCAGAAGCAAATATGCCGGTTCAATGGTCTAAAATTACATGTTATTCTTTGTTCGTGCGATGAATCTGAAGGCAAAGTTCAGTCGATACCCAAATGACAGATTACTCATCTTTCTTGGGTTTCAAAATTCCATATTTTTTCATTTTTTTTATAAGGAATTTTTTCATTTTTCATTTTTCATTCGCCAAGTTTTGAAATGATACATGTTTCAGATAAAGCATTCATCACATGGGGTTTCAGTTTCTTTGTTTTTCCCTGGATCTAGTTCTACGTACTTTAGATACCCTGTTTGTTATTGTGTTGTTTTTGAATGACAGATTTCTTATGATGCTCATTTTAGATGAAGCATTGATCACTCTTAGTGAACTACCAATAATCCTATTGGGTTGTTTTTTTTTTTTTTTTCCTTCACTTGTTACTCCGTTTATTCCCTCTCCTCATTCTTTTTTTCTTTTTGAAAATAAAAATAGAAGTAAGATGCAGCCCTCTCCTCAATCTATTGTTGTAAATTTTGTGAACTTCCATTAATCAAGATGGGGAGGTTGCATGTTCTGAATTTAGTATGGATGGATTGCAAGTTTTTGGCCATTTAACAATTGAAAATTGATAGCAAACCTTCCATGTACTATAGGTGACACTCTGAGTTGCCTTCATATAATTTTTTGGAATATACAGAAGATTATCTTGTTAATAGAGCTTTCATTTTTTTTTTTGAGAAGTAAATATATATTAACACAGGCACTCAAAGGGGAGCGAACCCTTAACAAAGCAAACAAAAGATGCAAAAGGCGCCATTACAACGATAAGTTGTCAACAAAATCCAAAAAACTGTCCAAAGATGAACAATTTTTCCCAATAACCTAAAAATAAAGAGAATGTAAAATATTCGACTTAATAACCCACGCCGGCGACTCCTTTCCATTGAAAGATCTCCTGTTCCGCTCCTGCCACAATCCCCACCATACACAAAGAGGGGCAACCCTCCAAGCTTTTCTAACCCTGCTGCCCACTGGTCTCCCTCTCCAAGCCTCTAACATATCCATCGTGTTCCTTGACACAACCCAATCTACCCCAAAAACATTCAGGATCATACTCCAAATATCCGCTGCCACTTTGCAGTGCAACAAAAGATGATTAACTGATTTGCCCGTCTTCTTACACATGCAACACCAATTAACTATTATTTGGCGTCTTCTTCTAAGATTATCGAGAGTAAGAATACTGCCTAGCACCGCTATCCACGTGAAAAAAGCCACCTTCAGTGGAGCTGAAGTCCTCCACATAGCCTTCCAAGGGAAACCATTGCTTATCGACTCCGTAAGGCTTTGGTAAAACAACCTCACCTCAAACACCCCTCTAAAACCCCCCATCCGCACCATCTCATCCCTTCGTTCCCCCTCCACCACTTGACTATAAATTAATCCCATTAAATCTGTAAATTCCAGCAGCTCCCAATCGTTGAACTTTCTACGGAATCTCACATCCCAACTTGCTCTCACATTCTCAAGCCGAAGATAATCTACAACCACATCATACTTATCCTTAACCATCCTGAAGAGACTAGGGAACCTACAAGCCAACACCACATCCCCACACCATAAATCCTTCCAAAACTTCACATGACGATCATTCCTAACTCTAAACCGTATCCGCTTAGAGAACTCATCCCAACCCCTCCTAATACCTTTCCATTAGCCCATACCTGCTGATGAAGACACACTTCTAGAAATCCAACCTCCCTCCTCTTCCCCAAACCGACAAGCAATAACACGTCTCCAAATCACGGACCTTTCACACCCAAATCTCCACAAACCATTTCCCTAACAAAGCTTTATTAAACATTTCTAACCTGCGAATTCCCAAACCTCCTTTTTTAATAGGGGTGCAGACTTTCTCCCATTTCACAAGATGGTACTTGAACTCCTCCCTTAACACACCCCCTCCCCCCCCCCCCCCCCCCCCCAAAACAGAAAGTTCCCCTGAATCTTGTTAAGTCTATTGATCACTGTTCTAGGAATCGGAAACAAAGACATAAAATATGTAGGAAGATTAGAGAGGGTGCTTTTGAACAATGTGAGTTTACCCCCTTTCGACAAGTATTGTTTCTTCCACCCGGATAACCTTTTTTGGAAACGTTCCACCACTGAATCCCAAACAGCAATTCGCCTCGTAGAAGAACTTAAGGGCAGCCCCAAATATGAAAACGGAAAAGACTCAACTCCGTAACCCAAAATAGCTGCCAGATCATGAATATGATCCACCTCCCCCACTGGAGCAATCACACTGTTGCCAATGTTAATCTTTAGTCCCGAGACAACTTGAAAACAGGCCCGTACACACCTCAAATGCCTCAAATGAGTCACACTTGCATCGCAAAAAACAATAGTGTCGTCAGCAAACAAGAAGTGAGATGTAACAATCTGATTTGGCGTACGTCCCACCGAAAAACCTTGGATAAAGCCTAGTAACTCTGCCCTTTTCATGAGTTTGCTAAAAGCTTCCATTACAATAATGAAAAGAAAAGGGGACAAAGGGTCCCCCTGACGTAAACCTCTCGAACTTGCGAAGAAACCTATTAGTGACCCATTCACTAAGATAGAGAAACGAGCCGTCGAAATACATTGATGAATCCACCCTTTCCATTTGGTTCCAAACCCCACCTCCAACAAATACAATAAGAACACCCAATTCACATGGTCATAGGCTTTCTCAATATCCAAGTTACACATAATCCCTGGCTCACCACTCTTGGATTTAGCATCAATACATTCATTGGCAATAAGAACCGGGTCAATAATTTGCCTTTCTCCAACGAACGCATTTTGTGACTCCGAAATGATCCCATCCAAAACTTTCCTTAGCCTAATAGCCAGGATCTTCGCAATAATCTTATAAACATAGCCCACCAAACTAATTGATTTGAAATCCTTAGCTTCAACCGCTCCACCCTTTTTAGGTATAAGGGTAATGAAAGAGGCATTCAAACTCTTCTCAAAACAACCCTCCTCGAAGAAGGCACGCATTACTCTCATCACATTTGCTCTCACCACCACCCAATTAAACAGAGCCCACCTCCCATTAGTTTGGTGGGATGTACGTACAAACTTATAGTTAAAGTCCTTACTTTGAGATTGAGGGATGTCTTGGATGGAGTTATTTCTGAATCCCAGAATGCTTTTATTGGTGGTTGACAGATCCTAGATTCTTCTCTAATTGCCAGTGAGTGTGGATGCTAGATTGCGTAGTGGCATTCCAGGAGTTCTTTGTAAGCTTGATGTTGAGAAAGCCTATGATCATGTTTGTTGGAGTTTTTTGCTCTATATGTTGGGTTTCGGGGAGAAATGGAGGACGTGGATTGAGTTCTGTATTTCGTCTGTGAGGTTCTCGGTTCTGGTGAACGGGGTTCCATCTGGCTGTTTTGGCAGTTCACAGGGATTGAGACAAGGTGACCCTCTCTCGCCGTTTCTGTTTATCATTGTTATAGAGGCTCTTAATAGGTGGTCGAGGAGGGCTGTGGACTTGAGGCTCATTAGGGGCTTCAGGTTGGGGAGAGATTTGGATCATCAGCTCGAAATCTCCCACATGCTTTTTACGGATGATACTTTGGTGTTTTGTGATGTAGATGTGTCGCAGATGAGATATCTAAGGTGTGTTTTGGTGTGCTTTCAGGTCGTTTCTGGCCTAAAAGTAAATGTGGGGAAGAGCACCTTAGTCTCGGTGGGGGAGGTGTAGGACATTTCCAATCTTACAGTGGTTCTAGGGTGCGGGGTCTCGTCTTTCCCCATCTCTTACTTGGGATTGCCCTTGGGTTCACTGTCAACAAGGGTGGGGGTTTTGGGATCCTGTGATTGACAGATTTGAGAAGAGGCTTGTCGGTTGGAAGAAATAATATCTATCCAAAGGGGGGAAGGTCACTCTCATGAAAAGTACATTGTCAAGTCTTCCTACATATTTTCTTTCTCTCTTTTTCATATTCCGGTCTCAGTGGCCGAAATGATAGAGAAGCTTCAGCAGAATTTCCTTTGGGGTGGTTTAGGGGATGAGTTTAATTATCATCTTGTTCGGTGGGAGCAGGTATGCATGCCTTTTTAGTTGGGTGGTTTGGGTATCAGAAGGGTGGTCGCGTTTAATAAGGCTCTTTTAGGGAAGTGGTTGTGGAGATTTGGAGGTGAATGCCATCGGTTATGGAGGAGGGTTATATCTTGCCGCTTTAGGGAGGAGAGAGTTGGGTGGTGCTCCCGAGTGGTTAGATTGTCCGCTGGTGTGGGTGTTTGGAAGCTTATTAGGAAGGATGGGATGATTTCTCCAAGCATATTAGATTCAGAGTTCGAGACGGCAGGGATATTTGGCTATGGGAGGATGTATGCTGTGGTGAACGTTCGTCGACTTTTATCGGCTTGATAGCGCGAGGATCACCTAGGATGTGCGTTTTCAGCAACATGTGGGAATTAGATGACATAACCGACTCGTTGGACCTGCTGTATGGACAGATGACTGATGGGGGAGGCCCAGATTCCCTCATTTGGGTCCCCTCTCCCCAGGGGAGATTTGAGGTTCGATCTTTCTTCCGCTACCTTTCGGGTTTCTTAGGGGTTAATTTTCCTTGGAAGACGGTTTGGCGGTCGAAGGCTCCCTTAAAGATGGCTTTTTTTGTTTGGACTGCTGTTTGGGGCAAGATTTTTACCCTTGACAATTTTAGGAGAAGATAGGTAACGGTCAATTGGTGCGATATGTGCAAGAGGGATAAAGAGTCAGTTAATCATCTTTTTTTACATTGTCAGGTGGCCCACGACTGTTGGAGTCTCGTCTTTGGTCTGTTTGGTATGCAGTGGGTTATGCCCAGGTCTATGAGAGGTTTGATTGACTCTTGGAGAGGGTGTGGTATGGGTCCTCACGTTATTCATTTTTAGAGGGCGGTAACACTATGCATTTGGTGGTGCATTTGGAAGGAACGTAATAGTAGATCTTTTGAGGGGGATGAATCTCCCGTAGGAATGCTAAAATACCGTATCATTAGCTGTCTTTTATACTGAGAAGGGAAGAAGAGAAAGGGGGGCCGGGGGGGGGGGGGTTGGGGTTGATGTTGTTCATCTTTGGATGACATGATTGATCTCTTAGGATCCCTGGGTCCTTAATCCCCTAATTTATGTTTTTCTGTATTTCTTTTGTATCCTCAGACACAACAGCAGCAATGGATGCACTCTCTTTTCTTTTTGGACAATACCATTGAATATGCCATTTTCTTCCACACTTGTAACATCTTTTCTTTGACGGTGGCCCTAGGTTTCTTGAAGCTCCAAATCTCTTCTTCTCTTGAGCAATAAGAGCTTGAGCCTGATTATCACAACTCTCTTCATTATTCAACTTTTCATTAGAGAACAAAGCACTCTTAACTTGTTCTACTGAGATGGTATCTCTCCCATAAAGCAAAGTATTGAATAAATGCTTATGGGTAGAGCGCACCGATGTTAACAAAATAATTGCTTTATCCTCATCACTTAAATTGACATTAACATTATATAAATCACAAATAATTTTGTTGAACTCACCAATACGTTCTTGTAGGCTTACTCCTTTTCTCCTAAAGGAATACAACTCTTGCTTCAAGACTAACCGGTTGGTGAGATTCTTTCCCATATATAGATTCTCCAACGTTTTCCACATGTCCGTTGCTGAATCTTCTTTTATCACATCATACACAATATCAGCTGCCAACAGTAATTGAATCATACTTATTGCCTTTGAGTTGATCATCCCCCATGTATCTTCCATCTTTTCCGGTTTATTACCCAAAGCTTCTCCTAACCCTTGCCGAATTAGTAAATCCCGTATCCGAACTTGCCAAAGACTGAAGTTTATTCTTCCATCAAACTTCTCGATCACGTACTTTCCATCTGTAATAGTTGCCGCTATGGCTTTGATACCACTTGTTAGGATCGTACACACACTATTGGCAAATAAAATAGATAAAAGCACACACAAGTCACAAGCAAAACGAGATTTACGTGGTTTGGCAAATTGCCTACGTCCACGAGCGAAGAATGACTATTTTTTCTTCAAAACTTGATTACACACTCTTTCTCTTTTCACAAACTCAACTCACCTTTTTTTCTCTTTACAATTATTTCTCTCTCTCCAAACCCATCTCTATTTATAGTCTTCAAAACTCAATTTCTTGTTAAACAAGAATTATACCACTTGTCTACAAGGAGTTACCAAATCAATCTCAACTCTAAAATAGAAACCTAATGAAACAATTTCTTTCACAAATTTCAGTCTTCCAAAACATAAAAGGAAACTAATTTCAGCAATTTTGAGCCACAAACCCAACAAGCATTACTGCCGAGCAAACCGGCAGTTCAAACAAGTCATAAATAACACCGAGAAACCCTTAGCAACATTTTAGATGCTAAGGGAATACCCCAAAATAGGGGTCCGAACCTAGGAAGAGAAATTAGGCTCTGATACCATGTTGTAAAGCATAAAACGGAAGCGAAGAGATAAATAAAACAAGTAGAACACACATATATTGCGTGGTTCAACCACTATGGTCTGCATCTACGACACAGAGAGAGCCCAAAGGACTACATGACCTTTATAATACTCTATCAATTCATACACAATACAATGGTGGAGGCTCCTTTTATAGGAGAAGAAATTATGAGAATGGAAAGAATTAGAAAATAGGAAACGAGGATTTTTCTTCACTGATTCTTCTAGTAACACCAAATTTTTAATAATAGGAAACAACATCAACTACTGAAGATTTTCCTCCACTGATTCCTCCATTAAATCTTCAATAAGGTTATTTTCAAAAGGTTTGGCTATATGGGGATGTTGTTTTGGGGGAGTGGCTTAACTCAATATGGAGTTTCTGAGGTTCTTTTCAAAAGGTTTGGCTATATGGGGATGTTATTTTGGGGGAGTGGCTAGAAGCTTGAGCTTGAGGGGCATACAAATTGTGTATCTAGGTTCTTTTGACAGGCTTAGATTAGCCTGCTTGAGTATGAAACTTATCTGGCTAATTTTAATCAAAATATCAAGCTAATGACTCAAATATTTTCAGGCTTATCTTTGTAAGCCAACTTTAAACTACATATCAAGGCCTGATCTCATCTAAGCCCTTCCAAGCTTTTATCTAACGCTCCACATGCTACCACATCATCATAGGGATTTTTTATTTTTTGGATCAATGAAATGCACATCATCACAGAGTTTGTGGTCTTCACAGATGGCATTTTAGGAGGGGGAAAAAAATGAGTTTTTGAACCATTGGATAAAGGCTCGCATGAATTTGAGGTGATTCTTAACTCAAGGAAAGCTTGCTATAAAAGGTTGGGATCATAATCGACATTTTAATTTTTAACTAGGAATTGCAACAGGCAAGTTTTTGGGGTGGGGGTCCCTTTCCCCATCCCGTCCCCGTTTAATATAGCATCTCCATCACTATTTCATTAGTGTTGAATAAATTTAGGTTTTTTGGCTAAATAATGTAAAACAGCCAAACGTAATATTTTTTTTTGGGTAAAAATGATTTTATTTTATACCAAACTAATCTGTACAAGTGGAGGTCTGAAGTTCATTGTTCTTTTGAAATTTCATTTACATCCAAGATCAATATAGAGTGAGGGTGCGAGTGAAAGCAGAAGTCTTCTAACTGTCACATGGCTACAAGGTCTGTGGTGATTTTTTAGTAGAAGCATGGGAAAAACTGGATTTGAAGGGAAGTTGAAGCCTGCAGGTTTAAGTCATATTCCGCTCTGATTTGTCCAATTTTTTTTATTAGTGGTGAACCTGCCCCTCCTTTGATGGATTGGATCCTCGAACCACACCACAATAAATCTTAATTCTTCAGAAGTGAAATTCTTTGTAGTAACTCTCAGCTATTAATTGAGCCAAACATCCTAAGTAGACGTGTTGTGCCTATTTTTGATGATGTTCGTATATTTAATATCATTTCAACATTTGTGGTGGTAGGCAGTTTTTCTCATGGCTGTTGCCTGGACAACCTTATGCCCTTCTGTATCTCTCATTATAGAACATCCATAGTTCAATGATCAGTCATCAGAATAAGTTACCTGGGCTTATAGAGTATCTCTCATTATCTAGATAGGCAGATATTGTTTGCCAGCTTCATGCTTGTTAAGAGCCTCCGATAATTTTAGAAGAGAGAAGACAGTATAGAACATCCATTGGATATTTATAAACATGCTTACTTGATTTAGCCAAAACCAAACAAAATGGATCTTTATGTGTACCTGTATGAATTATATTCCATCTACTTTTTGATTGTTTTGGTATTTCTTTATATAGATAAATTTATTACAGTGTTCTGTGAGACCTAGTTTATGTTCTTTTGCTTTTGGACTTGACTTCACCAAGCAAGGACTGCATGACTTTAACGTTTATGTTTTCTCTGCTGCATAGTATCTCCTTCTCATTATTTTGGTCTTGGCAATACTTTTGGCAGGACACTTTTCTTCCTCGAAACCCATCTTGGAATTCTGTTTTGTACTCGGAGGAGGGTCACAAATCTAATATATGAAGCTTCGACAGTGTCATGCCGTTACGCCTATTGACATGTTGGATATATATTTGTAATAAGCGTTGTGTTTTTCTTGCACTGACGTCTTTACACGGTCATGCTTGTAATCTTAAATGGAGAATGCCCTTGTTGTTCTTGTTGTGAAATAGTTTGTTTTGTAAACATATATCTGTGTTTTCAGCTCAGTTAGTTTGCAAATAATAGTTCTTTAAGAGTCCCTCCACCTCCACCTCCACCTCCACCCACACCCACACCCCAAATAGGAAAGATGAAAGATAAAACAGTAAGGTATATAAAACCATACAAAGATACATATTCTCCGTTTGTTTCCAAGTAAAATATTTTCCTCAAAACAAAATATACACATATATATATTTAGGTAAAAATATTTATTATTATTTTTTTTTTTATTTTTCGGTGTTTGACAAAGGTTTAGGCAATGAGAAGATTTAAGATAACATGTCAAATAGCTCAATCCACGAGCTAGGAACCCACGCCATTCGTTTGATAAGAACTAGCACCCAAACAACCATGGAGCAACCGAACTCTCCGCAAACTCAGGTCATAGCCCACTCAATAATCTTGTGACGACTCTGGATTTTTCAACCTAGTGTGTTCTGTGATGACCCGAACTGGATCCAAGATGCGGAAGCTAGAAACAAGACAATGGTCTCCCAAGGCACAACACACCTCTAAGATCCTAAGATGACCTTCCATGAGGTCACAGAACCCAAAGGAATAAGTGCGGAAGCAAGAGATGACAGGATAACAATTAAGCCCCTAGGGGCAAAATGGTCATTTCACAGAGAAATGGATGCTACCAAGCATACCATTGGAAAGACAATAAAAAATTAATGAATTTAGACTCAAGAATCACCTAATTCGGAGTTCGGATGGCAAAGATATCAAGTCCCGAAGTCGAAGGAAGGGAAACCCTATCCCGGTTCGAACCAAATTTTGACACTACTTTACTAAAATATGAATAACTTGAGTTATAAATGGAATATGAAGCTCTAATTGGTACCATTGGAAAGCTCATTTCGTTAGACTCAAGAACAGACCAATTCGGAGTTAAAACGAGTGAGATATGGTCCGTTAAAGAAGAGTGTCTAGTGTAGGAACAGTATCCGCGGGCGCCCGCCAAGGACCCGCGGGCGCCCTCCCAAATGGGCAGAACCGTGGGAAATGGTGCGGAGCAGCCCTGTGCATGGCGGGTGCCAGCCCAAATGGGCAGAAGCAACCCAAGACAGCAAGAACAGTGTTTTAGTAGAAATTTGAGTTTGCGATGCGGTTTTCGAGACCAAGATGACATTTTTCGGAAAAGCACAAAGAAGAAACTCCCCCTAAAATCACATTTTTTATGTGACAGAGTCAAGAACGGAATTTATTTCCCAAAAGAAATGCCCAAAATGCCCTTAAGCTAGAATTTTCAACAAATAGGTGAAATGAATCCGTAGGAGGCTCGAAACACAAACGATGAGGTTTTGCCCGGAAACGACCATGCACGCAAACGTAACTTACCTATTTAGACGCGCTACAATGGTCCATGACTTAAAAATACCACCGATGCAAAATCCGACCCCCCAACGGGCAAAAAGGCAAAAATGGAACTTGGAATGAAAACTCGGAATCCAAAAATACAAAACGGGATCAAATGATCGTTTAGCCCTTGGTCACACTTCATACAAGATTAATAAGACCCTATAAAAGAATGAAAATGGAATTCCCACACTGATGCAACCATGGTGAAGCAATGACTTGCGATTTTTTCAAGGTTTTCATAACATTTCATGAAGTTAAAAAGTTACATAGAACACAATATACATGTCATTGGCCTCCGGCCTCATTTCATACATATCAATTACATTGAAAGGAGTGTATTTAAGTACACATTACATACATGGAATCAAATATACATATTTTGACATATAAGTCTACAAAATGACATTTCATGCTAACATTTGCATGAAATGGAAATTTGAAAGCTACACGACATCCAAGGAATGCTAGGCTTCACGAACCAAGTCTTCGTACCTGAAATATGCCCCAGTATCGTAGGGGTGAGTAACATAAAGCTACTCGTAGGAGATGAGCATGCATCGACCTAGCATTTTACAAATTTATCACCTTAAGGTGAAACATGTTAAAGGGGCTCATGCCACCTAACGTCTATGTCCAAATGAGACTCAGGGAGCATCTTAAGTTACCTTAGAGTGTTTCTAGCATAAATCACATCATTCATGCATTTCAACAACATAGAAACATGTTATACAAAGCAACAAGAATCATGATATATGTATATACATGAAACAAGTCAAAGTTGGGATAATCCAAGAACACGATAAGAAGGATGCATGAATATAGATCAACATAGATTGCATTATCAATACAATTAAGCAAGATTGGAACACCCCATTTAACAAGACAAGGAATATACATGAAATCAAGGGTAATGCATAATATCTATGCTAATGACAAGGTTAGAGCATTCTAATTTACACGATAGGAGTCATATAAGATATCAAGAACAGTGCATAATATCTATGCGATTAACAAGGTTTGTGCATTTCATAAAACACGTCAAGGAGTAACATATGGAATCAAGGATAAGGCATACTATCTATACACGTAAACAAGGATGGAATATTCCATATAACACGACAATAAGTATACTTGGATATAAGTTAACAAGAGTTACATTATCAATGCAATTTACATGATTGGACTACACCAATTAACATGACAAGAAGTATACTTGAAATCACGAATGAAGCATAAAATCTATGCAATGAAACAAGATTGGTGCATTTCACATATCACGACAAAGACAAGGTGTGAAATCAACCAATGTAGAAACTTGGATATCGCCCGGATTAAAACCGTACTCTTGAGATCACTTTAGGGCTACTAACCTATGGGTACCTTTCCCCTAGTGCGCACTATAATTGTAGGAGGACATTCCCCCGTACTAGAACCAAGATCAACAAGTTGTGCAAGTCAAGATTGTATCAAATACAAGAAATGCATTAACCACGTTTCACGCACAACCAAGATTTTGGAACATACAAGTCATGCCCTAAGTACTCAACTATGATGGCATGTGAAATGTCAAGAAATCATAGTGTGCAACTATATAGACAACAACCATGATATATAGTGCTTGGAACTCATTGAAGAAAATATACCACAAGTATAAGATACATGATTCAATTATCTTCTAAGCAACACATGTGTAATTAAACCATTTCAAGACAAGTACATATTCATTAAATACGTTAATGAAACCTAGATATAAGGGGTTATGATTATATCAATGGGAGCATAAAAAGGGAACTTAATCTACTCAAGGGATCAAGTTATCAAGATTTCAAGGTAAGTTCAAGTGTTCTACAACAAGGCATGTCAAGGATCATGTCAAGGCCAAGTTCAATGTCAAGTTACAAGTTCATTTCATACAAGATGCAACCATGTGAATTAAGTTCCATACAAAGGAATTAATTAAATATAAGTTTCAAAACTTATCCGATTATTCTTGATTTGGTGTACGTGAAAGAACTCGTCAAGGAAATCATGAATACAAGGTTAGAAACTTAATCTAGCTCATGGAACCATTGAATGGATTTTAATTAATTCATTTAATTAAAATCTTTAGATTTTAAAAGTCATCTAAGTGACTTCAATTTAATGTATGTTATACAACATGTCAAGACTTGTTTCAAAAACACAATACAAGTGAATTACGTGCAAGATACGACCATGAGTATTAAACTTTAATACTAGAAAAATAATAATTGAAAGGTTTTAAAATCTAATCAAATATTCTAGATTTAATATATGTGAAACTACATGGCATGTATATCAAGTCAAAAATCGAATGGAGTGAATAGTACACTCAGGGTAAATTAATTAATTAATTAATTAAATATTCTCTAGATTTTTAAACAACTCCGATTACTCCCAATTTAATCTATGTGGATGAGCATGTTAGGGCCTAATATAATATGCTAACACATATTGATTTCAAGCTAATTAAGGCCATGTGAATTAATCTTTCACTTAAGATAAATATTAAATAAAAGTTTTAATACTTGTTCAAATGTTCCCATTTTTATACACGACAATGAGCATATCATGGAGTAATATAATATCATGCTACATGTTTAAACCAAGTCACGAGCAACCGGGAAAATTAGATCCCGTACAAGAAAAATAAATAATAAAATCTCTAGATTTTTTATTTAAGCATGTAATCATATTGTACAAGCATCAATATCATGCTATATAACAAGAATTAAACCTAGAACATCCCCTACCTCGATTTGAGATGAAAACCTCAAAGGCCCACCGAAATAAAAGTGCTCCGAATTCAACGATACCGAGAGGTTTTGTCGGGGACAACACCGTGAACAAGAATCCGCAAGAAGCCCCATGAAAAGCCAAACTTGACTCTTAACCCAAACTCAAGAAATGGTAGGAAATGAATTTTAATAAGGGGGAATGGTAGAGCATGTCGAGGGAAGCGATAAACGTAAAGGCCGAAGGGATTTCACTTAGGAAATCAAGTGGAGGAGAAGGTCAAAAGGTGGCAGCCAAGGAGCTTCCATGGCTGCCGGCCAAGAGGTGGAGAAAAAGAGTGAAAATCTGATTTTTCACTTTAGGGCATCCTATTTGTAGTTAGTCTCAAAAACTGCCTCGAAAGGGCCCCGCCGGGTCTGAAAAAGTGAATTTTGAGCAGACGCGCTCAAACGGCAAAAATCTATGAACAAAAAAGATTCAAAATGATAAAATATAAATAACGGAAGAAACGGCGTCAAAAACTGAGTCCCGAGCAGAAAGTTATGCCCCAAACAAGTTCGGCGGCAACCGGGTCCAGAAACTTTGAAACTGGAGAAAAATGACCAGAACGGAATTCTAAGAGTCCACAACTCAACAAAATGTGAAAATGAATCCCATACGAGGATCCAGGCTCCAGACGAGACATTTTGCAATAACTTTCGTTAATTGCACAATGGCCCCTACAAAAATGGTTAACTGGGAAACTGCCCCCGAATGAAAATATCTTCCAAAAGATATTTTCTTAGATGCCCCTGAAATAAAATATCTTTAAAAGATATTTACAAAAACACCCCAAGAATTGAAAAAGATTCTAAAGAATTGTGCATCCATGCCCCTATGGGCACCGGGAGTAACCAGAGTACTTTATTGCAAAAGTAAAGACACGTATTTTGAGAAAACCACTCAAGATAAAGGCACGTGAAGTCAAAAACCAACTCCGAGCATGAGAAGTGAGGTTATGCCAACAATGTGACAAATGGGGAAAAAGACGAAACAGGGAAAAGGACGAAAGACGCATAGTGTCCGAAAAGTGAAAATGCAGAAATGACTCGGTCCTTAAATGAAGTTATCAATTCACATGAAAGAGTCTCAGAAACCAATTCCGAGTACTCGAGATGACACTAAGCGACACGAAACAGAGCTCACAAAAGAAAATTAATCGAAAAAAATTCATTCGTAAAATTTTAGGAAAAAGGAAAGGAAGGCAAATGACCGGGTCGTTACAAATCTATATCGTATCGAGTATTTTGCCATACTAGTAAATATCACATGCTCAACTGAATACACACATACATATACCTACAATAACCGTAAGAAGTAGCTCGACACAATTGCGTCCTATTACATTAAAATAAACATGTCCTTTCTAAGATCATCGTTCTTTCGTATAATATATACTCACATAAACCATGTTCAACTACCATTCACTTTACTATTTAAAACATGATTTCACAAACCCTGCTCACTACTTGCTATCATACCACGAATAACATGCTTTCATCGTCAATAAACAACTTAACAGGTAAACACATAGTTCATTTATTATGCTTTAAAAGTCATATTACTTTCATTAATCAAATAGACCTTTCACACATACGCATTTCATATACATGGTTTAAATTACATATACACTTCATTTACATGGTAATGTAACACATTTTAAACATTTAAACACATAAACAAGTAACAAGTAAGCATGCTCTGATACCAAATCAACCCTCTACCCTGTCTAGGTAAGCCACTACCCGTCGTCTGAAAGATTTTCTAATCATGCTCTGATACCAAATCTGTAACGACCCAAATCCGGCGGATCCGGACTGCTAACCGGGTCCTAACTCGACCTGAGGACACCAAGGACAAAATGGTCATTTTGAATCTTACAATACATTAGGAGCCAAAATCTAGTCGTATTAGTCATTTCAAATTGTTTCAGGTCATGTGTGGATGAAAGAATTAACTCCATTTTCAAATCGGTTCACTTAGGGTTTCTAAGGTAAAATGGTTATTACGGACCATATGATGCATATGGGTCCAAATAACAGTCATTTAGGTCATTTATAGTCATTAGGATTTATTTACAAACAAAAGAAACACATTGGTTTTCAAGTTGCCCATTCTAGGGTTAAAAAGGGTAAAAATATCATTTTGGGCCATTCTGCTCATATTTCGACGGGGCCATAACGTTCCAAACCTCCTAAAGGCCATGTAGAACCCACACGATGAATTTCAGAGCCAACAAAAAAAGTAAAAAAAAGTCCCAAAACCCTAATACAGAACGCTCCGTGGACATCCTCGGAGCGTGATGCGAGTAATTTGTTACCCAATTAAAATCACCATTTGCAATAGCACATACCATTGTAGAATAATGCTATTATAAAGGATTTGTCAAACCACAAGGAATGCTAGTTTATGGCAACTAAGGTTGTAAAATTACTTTAAGTTTGATAAAAGAAATGATTGCTTGATTTGTTTGTCACCTAAAACTATGAATTTAAATTGCATAAAAACAATGAATAAAATGAATTTAAATGAATTAAACTTATAGAGATAAAGGCTAGGGAATTGACTTCACCAAAACCTCATAAACATGCTAACTTACATTTAACTTGATGATAAACAACTATGTATATAAAATGATGTGTAGAAGTATAAAACAACCACAACATCTTCCAGAAATTCGTACATTTCAGAACTAAGCATAACCCATCTTTGGTTGAAATGGTTCATCCACCTAAACTAAGTTGTGGTACAAACCATCCTCCCTAGGCATGGCCTATCAAGGTCCCTCAATTGTATGTTGAAACACATGAAATTCAATTGTCTATCATAAATTATCTTCAATTGGTATGGACGATTTACCTAACATAAATTAAACCTAAAGGTGTAGCATGGTCCATCTTCTTTAAGTATAATCTATACAAATTCTCAATTAACATGCCAATATAACCATTTCAAAAACTCATTCCCATAGTCACTATAGGAAAATAAAGTGTATAATTATGCCAATATGAATTCTAAGACAAGATATACATATTAACATAATTATATATGCAAATGAAGATCACATACATTAATTCAATGTAAAAAGACATCAATTCAATGTAAAAAACTTCTAAATTATGAAATCACATATATACAAGATGAATCTCCAAATTGAAAAGACAATTACAACATGTTTACTTGGTCTAGGTTATATCAATTTCCTAGGAAGGGAGTTAGTTCCTCATGGACATGGCACCAGCTTCAAGGATTGAAGAAGAAGATGATGAATTCCACTCCAGCCCCATGGATGCAAAACTCAACATGAACCCTAAAAATCCCCTCTCTCTTTGTAATATAATTCACTAAATATACAAATGATCATCAATACAAGCTTTTTACCCCTATTAATCCCAAAATGGGCTGCCAAACACCTCAGCCCGTAATATTTTAAATTCCCTAATAAAAGGGAACAAAATTTGACCAAGATAGAGTGGGACAACATTGCTTTCCATAGGTTGGCGTCCGGACGCGGAGTCCTGCATCTGGACGCGGATTTGATATGCTACTGGAGTGAATTTATTTTCAACTTTGTAATTTGTTTGCCCCGAATTCTTCTTGGTGTACGGACACAAGATTTATGCATGGAGTTGGTGTCCGGACGCAATGTAATCCTTGGGCTCAAAAGTGCCACTTCTTTGTTTGGTTTTGGGCTTGGCCCAATGAGTCCACTTTCTTCCTTATGCATTGCTGAATGTATCCATTGAATATTTAGGCCATCTCTTCTTGAAAATCATTTGATGTCGAGGCCCGGTATGACTTGTTCTTTAAAAGCCCTTAAAACCTTATTTTTATTTCTTTTTAGAGAATAAACTTGAAAATACACAAAAACACAAAAATGAAGATAATCTATATACTAAAACCAAATAATGGACTTAACTAATGCAATTAAGGGCCTTTGAATATGCAATATTTGGCGCCTATCACACCCTCAAACTTATATTTTGCTAGTCCCTTAGCAAAACTAAAATGAAACACACAATGAAATAACAATATTTCTCCTCTTCCGTGGGAGTGACGGTTGCATTTAGTATATACAACAAGCCTTTTAAACCCCTAGGCATCCTTAGAGGATGAGTGTAGTCTCGTGAGGGTTTAATAGGAATATTACCCACAAACATCAAAATTGTGCATGAAGCTCATTTATTTCCTTGGAATATAGAGAACATTGGAGAATGAACCATTATGTAGACTACCTGAAGTATATGAAGCATTGACAGAACAAAATGACTATTCAACTTTCACTTTTTATGCATCATCCTTATAGTCTATAAATATACTTCAAATGTCATATCTATAATAGAAATCATCTCTAACTTCATTTAAATTGAACCGGATTCTCATTATGTGGCTTTACCTTCTTTTTCAATTTCAAGACTCAAGTTTTCAAATCATTGATTTTTCCTTTTAAATGGGGTCTTTAAGGCACGAATTTATTCATTTGACATTTTTTTACCCTAATGATTGTGCAATGTCTAAGCCTTTTAAGCTTTCTAGCTAACCCATTTAGCAAGTGTTAGGCCAATAACTCTCAAATCAGATGGTCTTAGGGTGTTAAGTGTCAAGATACTCCGGAAAGGACGTAATAACTAAAGTTAGTAAGGCTACGAACCCAAACAAACCATTTTCTTTTCTAATGACCGTGCAATGTCTAAGTCCCTTAAGCTTTCTAACTAACCCATAGAGCAAGCATTAGGTCAACAACTCCCAAACTAGATGGTCTTAGGGTGTTAAGTGTCAAGATACTCCAAAGGACTTAATAACTCGAGTTAGCAAAGCTACGGACATAAACATGTCATCTTTTATTTTATTTTATTTTATTTTTCAATGCCAAAGATATCCATTCATTAGGATCATCAACTCGAATCAACTTATACACCATGTAACGTAAATTGGGTTGCATACCTCATAAATAAGTTTCCAGTATGCATGTGTGAAGTGTGAAGCATATTAGAGAATGATACTCAAAGATAGTCCATTTGAAACAATAAAACAACCATTTTGAACCCACATGTACATTTTAGCTTTTCATCATTTCATAACCATCCTTTACAAATATACAGAAAGTATTAAACACATGCTTCAATCTCCAACAAGTTCCAAAGATACAAAATCATTACTTCCATTTTTTAGAATTTTTTATTTTATTTTATTTTATAGTTTATATATATTTTTTATTTTTAGAATTTTAAGCAATGTAAAAACAAACACATATATATCCCCAAACTTAAATAACACAGTGTCCTCAATATGTGAAGACAAGTAAAACAAAAAAAGAGCATAGAGGGCATAGAGCAATAGTACCAAGTAGTAAAGGGATGGCAATGGCGGTCATGATTACACGCGTCTACGTGAAGTCCAAAAATTCTTCCCCCAAACTTGGGTATGAGAACTTGTTAAACACACTGATATACACATGGCAGCATAGGGCTCATTAGAAAATCATAAGAAATATCAATAAACAAGCATGTATTTATTAAAACAAAAGTCGATGAAAACATCAAAGCATGCTCAAAAGAACAATTCTGCACAACAGAAAGTGCAATCAAAGTCTAAAAACATAATCCCAAATTTTACCAAACACGGCCCAAAATAGTATCAAAATGCAGGACTGAAAAACAAATAACTATAGCAAATGGAAAGTCACTCCACCATCGAAGTAGAAGATGAAGCACCGGCTCCTCCGGGTGCCTGGTCAATCAAAGACTGCAACATTGCCTGCAAGACCTGTTGTCCTTCCCTAGTTTCCGTTACGAAAATCCGTAAGGGTGCCATCGATGTTGCCAACTCGCAGCTGAAGAGTGTCAAGACGAGTGCTAAAAGAGTCGTACTCTGCTCGTGTCATGGCAGGTGGTGGAGCAACAGGTGCAGGGGTAGCTGCCTCAACATCAATAGGAACATCCGCATCCCCTTAATGTAGCACATCACCAATTCACAACTGGCGACCTCGTTTTAATTGTGAGGTGCTCTTCTTCTACTCGGTAAGGTCATATATATAAGAACACATCTTTCTCCCTTATTTAATTACGGATAGCTTTGTAATCCTTATTTTTGAGCATTTTACTAATCAAATAAGGGAAGGGAAATTTCCATGTCATGGCATTATCTGACTGTTGAACAATTACATCATTGTAAAGCTTAAGAATCTGGTCCCAGATAAGCTGTAGAACACAAAACCAATAACCTTTTTCCACCGCATAGAGGGCTTTTAGAAAAACACCATTACGTTTAGAGTGCTTGGCAACCGGAAAAACATTCTTGGCTAGGATGAAATCTAAGAACCAAAGCCGACACGGAATGTAGGAATTGTTAGTGCTAGTTATATGGTCAGTTGTGAAATTGTCACGACAAATCTCATGCACAATGTCCGGAAGATCAATGGTGTCTAGGAAAATGCCATAGATAGGCTCATCATGCTCATCCAAAGGTGAATTCATAGGGCATTCCCAAGCCATGGCAATGTCATTGATGGTGAAGCCATAAGGTATGCCATCAATGATTGTCTTGATTACATTGGCTCCGTACAAGAATAGGATATATTGGAGTAAAATTACTGGATTAGACGCGGAAGGAAAGCATGAGTACATGGTTTAAATAAACCTTTAAAGCCACGATCTTTCAATTCCTTAACCAACCAAGTTGTTTCCGGGGGGGCTTTTGAATTCATGCTCGATGGTGAATTTGGACTCAAATTCAATTGGCCAATCAAACCAATCCAAAGTAGGAACCTCCTTGGAAGGCCCCTTGGAAGTGCAAGCACGCTTTAAAGATGTTTTAGGAGCCATTTGGAGAAGGAAAGTTGGTTCAGGAATTTCGTTGAACACGTGGTGTGCAAGACTGAAAAATAGAGAGCAAGAACAATGAGGAAATGGTTAGAACCCAAAATTTAGACATAAAAATCATCCACAATACACCCCAATTGCAAGCACAAGCCACCACAACATCAAATACCATCCTCCATTAGATACCCAAAATTGAAAGAGTGGAGGAAATTTTGGAAAACTTACCCCAATGAAGAGCCCCAGACCGTGCCTTTCTTGATGGAATGATGATGATGAGAGGAGTTTTTGGAAGAGGGTTGCTAGAGAGAAGTGATGAGAAGAGGAGTGAAAAAAAGGGCAAGAGATTGGGAAGGGGTAGGGTTTGGAGAAGTGGAGTCGAAAAGACAAAAAGGAAGAATGGAGAAATGAAAAATGAAATAGGTTTTTAAACTTAAAATTGGGCTCGGTTAGCTACTGGGCCTTGGCATCTGGACGCGAAGTCTAGCGTCTGGACGCATGGTGTCAAGGGTTGTGCGTGGCATAAGCCATGCGCGCAGCTGAGTGAGTAGATGGTGCTTGGCGTCAGGAAGCAGGAACTGGCATTCGGACGTGAAAATGCCTAGAATCTATTTTTTCATTTTGGCCGAACGGAGGCTAGGCCGAGCTTTGAAATTACCTAATTACAAACTTAAGCTCCCCAATGCCCTAAACACCTGGAATAATCATCGGAATGGAAATCGGAGCTCTCCTGTGAAAGCGCTATTTTTTGGGTCCGAAATTTCCGTGAATTTGAATATTTTGGAAAAAATGGGCAAGATGCGCCCGGATTTTTTTGAAATTGCTACCGAGACTTTAATATAACTAAAGAAAACCAAAATGTGCCTTGGAACGGAAATCGGGATGATTCCGGAGAAGTGCAAATTTTTAAGCCTATATTTAGCCATTTTTCAGAAATTTGGTCAAGGCAACAATAAAATGAGGAAGCTTTGGATGGAAAGAATTGCTTCCTATGAGTGCTAAATTTAACGTCGATAGCTAGACGAGATGAGAATCTAACTAGTCATCATATATTAGATCCGTCAAGAGGACGGTGTCCATATATCCCATAGGGACTAGGCTATCAATGTAGGGCTTAAGCCATTGTCCATTGACCTTAAAAAGATTCCCATTCTTTGGGTCTTGTAACTCAATTGCACCATGAGGGAAGACAGAAATGACAAGGAAGGGTCCTTCCCACCGTGAACGGAGTTAGCCTGGAAAGAGTTACGAACGAGAGTTGAAAAGCTAAACTTTTTGACCCGGAGCAAAAGACTTATTGACGATATGTTTATCATGGAATGCTTTAGTCTTTGCTTTATAAATTTTGACATTTTCATAAGCGTCATTCCGGATCTTCTCTAGCTCATTGAGTTACAATTTTCGATTAGAGCCGGCCTGATCAAGATTGAAATTGAACATTTTTAAGGCCCAAAAAACACGGTGCTCTAATTAAACTGGGAGATGACATGCCTTACCATAGACGAGTCGGTATGGAGACATGCCAATTGGTATCTTGAACGCAGTTCGGTAAGCTCAAAGTGCATTGTTTAGTCATAATAACCAATCTTTGCGGTCCGGCCTAACCGTCTTTTCAAGAATATTTTTGATTTCTCGGTTTGAGACTTCCACTTGTCCACTTGTTTGAGGGTGGTAAGGTGTGTCAACCTTGTGAGTGACAGAATACTTTAGGAGGATGAATCTAAGATAGCGATTACAAAAATGAGATCTGCCGTCACTAAGTAGTGCTTTAGGCGTACCAAACCAATTGAATATGTTTGTTTGAATGAACTTGACCACCGCAAAGTGGTCATTGGTTATGATTGCCTCGGCCTCTATCCATTTAGACACATAATCTACCGCCAAGAGAATGTAAACATAGCCATAAGAAGATGAAAATGGTCCTATGAAATCGATTTCCCATACATCAAAGTTTTCGACAATTAAAATTGTGTTCAATGGCATCATGTCTCTTTTAGACATGGCGCCAAGATTTTGGCATTGCTCACAAGACTTGCAAAAATTTTAAGCATCTCTGAATAATGAAGGCCAATAAAATGCACTTTGAAGGACTTTAGATGAAGTCTTCTTAGCACTGAAATGCCCTCCACATTTTAGAATGTGGCAAAATTTTAGAATATTTTGAACTTCATTTTCAGGGATACGATTATTTGATCCAAGCAATATTTGAAAAGTTCCGGGTCTTCCCAAAAGGAAATTTTGATTTGAGTGAAGAATCGGTCTTTCTCTTGTTTAGACCATTGGGATGGAATTTTTACAACTGTAAGATAGTTAACAATGTCATCAAAACCAAGGATTTGATCTTGAGGATCTACAACCACTTGGTTATAGCCAGAATAACCATCAAGAAAACAATAATAACTTTGGACGGCTAACCTTTCTAGGATTTGATCAATGAATGGAAGTGGGAAATGATCTTTCCTAGTTGTAGAATTGAGTTTCCAATAATCTATGCACACACGCTACCCAGTAGTGGTGTGTTGTGGCACAAGTTCTCCCATTAAATTTTTAATAACGGTGATGCCGAATTTCTTTGGAACAACTTGAGTGGGACTTACTTACTTGCTATTCGAGATGGGGCAAATGATTCCGCATCTAATGGCTTGATTACCTTTTTCATGACAACCTCTTTTATGTTTGGATTTAACTAACACTGCACCTCTCGGGAAGATGTGGCGTCTTCCTCCATTTGCATGCGACGCCAAAAATTGATGCAAGTAATTTGTTTACCAATTAAAATCACCACTTGCAATAGCACATACCATTGTAGAATAATGCTATTATAAGGGGTTTGTCGAACCACAAGGAATGCTAGTTTATGGCAACCAAGGTTGTAAAATAACTTTAAGTTTGATAAAAGAGATGATTGCTGGATTTGTTTGTCACCTAAAACTATGAATTTAAATTGCATAAAATAGTGAATAAAATAAATTTAAATGAATTAAAGTTATAGAGATAAAGGCTAGGGAATTGACTTCACCAAAACCTCATAAACATGCTGACTTGCATTCAACTTGGGGATAAACAACTATGTATATAAAATGATGTGTAGAAGTATAAAACAACCACAACATCTTCCAAAAATTCATACATTTCAGAACTAAGCATAACCCATCTTTGGTTGGAATGGTTCATCCACCTAAACTAAGTTGTGGTACGAACCATCCTCCCTAGGCATGGCCTATCAAGGTCCTTTAATTATATGTTGAAGTACATGAAGTTCAATTATCTATCATAAATTATCTTCAATTGGTTTGGACGATCTACCCTTAAATATAATCTATACAAATTCTCAATTAACATGCCAATATAACCATTTCATAAATTTATTCCCATTGGAAAATAAAGTATATAATTATGCCAATATGAATTCTAAGACAAGATATAAATATCAACATAATTGTATATGCAAATAAAGATAATATACATTAATTCAATGTAAAAAGACATCATTCAATGTAAACAACTTATAATTTAGGAAATCACATATATAGAAGATAAATCCCCAAATTGAAAAGACAATTACAACGTGTTTACTTGGTCTAGGTTACATTAACTCCCTAGGAAGGGAGTTAGTTCCTCATGGACATGGTAGCAGCTTCAAGGATTGAAAAAGAAGAAGATGAATTCCACTCCAGCCCCATGGATGCAAGACTTAGCATGCACCCTAAAAATCCCCTTTCTTTGTAATATAATTCACTAAATATAAAAATGATCATCAATACAAGCCTTTTTCCCCCTATTAATCCCAAAATGGGCTACCAAACACTCAAGTCCGTAATATGTTAAATTCCCTAATAAAAGGAAACAAACTTTGACCAAGAGAGAGTAGGATAACATTGCTTTCCGTAGGTTGGTGTCCGGACATAGAGTGCCAAGGTGCTTTGTTGCGCGTGCTCAAAGGAGTGTCATTGTGAAGCTACGGCATCCGGCGTCCAGACGCGGAGTCATGCGTCCGGATGCGGATTTAATTTGCTACTGGAGTGAATTTCTTTTGAACTTGGCAATTTGTTTGCCCCAAATTCCTTTTGGCGTCCGGACGCAAAATTTGTGCATAGAGTTGGCGTCCGGACGGAATATAATCCTTGGGCTCAAAAGTGCCACTTCTTTGTTTGGTTTTGGGCTTGGGCCAATGAGTCCACTTTCTTCCTTATGCATTGCTGAATGTATTCATTGAATATTTGGGCCATCTCTTCTTGAAAATCACTTGATGTTGAGGCCCGATATGAGTTGTTCTTCAAAAGCCCTAAAAACCTTATTTTTGTTTCTTTTTAGAGAATAAACCTAAAAATATACAAAAACACAAAAATGAAGATAATTTATATACTAAAACCAAATAATGGACTTAACTAATGCAATTAAGGGCACTTGAATATGCAATATTTGGTGCTTATCAAAGCGCTTGGTGGAAATCTTGAGGGCGCTCAAGAGGTGTCCTGAGCACCCCAGTGTGCGCACCGAGCACTCAGAGGAGCCTAGAAATGGTATTTTTGCCCTTTTCCCGACTCCGATCCTGTGCCTGAGTAACAATTTGGTCATTTTAACCATAGTACCCCTGTCCCAACTAACAAACATGAATAAATGTGGAAAATGAAATTAATACATAAATTTATGCTCTTGAATTATAAAATTTAGTCGAATCTATTTACATGTTCCATATTACATTAAAAGTGATCCAAATGAATACAAGCTACAATCATAGATCCTGACGGTTAAAATTACAATACTTTACAAAGGAATAAATAAGTTAAGAATCGGTTATGTTTCTTTCAATCCGGGATTTAAAGATGAAAAGATTGATATCGAAGCTTACTGAGTTGTTATCGATTATCCGAAGAAAGCTGGGAGTCAACATGGTGAAATTTGGAAAAATTCAAATGCCAAGGTTCGAGCCTAAGTTCCATGGCTCGAGCTCAACAACAAAAAGTAAGAAATTTCACTAAGGCAAAATAGCTCGAGCTCAGATCTCTAGGGCACGAGCCCAACCTCAAGGTGCTTGAGCCTTTACTTAAAAGCTCGAGCTAGATGTGTGTCGGAATATGAAAAGTTGCTTTAGAAAATTAAGCTTCTTGGACCTCGTGCCAAGCCTCAAGGGCTCGAGCACCTTTCCAAAGAGCTTGAGCCGAAAACCAAAAAGCACGAGCCCAAGACTTAGGGTTTAAGCACCATAAAGGAGGGAGAGAGCACTGTTAAAAGAAAAAATCCAAAAATATTTTAAGTGTTGAAGAAAAAGACGCTTCGGAAAAGATTTGAAGAAATTTGGCTAAGTATAGAAGTTAGGGTTTAAGCCCTGTTCCAAAAAGCTCGAGTCTATACCATAAAGCTTGAGCCTAAACTTCTAGGCTCGAGCCCTTGATGATAAGTCAGAACTTTAAGGTACGGGATTTATTCTAAATATGTCATCTTTCATCCTAGATGGGCCCAAATTACCCTAGAAGATCTAAAAGCCTGCCCAACCCTTATTAGAAGTTAATTCTTCTATAAAAGGAGGCACAAGGCCATAGAGAAACGGTCTCTTCTCCTAGTTATTATTTATCTCAATTTGTGGTGGCTTTTAGGGTTTCTTAGTATTAAAAGTGAAGATCCAAAGAAGAGAAGTGCAGTCCATGATGATGATGACCACAACAACATAGATGATATTTTGCGTCGTCATGAGTAGCTAAATCCTCTCTTAGGGCATTGATGTAACCCGATCTGAGTATTATGGTTTGATTGTTCTAACTTTGGTAATTTAATGATTTATATATTTTGATTGCATGATTATGAGCAATTGAGTCACATCAATTGAAGTTTTAATGAAATAATAATTTCTAAATAATTATTACCTTGTCTTAGATGTAACTGTTATTAAATTATTCTCAACCCATTATTAATGGATGAGATGGCGGCATAAGAGCTTCTTGACATTAATAATGGAGATCATGCAATGGTGTTCTAAGGTTTTTTTATTAATGAATGTTTTCATAGGCTATACTTAGGAAAGGCGAATTGTATTGCAAAATTAGTTAGAAGTAGGTGGGTGGATAGTTCGTTCTTACCAAAGATAGGTTATAGTTAGTTGAAATTCATGAAATATCCTTCTTTAAAACTATATTAAATGAATGTTATTGAGTTTAATTTATATAATATATAAATTGCCGAAATTTCAAGGTTGAATGGTTGACCATAATACGAGGATCATAGTGAAGTAAATCCCTAAATCCCTAAGAATCTCTCTCTCTGAGCTCTTTACTTTAGTTTAGTTTAATTTTGTTGTATGTTCGTGAAAAACAATCAAAAGATCTTTTCTCTCTGAATCAAAACCAGATTAATTGGATAATAAAAGTAAACACTCATCTCTCTGTGGGATCGACACCCTTAATATAGCCCTATTCTGTAAGGATTCATGCTATTGTGAGTGGTATAATTTGGTGTACATCATTACAAGGTTAACAAAAGAAGCTTCCGTCAACCCTAACTATAAATGTGAAGATCCGTCATTAATCACCTTTTTATGATAACCTGAAAAATGTTAAAGGAAGGGGTGAGTACGGAGGCTCAGTAGAAGATGCCTAAGGCGCCAACTTTGGACTCCCTTGAGCCATATATCACATCTTAGGGATAAAAGAGATCTAGGATCATACATTGGGGGTTCTATTATATTTATATCACAATGTCAATCTCATCAATGACATATATACAATATATCATAAATGTGAATGAAATTATAATGCAATGCACATCCGTCCCCAAACTTGGTCTCTACCGACCCTAACTCACACCGAAAACCGCTAACCTGCTTTATTGAGGCGATATTGTAACCATCCTTGGTTCCAAATCCGGCAACCATTTGGGGCCTAGTAATCAATTTTTTACGTCCTAAACTGGCACGCGCTCCCTTTAGGTCAAATTAGCACCGGACTAGCAAAATTCGGTTCTTTTTATAAAATTTCCATTTCATGCCCTTTTGTCCTTTCCCTTTCCTACCAAATCATGCATATGCATCAATCTCGTCAAATTGACTTCTATTTCAATGATACAATAGTAATGGAATCAACATGAAATTCTCTATACAATAGATACAAGCATGACATTCTCTACAATTTAATTTCAAACATGGCATATTATAGAAATCAACTACAGGTATAACATTCCTCATACTTTATCTATAAGCATACATATCATGGTTTTCACATCATTATCATAATCATGCTAGCATTTAGAATTTAGCATTCTTAGAACTTGGAAACATCATGCTTCACACTTAGTACATAAGGTACATTTATTCACTACACTTAGCATGCTTTCATAACATCATCTTCAACTATCATGTTATTTACAAAACTTGCATTTTATATAGAATAAATGAAGAATTAATGAAATTTACTTAATAAAAGGTAAAGTTTAGTGCATTAGGAAACCCCAACCTCAATGGAGCAAGCTAAATAAGCACTTAAGCCTACATATTTTTGAAATTCTCTTAGCCCATGTAACATTGGTGTCAAAATGAAGCTCTTACCATGCTCTTTAACTCTCTTCTATGACTTTAGCAAAATCTTACCCTAACCTCCTCAAATCTAAGCTTAAAGGTATGGAAGACATAATGTATATAGATATAGAGAAAGAAAAAGGAAAGTTTAGAGAGAGAGAATGGTTTGGTTGAAAATGAAGAGGAAAATGTGATAGCTTTGTCTTGAAATTAATTCTATGGCCCAAAACATACCACTTGTCAACATTTGGTTTAACTATAACTTTATGCCAAGTCGCACTTAACCAATGCAATGCCATCTATGTCCCCAAAATATCTCCTCAATGTATAAAAATAGATATATGTATATGTGTGTGAAATATCTATAACACCTCAATGAAAATGGCAAACTGGTAGAAATTCCCAGCCCAAAGGTCGCCCTGACTTTCGAAAATTTCTAAAAATAATCCCGTCACTTCTAATTGACTTAAAATAATAAAAAATGAAATTCTATAACTCTCGGCTCAAGAAATGGCCTAAATGGCCCTCAAGGCCGCATGACATGCAAAACGATGCACGAAAAATAAATAAAATAAAAAAATTCAAAAAATCCAAATAAATCTGGGACATTACATAGGGTAGTGGACAGCAGGGTTTGGGAGCATAGAGCAGAGTGTTTGCTCTTCCTCAGGCGGATGCTTTAGCGAGGTCTTCAATTTTCTGAGGTATATTTCATGTATTCAATTCTTGGGTTAGAGTTTTGATTAATACGAGTGCATCGTATTAATTCATTTCATCATCTTTTGCACATTCATTGGGGTTAGAGATCTCATTCAGGGATGAGTCTCTTCGCATTGATACACAAGTTGAAGGTCCAATGTCCTTAGACAGGGTTTGTCGGGGTTGCGCTATTGAGATAGCAGGACGAACGTTGGAGTTTGATTTTAACCTTCTCGATATGATGGGTTTTGATGTCATTCTTGGGATGGACTAGTTGTCATTTTTTTGAGTCACCATTGATTGCTTCTGAGGAAAGGTGACCATAACAAATGATGTAATGAGGCCAATGAGCCACTTTCATTTCAATGTATGTTTTTGTCCTCAGATTGCACACTTGAATGAGTATTTACATGTACACGCTTTGATTTATGATGTTAATGCCATGATTTGTGTTTCATGAGGGTTAAGAGTAGACTTTACACTTAGTTCATAGCATTTTTAGCTACCAAGGAGATGTGCGTGATTTTATGCATTGTTCCAGGTATGTTTTGCACTTTTTCAGGTTCAGAGCTTGAGTATTTTTCTCAATGCTCGAGCATTTTCTTCTGTGCTTGAACATTTTTTTCAATGCTTAAGCATTCTTCTTCTGGAGATTGAGCATTGGTTTGAGAGCTCGAGTATTCCATTTTTCGAGAAATTTAATCATCGTAACCCTATTTAAGCTCGAGATTTCTTCTCAATACTCAAGCATTTTTTCTCATAGCTCGATCATTTTTTTCATTGCTTGAGCATTCTTCATAAACTTGCATAATTGTTCACTATTTTTTCAAATGGCCATATCTCTTTCATTTTTAATTCTAATTGGGTTATTCTTAAGCCAAAATTATAGGATTTTGAGCTATTTTGTAACGACCCAAACCCGGGGGTCCGGATCGCTAATCGGGTCATGACCTGACCCTGGAGCACCCAAGGGTAAAATGGTCCTTTTGACCAATACTGTATACTAAGGGTCATAATAATGCCATAATAATCATCGCTAATCAATTTGGGTCACTTACGGGTGAATGAATCAACTTTATTTTTAAACTGGTCTCATTAGGGTTATAAGGGTAATTTGGTCATTTTGGACTGTGTAGCGCATTGGCAACCTTATAACTGACTTCTAAGTCATAAATAATCATTTAAGGTCACTTGAAATTGTAAGAAAACAATTTGGTTCGAAGTCGCCCAATTTAGGGCTAAAAGGGGTAAAAATAACCTTTTTAGACTATCCTACTCGTAACGAGACGCGACCATAGGGTTTCGTAAATCCTAGGGGTCATGTAGGACCCATATGGTGGAGCTCAGAGTGAAAGGAGGAAGTAAAAAAAAATAGTGTGTTGGTTCTAATTGCGAGTGCTCGGACAGGCCTTCGAACGTTTGGAGGGCACCCCCGACGTCCACCTTGTGCGCGCGTAGTGCATGTCGTGCGCGCAAGTCATGCCAGTCGAGCCCTCAGACCCTACTCCAAGTGCTTGAGGTTCCTCAGAAAATGGGGCTCTTGCCTCTTTTCACCCCCAACATTACTTTCGAACCTCCAATTGGCCATATTGACCTTAAATACCCTGTCCTAACTAGGGATGGCAATAGGGGCAGGTTTGGGCGGGTGTACCCTCCCCCACCCCCGCAACCTTTTAAAAATCCCGCCTCCGTCCCAGCCCAAAACCGCAAAAACGGTGGAACTTTCCACCCCATCCCTGTAACCGTTTAACATTTTTACCCCCGAGGGTACCCGCCCCGCCCCGTTTAAAACTATAATTTATTTATTGTTGAAACAAATTTGCTCTTTTTTTTTATTTTTTTTATTTCTCATCTTCAATTCTTTATCATTGCAACTTTCTTTTTAATCAAATTCAGTTGTTACTTTAATATTATTATATGGGGTACTTAATATATAGTGGTAAATATATATACTAATGAAATAAGGGTACTTATGTAATTTGCCTATCTAAACGGGGCGGGGCGACCTCCCCCTGCCCCCGCACCAAATCTGCGCTGATTTTTATTACATCAAATCATTCCCGACCAAATAAGCAAAATGGTCCCCTAAAACTGCCAAAAACGGGGCGTGGCGGGGTGGGTAACCGTGGGGGCAGGTCAAATTGCCATCCTTAGTCCTAACTCACAACAAGTAACCTAACCATTCCATAACCTTAAACATCTATAAAAACATTAAACAATTCATTTTACATTCAAGTCATTCCAAAGTATCAACATGGCTCAATTTTCATTAATTTAGTTTCAAAAGAATAAGGTTACATGATTAGGCTGTAAACGCCTCAAATACAATGCTCTACAAAAGAAAATAACTAGGACTAAGCATCGATCACAAAAGTTTACAAAAATACATTCATTGACCCTAACTATTCTTGTAAGGGTCCTTTATCAACTATGTCCTTGCCGTAACCTGAAAAATGATAAGAAAAGGGTGAGCACAACTATGGATGGCAACAGGGGCAGGTTTGGGCTGGTGTACCCTCCCCCGCCCCCATAACCGTTTCAAAATCCCACCCCCGTTCCTGCCCAAAACAGCAAAACGGGGGGACTTTTCACCCCATCCTCGCCCCCGTTTAACACTTTACCCCAGCGGGTATCCACCCCACCCTGTTTAAGACCATAATTTATTTAATATTAAAATAGATTTACTCTTTTTTTCCCCCCCTCATCTTCGGTTCTTCACCATTGCAACTTTCCTTCTAATTAAATTCATTTGTTACTTTAATATTGTTATATAGGTAAAATAATAATGCTTATAGGGTTTCTAACTTACCCTTAAACCAAAAAAAAAAATCCTAGGGTTTTTAATGGGAAATATATATACTAATCAAATAAGGTTACTTAAGTAATTTGCCTATCTAAATTACTATGATTACTATTTAAACACATCATACATAATATTTAAGCTATGATTACTTTTTTTCTTTTCAACTTCTTTTGTTAAATTTTAATTTATTGTATGTTAACATTTAGGAGAATTAACTTTCTAAAAATTTGTTTTTGATTTATTAAAAGTTTACAAATAAGTCTTTAAACTTTTTCTTATTTAAGAGTAATTTAATCTAAAACTAATTCAAGATCATATTAAATTTTCGGTGTAAGAATAAGCTATATGAGTCCGAATTAACCTGAACATTTTATCCAGAATCTAAGCCCGAGTTGCAAGTCCGAATTTAAAAGTAGAAGGATGGGTTATGCTTGGGTTGAGTAGTTAAAGTTGAGGATAGGGTTATGGTTGGGCTTGGGTTTAATATTTCTTATAGTGGGTAAGCTTAAGTTGTACCTCAAACCTGTCCAACCCGCCTTATTTGCAGCCCTATCAGCGCCACGAGAGAAGGATTGGCTAACTATCACTGACCTAAGGCAACTCCTTAGTGTCATTTGGGACCAAGGTAGCTAAACCACACATAGGGCAGTCTCCCTACGTTCCCTCTAGGTTCCATTAACCCTACGGACACAAGGCGACTCCTTGCCATTCGGTTTTCAAAAACCTCTTTCAAAACCTTTTCAAAATCAATTTATCTTTTCAAAAACAAATCCCACACTCACCCAATGCCAATGATATGAATGTCTTTAGCATTATGTCCTCGTGTCAATATGAAACTCACAATTTAAATATTTTATGCTCACATGTTTCAACAATAATTTAGTTGATTAACTCAACATAATCAACTTCATAATCATAGCATTTTGGACATATAAATGATATAGCAATGTCAATCAATCATATAATTTCACAATAATTCACATAAGCATATAATTCAACACATTTTGGCACATAGAGCATGTATACTATCATTGACAATAACAACCCTAACTATCATGCTTCATATTCAATAATTATACGAGTCAAGCACAAATATAAGAAATTGATTCACAAAAATCAAAGAATATGGGCTTTAGAAACCCTAACCTCAAATTGAAGAGATAAGCCCTAAAATTCCTCCAAAATTCAAAATTGCCAAAATCACCCAAATGAAAATCCGCTCCGATCAAATCATAGCTCTCGTCGAATTCGTTAACTTTGCCTTTAATGACAATAATCAATTTATGAAGGAAGGAGGTGAGATTGGAGCTTGAAGTTGGAGATTTTAGAGAGATAAAGAGTTTCTAGAGAGAGAGAGAGAGTGCCTCGGCAGAAGAAACCAGAAAATGGTCCAAAATATCAGCATACATGGCCTATATGCAATGGTGTGGTCAACACGGGTCCCACTTTGACCCTCCAGCCCTTTTATGTATATATACCTCCAAATTCTGCTATAACCATGAAATAAAACACATAATCATGTAGATACACTCAAAATAATAATATATGAAATGTAATAATCCTGAAAAGTAAACCCAAGCACGAAAAGTCCTAGTGTGGGACCCATACGGGACCTCCCGGATAAAAAATCTGAAAAACGCCTAAATGGTTCACATTGTATTTCTAAGAGTTCTAAATATAAGAAATGCCCTAAATCACTTGTGAGACCTTTGTGGCACACTAATGGTGCGTGGCACGTAAAACGAGGCGAGAAAATAAATAAATCCAAAAATTCAAAAAATGACCGAAAAATGGAAATTTGAGAAACATCATATATATATCAAATAGTACACACCCCATCTACTATTATTGTCATGAAGTGACCATTTTACCCTTAGCTTCTGCATTATGACTGTTTTGACCTTAGCTTCCACAATTATGACTGTTTTGATCTTAGCTTCCGCATTATGACTGTTTTGACCTTAGCTTCTATATTTGTTGCCCGGGTTCTCGGGTCAGATTTGGATCTACTTAGTTCATGCACTAAATCATGGGATTTGGGGCGTCACACGGTTAGTGGTAAATATAGGAATTAACACACTAATAAAGTAGATAATCATTCATAATAAAATATACTAATAATATAGGTAATAAAATATAATAAACCAAAATAAATAATGGTTTATATTAAAATATCCTCAACAGAATCTAAGGAAATGGGGATTTTTATTTATTTATTTATTTTTTTATAAAAAAGGAAGCATGTTTATAAACCCAAAGATGATGTTTATGTTGGAAAATGGGGGTTATTTATTTATTTATTATTTTCTAAAAAAAAAGGAAGCCTGTTTATAAACCCAAAGATGTTGTTCATGTGCAGTGATCTAAATTGTAGGAAAATAGATGATGAAATATACATTTATTATGATATAGAGTCCTATACCGTGAGACTTGAGTAAGTCTTAAAACACTCAACCAAAATTGTAGATACAGTAGCTCCAAAAACCTTGAATCTACAATCGTTGCTCCAAGCATTCTCCAATAGAGTCTTAACCTTCAATAATCTCACATGTGACTCCATTGATGAACTTTCTTCAAGCTTGTTGGTTGGAACAAAGAGATGAGTAAGTAAAACCTTAGAACTTTGGTAGAAATGATAGATACATATATGAGCTATATGTATATTAGGGCAAATGGTTAAGAGAAATATCTCTGAAACCATACATTCCTTTTATAGTGATCACTAAGAGTGAGAATATGATTCTCTATAACTACCGTGGGGTGCTTATATCAATTTCTCCAAGCATTTGGTGAACCTATCAGTCTCTACAAACTACTTGCTATATACCATCTCTTTCTCTTGGACTTGAATTCATTCATTTGGGCTAAGAGAGAGGTAGACGCCACTGCAGTCCAAAGTGCATCCTAAAAGACTACCTGTAGAGCCAACCTAAATTGGTCCTCTTCTATCTGAGTAGGTGGCTCAATGGTCCCCCTCACTTGTCCCCCTCTTAGTGGGACTAAATCACGCAACAAGACATCCTTCTCAACCTGCTCCTAGTCCTTTTCCACAGGATTAGAGCTAGAATTCTCACCAGGATTCCTTTGTAGTGGTATGACGCAAAAAGACGAGAGAACGAGTAAAAAACAATGACACTAAAATACGCACAAGAACGGAGTCCTTATACCATGACTTGACAGGAAAGGAAACACCCAACCAAGAAATGAATATGATCATGATAAAAATATACAACAACGTTAAACACTTAGCACGTATCACGTAAACAGTTAAGCAATTAAGCATACTTTTTAAACAATTAAACACTTAGCACATAAGCATATAAACATGCGATTCAACTTCCCCATGCAATCTAGGTAGGCCTGTAATGACACGAACCTGTAGGTCCAAACCGCTAATCGGGTCCTTACCCGAACTCAAGGTTACCTAAGTCAATGCCATCAAGTCCAATGTCAATACATCATTCTTACGTCTTAAATATGTTCCATAAAGACTCTAAGCGACTTCCCATGGCTCAGGAATAACTATACCAAAAGAAGGAATAAGGTGCACCAAATAGTAGCATTTCGGTCGACCGAAATGGATCTTCGGCGCACCGAAATGACCCCTGTACCGGTCGACTGAAATGGTTATTTCGGTCGGCCGGTTGTGACCAAACTTTTTGGTGGGCTCCTGGAATGATTGGTTGACCGAAATGCCCATTTCAGTCGGCCGAAATGACCCTGAGAGGTGGAAATGCTGCAATTGAGCTGTTCTGAACTTGGATGAAAAATGGTCTCAATAGAGACCTTGAAACTGGTCTAAAACCTATCTCAACGCATTGCAAAATGATGTCTCACATCCCACACATTTAAAATATGAAGTTTACATATATTTTACATAGTTCCAAAGTCGTTTACATGAAAATAAACATTTATACATTAAGTGGTTCAGATTTTTCATATTACAAAACCACAAACTGAAAGCTATACAAAATGATTACAGAGTTCTACAAAAATTACATGGCATATGCTTCCATACAAAAGATAACTAGTTACAATTTTCAATCCAGTCTAAGCCTGTGGTGTATTATCATCCACCACCTCCTTCCTGTATCCTGAAATTGTTGAAAATAAGAGGTGAGCGTAAAGCTCAATAGAAGTTACCTAAGGCGTTAGTTTTGGACTCCCTTGAGCCAAATAACATATAATGGGATTGAAAAGATGTCGGGATCATGTAATGGGGATTCATGCACCACAAACAACTTAGCAAGAAACAATTTTAACACTTGTCATGATTCAACCAAATGATATGCATGAAATGGAATGTGATGCACCGTCCCAAATCTGGTCTATACTGACCCAACCCATACTTTTAGAAATCCGCTAACTGACTTTACCGAGGCAAGATTGAAAACTATCCCCGGTTCCAATTCTGGCAATGCCTGACAACCGTTAAAGGGCTTAGTATCAACTTTTTCATGCCCTAAACCGGGCTGCGCTCGCTTTAGGTCAAGTTAGCCCCGGACTCGCGAAATCCGGTTCATTTTTAAAAGAAAACATTTCCCTTCCATGAAAGAAACTCCACTTTCTAAAAATGTGATACCCCTTGGTTCCAAGACACAGGTTGATCAGGCTTAGGCCCAAACCCGAGAGAAATATCAAACAATTAAAGTATTTTAAAGCGAACACAGAATATAATGATTTAAGAATTTAAATTACAAAGCTAAAAGAATTAAGAAATATAAAATCCTCCAAATAAAACTGAATAATAAAACTCCAATTCTCCAAAACCTTCAAAAGTACAACTTGGGAATCCATCTTGTCGACCTCTAAATAAAATCCCAACTGAACTGAATAACTGAAAATAAAACTAAACTAGAACATCGAGAGAAGTCCTACGTAAGTAGATGAATAAGAGACTGTCTTCAACAAGCACGATCAATCTCTAAGGCTGGAACCATCCTGTACCTGAAAAGAATAAAAGAGTGGGTTAGGCCCACGAACAAGTTCTAATCTAACTGCAATCCATACAGTGACCTGATACGCAGATACACCCTAGATACCTCACAATAGCTATCTAGTCCACAAGTATATATATATCCACACTAAGGGACATTCACTGGACTACAATAGAGGTCTCAACCTGAATAGAAGGCAACATACAAAAACGCACCCAAAGGTGGGCATGAGTACCTAGACCTAACAGGGTACACCTCAACCTACCATAGCCAGCTACGCATCCACTGCATATACGCACCCTAACCAATGAGTCTGAGACTTAAGCTCATCTCATGGTACCATAACCATATATCTAAATTCCATCCCAAAACCAGAGTATGTCATTCAATTATTCATTGAGGTGACATACAAAACACAGTCCAGTTAGTCACTCAACTTATTCAGTTGATATATCCTAACTACAACCAACTAATCCAGGAAATCATTCAACTTAGTCAGTTGATCTGACTTAAACACAAATAGGATTCAATATTTTACAATCCATTCCTTTCATCCAATAGGTTAGGTCTTAGGGTTTTGAGCTAAACCGTCCCTAGTATGCCACCGTCCCATACCGGTGCATACAATCCTCCATATCCATGTAAATTACAACACATAAATAATAGTTTAGCAATTTACAGTCCAAAATCATAATCCAAATAATTGCAGAAAAGTGTCTAATATTTCAGCAACTATAATCCAAACGTTAATCCATGAAATTGTAGAAAAGGTTAAATATTTCAACAATTGACATCCAGAGCATGCATAGATCAAAATAAATAAATAAATGACCCTATCATGCATTTAAAATAAGTTTTATAAACATACTAAATCCCATTAAATTGTTGAAATTTAATTAAGCAATTTATTTCTCTTCCATCCGTTAACAGCATAAAAAGTTCATTAATTTTATACTATTTGTCCCATTAACTTAGAGGTCAACTTTAATCAACTTAAGGTCTTAATAACACCCAAAATCAATTTCTTAATCCCTCTGTGAAGACCTAGAACTATCAGAACAGTTCCCATGCTCAAACAGTACCAATAGTGCGTAAAAAAAAAAAAAATCAGAAAGTGTAAATTGGAGAGAGCCTGCTCCATGACTTTGGGAGCAGGCTCTTTATGCTTGGGAGCTGGCTCCAAGAACCTTGGAGCCTATTTTGTGAGTGTGGGAGCCGGCTCCCACTTCCATGGAGCCGGCTCTCACCTCTTCTGAGAGCTTTCAGTCCCGTTTCGCTCTGTTTCGGTCCATCTACTCCGTCTCTGGCCATTCCAACCTTACTGTTCTTCCTCTAAATTGAACTTAAAGGCCTTAAATCTCATCTAGTATTAATTCATACCTTGGTTTATAGCAGTAAGACTCAATACAAGATTAAAACAGTGGTGACTTTTTATGTTAAAACAGAGATGATGCAACCATACATGATAGAATTATTTCAGATAAATTTCACAGATAATAGATAATCAAACTTAACATATAATAATCATGCATGGTTTAATTAATGTCCAATTATTCTTCTAGAGATTGTTTAGGTGCACAGACACAAGCCAACGGGAGAGAGGAAGAAAAGAACTTGCCTATGATTTCAGTTATGAAATCTCGATATCGTTTCTAAAGTTCCGACAACCATTGAATCCCTGCAAGCCTCCTATGGTTCTAGTTTAATCCACCACAACCCTTCCTTGGTCCTCTCTGGTTTCCCCCTTTACAGCCCTTATGGTGCTCTGTTCTCTCTACCCTCTGTTTTTACAGAACTAACTTTACATTTATGTGCTATGTGTTATGATCGTAAACCCGAGGCTAAAACATAATAGTGTATTTATAGGCTTAACACTAAAACCTTAATCATTGTAATATTAGAGACAGAGCCCTAATGTAAACCCTAGTCGGCCCATAGAGCAGCCTAAGTTATAGTATAGGTCGGTTAGATATACGTGAATTATAATTTAAAGCTATAACTATAACTTAAATTTAATAACCTAATTTTAACATTACAAGAATTTAATTAAAACAGTGAATTACAAATAAAAATAACACCATTAACAATTAAAGAAAATAGCACACAATAATTAAACAATTTAAATAAGTCACATAATTTACATAAAAACAATTAAATCAATTTAATTCAAATATCAATTAATAAATGCAAATAAATAATTAAACCAACAAAATTAACAATTTAAACAAAATAAAAATGCAATAAAATAAAAATTAAAATGCCGAGACTATCATTTTAGAAGTAGGGGTATTACAAAAAACAACTTTCCTTTTAATTTTTCTCAATATCCCTCCTTTATGCCATGATATGCAATGTAATAACTTTCATCACCAAAATCTCAATATCATCATTATATCAAGAACACATCATCATGGCATTTATAATAATTAACTAAGAATATAGCATACTTTGGAAATTTAACACAACAAAGACACCATTTTCTCAAGTAAGACTTGTACAAGAACCATTCAGAAGCACTTTCAACATATAAGTACATACAACTTCATGCTTTAACAAGTAAAACATTTTCAAATCCTTAATTTCATATCAAAGTTTGCAATTTTAAACATATAACACTAATGTTAGAAATTTACTCAAATAAAGAGACAAAACTTGATGCATTAGGGAACCCCTACCTTAATTGAAGACCAAGAACCTAAGAAGCCCCAAAATCAAGCCCAGATTCAAAAATTCAAAGGTTGGCTATATGCTGCTTGACTCCTATCAAATTGATGGCCTCAACGAGCTCTCCGATTTTACCTAAGGTAGTACCATCAAATTCCTAAAGGTGCTAGGCTTAATCAAGCCTTGAAATTGAAGAAGAAAGGAAAAGGAAAAGAAAAAGAAAAAGAAAAATGAAAAGGGAGAGAGAGTGCTGGGGAGAGGGAAAAAAAATGAGGCCATGTGATGACCTCTTAGCCATTAAAGGAAAGTGAGTGGGGAATGGGTTCCACCACTAACACAAAAAATCCCACTTTTTTTTCTTTATTATATGCAAATGTATATAATTAATTCCAACCATAAAATTTAACTCACAATAATACAATTATGCACAAAATAATTATGTATGAAATGCAATGAACCCATGACATAACCCCGTGCACAACAATTCCGATAGTGCGTCCCACCCGGGACCTTCTGGCTCGAAAAACGAAAAAATGCCAAAATGGCAACCAGTGCATTTCCAAGAGTCCTGAACTCAAGGAAATGTCCCACCCAACTCTCAGACATACTCGGCGCACCCCACGGTGTCCAGCATGCAAAATGAGAAAAGATAAAAACGCCCTCGTAAAATAAAAAATTTCAAAAAAATGAAAAATGGTGAAAAACAGAGATATTACAATTTTCCCAACTTAAAAGGATTTCGTCCCCGAAATCAAGCCGTACCTGGGAAAGGGAACAATGCTGTATACTTAGAGCGAACCTCCTGTTCGAGCTCTCAAGTAACCTCCTCAACTCTGTGATGCCTCTAAAGGACTTTCACTAATGGTATTGTCTTGTCCCTTAACACTTTCTGCCATATGTCAAGGATTTGAACTGGTCCCTCCTCGTAGGAAACATCCTCATCAAAGTCCACATCAACTCAGCTCAAAATGTAAGATAGATCTGGCTCATATTTCCACAACATAGATACATGAAAGACAGTGTGGACCCTGTCCAACTGTGGTGGCAAAGCAAACCTGTAGGCAACCTCTCCTACCCAGTCCGAGATCTCAAAAGGTCTAATAAATTGTCGCGATAACTTGCCACTCTTCCCGAACCTCATCAATCCCTTCCGTGGAGAAACTCGAAGGAAAACATTGTGTCCCACCTTAAAGGATAACAGTCATCTTCGCCTATCTGCATAACTCTTCTGTCAGCTCTGAGCTGTGAGTAACCTCTGTCTGATCAATTTAATTTTCTCGGTAGTCTCAAGTACAATGTTGGGTCCTAAGGCCGGCTGTCTCGCCTACCACAGTCCAACAGACAGAAGACCTACAAGGTCTGCCATACAATGCCTCAAATGGAGCCATCTGAATGCTCGTCTGATAACTGTTGTTGTAGGTAAACTCAACAAATGGAAGATGATCCTCCCAACTACCTCCCAAATCAATAACACAGGCCCGAAGCATATCCTCCAAGATCTGTATGGTACACTCCGACTGGCCATCTGTCTGTGGATGGAATGTCGTACTAAAATATAGCGGTGAGCCAAACGCTGCGTGAAGTCCTTCCCAGAACTTTAAAGTGAACTTGGTATCCCTATCAGAAATGATGGACACTGGAACTCCGTACAACCTCACAATTTCCTTCACATAGAGCACACCAAGTGCCTCTGCGTCAGGCAAAAAGTAAGCCGTATTAGTCAATCTGTCAATAATGACCCACACGGCTTCATTCCCCCGCTGTAATTTAAGAAGACCTGTCACAAAATCCATGGCAATATGTTCCCATTTCAACTGCTCTACTGGCAATAGTTGTAACAAACCCGCTAATCTCTAGTGCTCGGCTTTCACCTGCTGACACATAATACATCTAGCCACAAACTGTGTAACATCTTTCTTCATTCCATTCCATTAGTACAAACATTTTAAATTGTGATACATCTTAATACCACTTGAATGAACTGCAAAGCGGGAAGTGTGAAGCTCTCGTAAGAATTCCTCATGACAAACTGTGGGAACAACCAACAAACTCCTGAACCGTAAACCTTCATCTGCATGTAAGGTCCAATCCTTTATTGTCTTACCATCAGAAATTAGAATGTATATAGCATCCAAATTCAGATCTTGTCTTTGTGACTTAATCACTCGTCCGACAAGAGTAGGTCGAGTCATAAGACTAAACAAGAATACTAACTTGCTGCCATCGTCATCCTCAAAGCAATACAATCCCATTTCTGCTAATTCTCAAGCATCTTCCATTTTCGAATGGCTAATCCAGCCAGAGTCCCACAAGACTTCCTACTTAAGGCATTGGCTACTACATTTTCCTTGTTTGGATGATACTGTAAATCAAAGTTATAGTCTTCAAAAAATTCAACCCATCGCCTTTGCCTGTTGTTCAAGTCCCTTTGGGAGAAAAGGTACTTGGGACTCTTGTGATCCGAAAACAACTCAAATCTCTCACCATACAAGTGGTGTCTCCAACACTTCAAAGCAAACATGACTGTTACCAATTCCAAGTCACTAGTAGGGTAGTTAAGCTCGTGAATCTTTAACTACTAAGACCCATAAGCCAATACTCTACCATCCTGCATCAACAAACAACCCAACCCATCACGTTATGCGTCGCAATAAATCACATAACCCAAGCCATGCTTGGGTATCACCAACACTAGAGCCGTACTCAACCTTGTCTTCAACTCTTGAAAGGAAGACTTACAAGCTTAATTCCATGTAAATTTGATTCCTTTCTGGGTTAATTTGGTCATAGGAGTTGCCAATTGGGAAAATTCTTTCACAAACCGACGATAATATCTCGCTAGGCCAAGAAAACTTCAGATCTCAAAAACATTCTTGGGTTACTCCTAATTCAAAACTGCTTCAAACTTTGATAGATCAACTGATACTCCACCCTCCTAGATGACGTGTCCCAAAAATTTCACCTCTTACAGCCAAAATTCACAACTTCTTATATTTGGCGTATAAACGGTGGTCCCATAGGATTTGTAACACTATACTCAAATGAACCTTGTGCTCCTCCTGAGTTCGTGAATACACAAGTATGTCATCCATGAAAGCAACCACAAACTGGTCTAAGTAATCATGAAAGATGCGGTTCATTAGGTCCATGAATGCTGCGGGTGTATTAGTTAGGCCAAAAGGCATAATAAGGAACTCATAATGTCCATACCGTGTACGGAAAATGGTTTTTGGGATATCCTCATCCCTAACCCGTAACTGATAGTAGCCTGACCTCAAATCAATCTTCAAAAAATAACTTGTTTCCCTCAACTGGTTAAACAAATCATCTATCCTTGGCAAATGATACTTGTTCTTGAGGGTGGCATGATTCAATCTCCGGTAATCAATGCACAACCTCAAAGAACCATCTTTCTTCTTAGCAAACAAGACCAGTGTGCCTCACGATGACACACTCGGTCGGATGAAGCCTTTTATCCTCAAATCATCAAGCTGCTTCTTCAATTCTTCGAATTCTATCAGTGTCATAAGATACGGTACCATAGAAATTAGCGCGGTACCTAGCATCAAATCAATAGCAAACTCTACCTCTTGGTGTGGAGGCAACTTTGTTAAGTCCTCAGGAAACACATCCAGAAAATCACACACAACCACCGGATAATCAATCTTGCAAAACTCAACATCATCATCGGTGAAAAGGCTAGCCAAAAAGAACATTTACTGATCCCTGACCTCTAACACCATAAAATAAAGGAGTGAGAGGATCACACTGATCTCCCACAAAACAGAAATAATCCCCATCTGGGGTATACACTGAAACTCTACCCTTAAAGTAATCAATAACGGCTCTGAAGGATGACAACCAATCCTTCCTAAGAATGACGTCAAACCCTATAATCTTGAGAAGGATGAGATTGAACTCAAGTACCCGCCCGGCAATGGTTATGGAACAATCCCGACAAACTCTACCAAGAGTAACTGAACCCCTAATTGGCATGTCAACACAAAGCGGTCTGTCTAACTAACTGACCTCCAAACCCAATGCCTGTGTAAATGATAAAGCAATGAATGAAAAAGAAGCATCAGAATCAAACAATACTTGAGCCCAAGAATAGAACACAAGAAGCATACCTCTGACAAGTGAAGGATTGGATGATGGCTCAGCTAGAGTGACTGCATACACACGACCCTGGATCCTCTGCCCTAAGAACCACCTTCCTGAAAGCCAGACTGCTAAGTGGGTGCATTAGAAGAAGCTCCCCTGCACAATCGAGAACCCTGGACTGACATAGCTGGCTGGGATGGCTGAGGTGGTGGTGGCGGTTGGAACTCTGATTAAACTATGGCAGACTACGTCTGCCTCTGCTATGGACCTCCACCCCCACCTGAACCTCTGCTCTACTGTGGACAATCTCTCACCCTGTGGCCCTGCTGGCCACACCCAAAACATCCTCCCGTCGCCATCTGAATCTGTGGACACTGTGATTTGTCATGCCCGGGCTGCCTGAACTTGTAACACGTGACATCTGGCCTAGAAGACCCTATAAATACTGATGCCATGGGTGCAGATTTGACTGACTGCTGTCCCCTGAACCCTGAGGGTTCATTCTTCTGCCTTTTCTGTGACTGGCCCTTAGAAGTAGCACCCATACTCCTGTTAAGCTTGTAGGACTCTTTAATGGCTTTCTTGTCTTTGCTATCAGCCTCAACAACTACGGCCTTCCTCACTGGCCTTGTATATTCTGTTAGCTCTGCGGCAGCTACAAATGGCCTGATGGTGAAATCAAGGCCATCAACAAATTTATCTATTTTTCTTTCTTCATCGTTAGCAAGTCTTGGTGCAAACCTCAAAAGCGATGTGAACTTGTTCTCGTACTCTATAACTGTCATATTTCCTTATTTCAAACCATCAAACTCTTTCTTCAATTCCCTTTTCTTAGGTACCGGAAAGTACTTCTCATAGTACAACTTCTTAATTGCGTCATAGGTCATTGTGTCCAAATTATGAGTGTGAGAAATGGTCTTCCACCAAATTTTCAAATCGCCTGTAAAATTGTAAGTAGCCATTGTAATCTTCAACTTGTCCAACGCCAATCTCATAGCGTTAAGATGTTTCTCTACCCTATCCATAAAACTATCCGCAACAAGTGGATCTGGGCCGCCCTCAAATAGAGCCGGCATTAACTTCGCAAACTTTGCAATGGGATAAAGAGTCTCATCCAACTCACTTTCTTTAGAGGTGGTGCTGGTGGTGGCACAACCTCTGATGATGAGGCCACTGCCGGCCGAAATACATCATGAAGGACTGCCTGTACAACCTACTTAAACTGCTCTTCATTTATTTGAAGAGGTGGATCAATAGTTCCTCTCGTTTGTCCCTCTCTTGGTAGGACCAAATCACGCAACAAGACATCCTCCTCAACCTGCTCCAGATCTCTCTCCGTGGGATTGGAGCTAAACTCTCCCCTGAATCCCTTCTTAGTGGCATGACACTATAAAATGAGAGAATGGATTAAAGCAATAACACTTATACGCACACGAGAATGGAGTCCTCACACAAATGACTTGATATGAAATGACGACACTTAAACACTTTCCATACTCCTGGAACACCCAACCAATGATGAACAAGATCATGCTAACAATAGACATCAACTTTAAACACTTAGCACCTAATCACATAAGTAGGTAAGCAAGTAGGAATGCTTTTCAAACATTTAAACATTTTAGCATGAAATCACAAAACCATGCAATTTAACTCCCCCATGCAACCCCAGGTCTACCCGTCGTCCTAATGGTATTCAAACCATCGCTCTGATACCAATTTTGTAACGACCCGAACCCGTAGGTCCGAACCGCTAACCTGAACCTTACCCCGAACCCGAGGTTACCTAAGTCAATGCCATCAAGTCTAATGTCAATACATCATTCTTCCATCTTAAATATACTCGATGAAGACTCTAAGCCACCTCCCATGGCTCAGGAACAACTATACCAAAAGAAGGAACAAGGTGCACCAAACATCAGCATTTCGGTCGACCGTAATGGAGCTTCGACAGGTCGAAATGACCCCTGTACTGGTCAACCAAAATGGTCATTCCGGTCGGCCAGTTGTGACCAAACTTTTTGGTAAGGCTACTGGAATGATTGGTCGACCGAAATGCCCATTTTGGTCGGCCGAAATGACCCTGCGAGGTGGAAATGCTGCAACTAAGTTGCTATGAACTTGGATGAAAAATGGTCTCAATAGAGACCTTGAAACTGGTCCAAAACCTGTCTCAAAGCACTGCAAAATGATGTATCACATCCCACACATTCAAAATATGAAGTTTACATATCTTTTACATAGTTTCAAAGTCGTTTACATGAAAATAAACATTTATACATCAAGTGGTTCAGATTTTTCATATTATAAAACCATAAACTGAAAGCTATACAAAATGATTGCAGAGTTCTACAAAAATTACATGGCATATGCTTTCATACAAAAGATAACTAGTTACAATTTTCAATCCAATCTAAGCCTGTGGTGAATTATCATCCGCCACCTCTTTCTCGTATCCTGAAATTGTTGAAAATAAGGGGTGAGCATAAAGCTCAATAGAAATTACCTAAGGCGTTAGTTTTGGACTCCTTTGAGCCAAATAACATATAATGGGATTGAAAAGATGTCGGGATCATGCAATGAGGATTCATGCATCACAAACAACTTAGTAAAAAATAATTTAAACATTTGTCATGATTCCACCAAATGATATGCATGAAATAGAATGTGATGCACCCGTCCCAAATCTGGTCTATACTGACCCAACCCACACTTTTAGAAATCCACTAACTGACTTTACTAAGGCGAATTTGATAACTATCCCTGGTTATAATTCTAGCAATGCCTGGCAATTGTTAAAGGACCTAGTATCAACTTTTTCACGTCCTAAACCGGGCTGCGCTCTCTCTAGGTCAAGCTAGCCCCGGACTCGTAACAACCAGTTAATTTTTAAAAGAAAATATTTCCCTTCCATGAAAGAAACTCCACTTTCTCAAAACAAGTTTCCTTTCAATTTTTCTCCAAATCCCTCCTTTATGCCACGATATGCAATGTCATAACTTTCATCATCAAAATCTCAATATCATCATTATATCAAGAACACATCATCATGGTGTTTATGATAATCAACTAAGAACATATCATACTTTGAAAATTTAACACAATATGACACAATTTTCTCAAGTAAGACTTGTATAAGAACTATTCAGAAGCAATTTCAATATATAAGTACATACAACTTAATGCTTTAACAAGTAAAATATTTCCAAATCCTTAATTTCATATCAAAGTTTGTAATTTTAAACATATAGCAATAATGTCAAAAATTTATTCAAATAAAGAGATAAAACTTGATGCATTAGGGAACCCCTACCTCAATTGAAGACCAAGAACCAAGAAGCCCCAAAATCAAGCCCTAATTAAAAAATTCAAAGGTTGGCTATATGGTGCTTGGCTCCTATCAAATTGACGGTTTCGACGAGCTTTCTGATTTTGCCTAAGGTAATACCATCAAATTCCCAAATGTGCTAGGCTTAATCAAGCCTTGAAATTGAAGAAGTAAGGAAAAGAAAAAAAAAATGAAGAGGGAGAGAGAGTGCCGGGGAAAGAGAAAAGAAATGAGGCCATGTGATGGCCTCTTGGCCACTAAAGGAAAGTGAGTGGGGAATGGGTCCCACCACTAACACAAAAAATCCCACCTTTTTCTTTATTATATGCATATGTATATAATTAATTGCAACCACACAATTTAACTCACAACAATACAATTATGCACAAAATAATTATGAATGAAATTTAATGAATCTGTGACACAACCCCTGTGCACAACAATTCCGGTAGCGGGTCCCACCCGGCACCTTCCGGCCTAAAAAATGAAAAAATGCCGATATGACAACCAGTGCATTTTCAAGAGTCCTGAACTCAAGGAAATGTCTCACCTAACTCTCAGACATATCTGGCACACCCCACGGTGTTCGGCACGCGAAACAAAGAAAAGACAAAAATGCCCTCACAAAATCAGAAATTTCAAAAAAATAAAAATGGTGAAAAACGGAGATATTACAAGGCCTCTATCCGTCGTCCCAATGGTATTCGAACAATTAATACTCTAATACCAAATTTATAACGACCCAAACTCGTAGGTCTGAATCACTAATCTGGTCCTTACCCGAACTCGAGATCATCTAAGGGAGTCATAGTCATAGTGAATGTCAAGACACCTTTAATGTACCAAAACAACACACTACAAGTGCCGTAGTACCATTACATAGCTTAAAATTAACATTAGAATAGTTGGAACAGAGACTAAAACAGACCAGCAATCCGGTTGTCCGAAGTGGCACTTCGGTTTTCGGGAATGACCATTTTGGCCGTCCAAAGTAGACCAACCGGTCGATCAGTTGTGGCTTAAAATCTTGTAAGGCTATTGGAATTTGATCAAAATGCAGCTGGTCGACCGAAATACCCATTCTGGTCATTTGGAATGACCCTGCGAACTGAGATTTTGAAATAAAACTGCTTTGAACATAAAGATAAACAAATGATCTCAGTAGGAACCTTAAAACTGATCTAAACCTATCACAACACATGCAAAGTCATTGAATACCTATTCCTTTCATTCAAAAACATGAAGTTATATATCTTTTACATAGTTCCAAAGTCATTTACACGAGATAGACTTTAAATACATCAAGTGGTTCAGATTTTTCATATTACAAGAACACAAACTGGCGATTATATAAAATGGTTACTAAGCTTTACAAAAGAACATGGCTTATGCTTCTATACAAAAGACAACAAGATATGAGTTTCAATCCAGTCTAAGCCTGTGGTGGGTTATCATCCACTACCTCCTTTTTGTGTCTTAAAAATGTTAAAGATAAGGGGTGAGCATTATGCTTAGTAGAAGCTGCCTAAGGCATTAGTTTTAGACTCTCTTGAGCCAAGTAACACATAAGGGAACAGAAAGAAGCCGGGGTCATGCTATGGGAGTTCGTATCACATTATCAACTTACAAGCAAGATCATCAATCATGCACATAGCACAATTTAGCAAACAATGTGCATGATATGAGTGTGCTATGTGCATGATATGAGTCATGATGCATCCCATCCCAATTTTGGTTTATACCGATCAAACACACACTTTCCGCTAACTGACTTTATTGAGGAGAGATTGATATCTATCCTCGGTTCCAAATTTGGCTACCGTTATTGGGTCTAGTATAAACTTTTTCACACCTTACACCGGACCGCACTCCCTCTAGGTCAAGCTAGACTTGGACTTGCGAAATTCGGTTCATTTTTTAAAAAAAAACTTTCCTTTCCAAAACATACCCAAATCTCCTTTTATGCTATGATATGTAATGTAACAATTCTCAACCTTAAATTACAAACTCATCATTATAATGTCACTATTACCATTAAGTTATCATATGAGAGCAATTTAAAGTTCATGGCATATTTTAAAATTCAGCACAACAAGAACTTACTTTTCTTAAGTCAGACATATCCAAGAATCGTCATATAGCAAGATTAAACAAGCCATTAACATAGGATCGAAATAACTCATGCTTCATATGTATATACATTTACAATTTTTACAACACATTTCATAATTCTCAACATATAGCCAAAGAAATAGAAATTATACTCCAATGAAGGACAAAACTCAATGCATTAGGGAACCTCTACCTCAAATTGAAGATTAAACCATCAAAGCCCTAAATTCAGCCCCAAGAACCCCAAGTTTGAATTCTCAAGAGTGCTCCAAACTGAAATCAGCCCATATCAAAACGTAGGTCTCGTCAAGCTTATCAACTTTGCCTTCAATGGCAAGGTTGAATTCCAAGTGTAAAATAGTGAATTTGGAGCTTCAAGTAAGTGATTTTTAGAGAGAAAAGAATTTGTGTAGAGAGAGAGAAGGAGCTGCGGATTTCAGAAGGAAAGATGGGCCAAAAACAATACATGTGATGATACAATGGCCTTAGTGCTTTGTGGGGCCCAAGCTAAAGCATATATCTCACATTTTAAGCCTTATAACATATATACAGATTAAAACATAGTACAATTATTTATTAAACATGTAATTCACATGAAATATACATGAATTAAATATGCATGAAATGCAACGGACCCAAAACACAATCTTCCTACTCAACAACTCCAATAACGAGTCTCACGTGGGACCTCCCTACCTGAAAACAGAAAAATGTCAAAATGACAACTATTGCATTTCCAAGAGTTCTGAACTTAAAGAGATGCCCTAACCAACTCTCAAACATACCCGGTACATCCCACAGTGTCCGGCATGCAAAACGAGTAATAAATACTCTCGAAAATCAAAAAATTTCAAAAAAAAGGAAAATGAGAAAAATTGGAAACATTACACTCTACAACTACCTTGGGGTGCTTATATCTATTTCTCCATGCATTTGGTGAACCTATCAATCTCTATAAACAACTTGCTATATACCATCTCTTTCTCTTAGACTTGAATTCATTCGCTTGGGCCAAGAGAGAGGATCTTTTGGGCTCACTTTTCTCATAGTTCAAATGGACCAATAATTGACTCGGTCAAACCCCTTGACTCATTTTAATTAGCGCATTAACTAATTCTAATTCCACTATATAGAATTAATTGCACTTCATTTAGAAAGTGAAGTTTACTAAATCAACTTGCATAATGATCCCTCTATGCTTAATTAGTTATAGAATAATTATAAACCATAATTCCACCAATTAATTAATCCATTTATTTTGTAATTATGACCATTCTATGGTCAATAGCATATATCTAGAACTTTCTTTGGAAGAATAATTAACTCGAAAGCCCAATAGACTTGAAGAGAAAATAGAATTGATTTGTTCAATTGCACTCTACTAGCATATAACAACCAGTTGGAGGTCCAACTTTGGACCTTGGAAGTGGCTACAATCCCTTACTTTAAGTCTATGCCTAATCCAATTTCCTATTTTTGATAGGCAATCTCAGACCATACAACTTTGCATCCTCCTTTCTCAATTGGAAGAACCCTTCCAAAAGAATCTTTCTCAAGGTCTAGTTGATTGCATTTAGAATTGTTTGTGGAAGAATTAACAAGAAGCCCGGTAGACTCAAAGAGAAAATAGAACTGATTTGATCAATTATACTCTACTAGCATATGATAACCAATTGGAGGTCCAACTTCTGACTTTGAAAGTTATTCTCTCACAAAGTGGCATGCAATCCCTTCCTTTAAGTTTAGTTGTAATTAGGGGAATTCCTCTAAGTGCTATATTAGAAGTAAACCTCTTGGAAAGATTTGGTGCGTATTTTAGTAATTGAACTTTGAAGGTATCTTCTCAATTAATTGGGGATTTGGTGCCAAAATCTTTTAAAAGGGAGTTAAATGCAAATTGTGTGTGTGTGTGTGTATATATATATATATATATTTGAAGGTAAAGCAAACACACACTTTTTTGTTGATGGAGAAAATCCGTCATACAAACTTCGCCCCGAATCTGGAACGGATTTGTAATTCGTATACCATTTTCGCCCCTATTTCGGCAGACAAAGTACTAACTCCAACCCGCGTATTCCATTTAATTGTGGGCAGGGGTGAGTTATGCGACTTTTATTATTTAGTAAAAAAAAAAAAATGTAGCCCAATGTGCTCAAATTTGGCTATTAATAAATAAGCTGACTCAACTTTTAGTGAATATTAATATATTAAGTGAACAATTCCAGCAAAATAACAAGGTTCTTAAATATATTAAATATCTATTTTATATATATATAAAATTTTCAAAGGTTCATTACTAAATCCACCCCCATTCCAAAATGATTTCAGGTTTTTAATTATTTTATTATATCTATCCTCCATCTCATTTAGGAAGTTACCAAATTTGCTTCATTAAGGTTGGGGCAGAAACCCACCAGATTTGAAGAAATTGCCATATCAAACCATTGGGCCAAATTTCTTTTGTTATATGCTCCATTTAGGCTTTTATTTATTTGGGTTTAGGGTTTTGTTGATAGATGCTATTGGGAGAAATCTTCACTACCGGTACCACATTTGATTTCTCTCTTCCAATATATCATTTCGTTCTAGCCATGTCTTTTAACTTGAATTCGCTTGGACATGTTTGGAGGACAGGTCATCTCATTAGAGGAAGACAACCAGGGCGTCTTCTAGTTCGTGGCGAATCATCAAGTTGGTCTCTTTTTCGGCGGCAAATTATCATCTCTTCTTCTAATTCTTTCACTACTTATGTTTCAGAGATTCCCATAAAAACACCATCGTCAAAACCCCAACATCTTTACTCCTTCCCGCCATTGGTGTCGTCAGTGCCATGTTTGCTGATAAATACTACTTCTAGTTCGTGGCAAATCATCAAGTTGATGATTAAAGACATTGCGAACGAGGTAGGTGGAGAGAAGGCCAAGGAAGCTCGTAGTTTTCCAGATTATTTCTTCTGCAGCCCAGCTGACGAAAAACTGGTGAGGCTCAAGTGCTCAACAATGTAAGAAGCAAGAGTAACATTGTAATACCTGATTATGCAGAGTGCATCGGGTCCTCACACGGATGGCTGGCCTACATCGATCCTGGTGACCCTGCTCTCTTTTTAACCAATCCACTCGTCTCCCCAGTCCCTCCCACCATCCGCCTTCCGCCATTGGAAACACTTCCTTGCACCATTGACACATCTTGTGCAAAGTGGGCGTCCCATTTCATAAAAAAGCTTGTCATGACATCTGCTCCATCCGACAACGACTGCAAAGTAATGGTGATTGTAGGCGAGGATCAAGGCCTTGCCTTCTGTAAACTAGGGGACTCATCCTGGACTAAAAAGAGATACTAAGACTCAAATACATCTATGGGAAACACTACCTGGTGGTGGAGTCATGGTCTGGGGATGTTCTGCGTGTTACTAGGTACACTGCACCTTTTGCGGACGATGGCACCATGCTTGACTGCTGCCCTGGGGAAGGATTCCCAATGAGGACGGTTCGGTTTGATGTTTACAGGCTCAATGTGCTCAACAGAAGTTGGGACTATATGAGAGACCTCGGTGATGGAGTTCTGTTCGTGGGATCGAACCAAGCCTTCAATTTATCAGTTCGTGACTTCGCTCCTGGACTATTGTTCCGCAATTCTATCTATTTCATCGATGACGTCTGCGAAGCGTACTATGATCTGGGTAGCTTCCACATGGAAGATTTGGGTATCTACCACATGGTAGATTTCAGTGTCACACCCCTTTTCCGGTCGCATCTTCATCCATTCAACAAGTTTCAGGAGCCACCCCCCATTTGGTTCACCCCTAACCCACGGAATAACTAATTTAATAGTAATAAACTATATATATATATGATTCATTTAACAAGTTTTCTGGTTTTGCTTAATTGAGTGCTATCCATGGTAGTATGACATAAAGTTTAGCTGGATCACTGTTTTCCTGTTTGTTTGACATTTTTATCTGTTACTTTTAAAACAGATTAATTTCTGTTTAGTCTAACAAAGGTGAGACAAACTAATAAAAAATAAAAAAATTTATATTTTGGATCTCCCCAAATTAATATGCGAGAACGATCCATTTGTGCAATTGTAGAGCACGTGTTGATAATTTATATGTCATTGTTGTGTTGGTCAATATAGATGCACCACAATGTTTTCAATTTTTATATTTACTATTGGACTCAAAACATAGATGATTTGTTAGGTTAGTGTCTTCTAATCGAGGATTATAGAATGTTAGTAATATGAAAGCTTCAATATACGGGAATCGATCCTTGATTGAATGGTTGCTGATCACTGGAGATCTAAAGGAAAGAACATTAGCCAAGTTCAGATTATATAACTTATGGAAGGAGAGAAACAACACACACAAACACACATATATATAAATAAATATTTAAAGCCTTCAATCCCCCAATTAAATTGCTGCTAGTTGCTTTTGGATGCTCTGTACAGCCCTTTTGTTCTGATCACCTTTGTTGGGTTTTCTTTTCTATATATATATATATATATATATATATATTTAAAGCTTCTCTGCTTCTCCTTGGATGGTTGTAGTATATATATATTTAAAGCTTCTCTGCTTCTCCTTGGATGGTTGTAGTCTCTGTTACTTTCTTTATTTCTTTGTACGCTATCATTCATATCATCCTTTACATCAAAGCAATTAGTAATTAGTAACCTTATCGAATCTATATATAGTGAATATAATTTTTAGGTGCCAAAATTCATTAAGAAAATTTGATGGATGTTATTTTACGCATTATAGCCACTTGGTAGTTGATAATGTAAATCTTTTAGGAGCTTAGAGGAGCTTATTACATAACTCCCTAGTCTGTTTCAGACCCAAAAATATGAATAAGAGTGCCTAAGAACAAATTATGTTACAAGCTGTTGAAAGGTTTGTTGAATTTTTATTACTAATTTTTTATTTTTTATTTTTGGATAATTGTGCTATTTTATAAGAGGGAAACAATGTACAGAGAAGGGAAACAAGCTAGAAGTTTGAATACGGAGTAAATTCTCTTGTATTTAGTACGAAATTGAATAGGGTAGTAAATTATCTACTATTTTTTTACTATGAATGTCATGAAAGTTTGTGATTCTGTCATATGTAAGGCTGTTCTAAATCATCGAGAGCTACTTCTTCAACACATTTTTTTCTCCATTGGTGATGGTCTCAAATTCAGTCTGTTCTATGATTCATGGCTAAATGGACACATTTTACAGCAAAAATTTGTTGTGAGAAGGTTAGTTTCTGCAGGTTTTAAATATTCTGATACCATATCTGTTCACCAGAGATTGGTAGTTACTTACATCAAAATTCTGTTGTGGACTCTGAGGACATTATCAAATGGAAGCATGGTGTTTTTTCTTTTAGGGCTGTTTGGAATGTATGCAGATCGAGATGTAAAGGAATCTGTTCAATGGAGCAGTCTTGTGCGGAACAAGTGCAGTCCTCGAATTTCAGTTCAAACTGTTCTCATTCTTCACAACGCTTTTCCCTCGTTTTTCAACCTCAGGAAGAGGGGTTTTACAGGACCACCTATTTGTCATAATTGTTTTGCAGATGATGACTATAGAGAGCACTTATTTTGGGGCTGTTCTTTAGCTAGAAATGTGTGGAAATGGTTTAGTCAGTTGTGTCATTGGGATGGGCTATTCAATCTTCAACATTTCTCTGATCTTCTGTCATGGTCGAAATAACAGTGCAGAAGTGGAGGAAGCCAATAATAGAGCCAGCGAGGCGAATGAAAGAGCTAACGAGGCGACTCAAAGAGCTACTAAGGCGGAAGTTAGGGCTTGAAATGCTGAAAATATGGCTACAGAGGCATTGGGAAGATCGAAGGAGATAGATGATTTTTGGACAGCCACGGAGAAATATATGAGCCTATAACTCATTTATGGGTGGACAATCTTTAGATTTCAATGGAGATTAAACTGTTTGGTTTTTTTTTTTTGGTATATACTCATGTTTAGGATATCTATTTTGTATGGTTATAAGCTAAACTGCAAGGCTTTTGTTATATGGGTTTTATGTTGCCGGGTTGTAAAGGAGTCCTGGCATGCAATTTATTTTGTGCAGCTATAGGCTAATTGTGAGGCTTTTGTTATGCCTTTGCTACATTATATGTAATGATGATATGTTTGGTGGTTCTTGTTTGTTTGGTAGATGTGGGCACAAACCATGTTTAATTTGTGGAATGATCTTATTATGTAATAGAATAAACCTTAACTAGTAAAAGCCAAAAATTAAAAAATTAACTTGTACAAAATATAATTTTCTAATCCAATTTTGCATAATCACGGTTTTGTTTTGTTTGTTTTTTTTTAAAAATAAAAATATACATTTGCTACAGAAAATTATTGTAGCAATAACTCATATTGGGTACGAGAAATTTTCAGAGATAATGGTGGGAAACATTTGCGGCCGCTAGTTTTCAAAGAAAATGCCATTAATTATTTGGTGCAGAAATTTTTCGTAGAGAATGATGGTATACAACATCACTTAACGGAAATTGTCATCTAATTGTTAATAAGAATAACACTTAATTATTTATTTAATATTCTAAAAATAATAGTTAGATGACAAAATCGTGGGATTCATTCTTCTATTTCTCTCTTGTTCTATATTCCACTTACACCCCTTTTACATTTCATAGTTTCACTTACCTCTCTCAAGGTTTTGGTTTGTGTAGCAAATTACCTTATGCCGTTAAGCAACTCACGGTGTGTGCTGATGTCAGCATCAGCTTAGCAAATTATTAGAAAGTCAATTTTACCCTTCTAATGTCTAAAATGACATCATTAACCTCGTTCACCAATTCACAATTACAAAATTACCCTTAATTTGTTAGCTCAGGTATACAAAAATGCCCTTCCTTTCACTTCAATATATATAGTCATATATCATCTTCTTCCTTCCACACACACAGACCCATGTAATCCTATTCTAGGGTCAAAAATATATATCATTTTCTTCCTTCCACACACAGACCCATGTAATTCTATTATAGGGTCAGAGATTGGTTATATCATCATTTTCTTTCTACCCTTTAAGCAATTGTGGAGTCCAAATTGGTCCTTCACTTTGCTGGCTTCAAGCTCTCAATTGCTGTGTTCTTAAAGTGGTTTGTCGACTGAGAGAGGCCAGAGTTTCAGTTTGCCCAAGGGTCGATGATTATGTAAGCCAGGAAGTCACAGTCGAGGGTTTCGGCGGTGGTGATCAACAGTGCAATGTTAGAGAGGCTGTAAGGGCTGGGTCCGGCCCTCCTGTCGGAGCACGAGACGCTGATTTTCGCCACCGATTAAGACGCCGTCGAGCCTGTAATCCGACGTCCCGCCGCCGAGAGATATTGATTGCCATACCATAGAGGTTGTAATCCGACACCTGCCGCCGACATCAACTTAGGCTTCAACGTCGTCTTCCGCAATCAACTTCGCCTTCGATTCTTCACCATTGACATCCATTTCGGTAGTGGTGGCGGCAGAGGAATTGACTTCGCTTTTGATTATTCGCCATCGACGGCATGAAGAGGACGGCGGGCATGCTCCAATGGAGGACACTGATGAGACTGTTTGGTGGAATGAAATGACCGGCATGAGGCGGATTGTGACAAGGCTGGTGAAGCTTGCAGTTTTGAATTGGGTTTCACTGAGGTGGGTTGAGGAATCGTTGCTCGTCGGACTGAATTGGGTTTGGTCGAACTTAGTTTTTTCTAGCTTTGAGAACGACTGAATCGCTTAACTAGGTTTCGTATAATTGAATCACTGCTGGCCGGACTGAAAAAGAAAGGGTTTGAGAATCGAATTGGGGGTTTGAATCGCTGCTCGCCGTACGCATAGTTTCTTCATCGCTCGTAGATCTGTCTCTGTTGCGCCATGGGTCTGTTAAAATCACCGGCTTTGGGGTGTGACCGGCTTCTGGCGGTGCTTCGGTGAGTGAATTCCTCTTTGGCATGTGAGGCCGAAGCCGCTGTTCTCTGAGCTTCTATCCGGCAATCGGTGCCGAGCTTCAGCGAATGGATCCGACCAATATTACCTATACACGAAGTTCAGTCCGTCTATGGCATGCTCACAGCAACTGCATCACCTGTACTTGCTGTATATGTTTATATATTTGTATATGTTTATGTAATGTGTATATAATTGTCTGTGAGTAGGGTGTTTTAGTCTTTTTCATTCAACTCTAAATTTTTATTAATATTAGTAATATATCATTGATGGGCAAAATTGTAAAATTACACAACTCCGTTAGTATAGTTAACGGTCACCATAGTGAGATGGGTGAAATTATGAAACGTAAAAGGAGTGTAACTGGAATATAGACAAATGTCAAGGGTGTAAGTGGAATTAACCTTTTTTCTTTTTTAGTTTAGTCCACCACTCAAAAAATTAAAATTTGTTTTCTAATCTTATTACTTATACTTTATTTATTAATCTTTTTTCAAGACTCCACCATTGTGGGAAAACATGCTAAGCACATAACTAAGAATATTACATCAATACAAATATTACTTATGTACAATCAATCACAAATCACACACTCAATAGATTTATAGGTTTAAAGTTTATTACATATAATCCTACATAATATATATATATATATATATATATATGAATTTTTTGATTCTATTATAACTTTAATTTGCTTTACTTCATCCTAATCGTTGCAACGAACAATGACATACTATAACGACTACAAACACTCCACCAAAATATATATATCATATTTTTTTTGGTTATATTATAAGTTCATTTTGCTTTAGTAAAGTATTTGTAACCGTCCGTTATAACAAGTCATCATTTGAGCGATTGCAATGAATAATTTATCTGTCCTAACAACCACATAAATTATTCCACAAAACCTATTTTGTGGCCGGCGACTTTTTTTTTTTGGAAAGGTAAAGATAAATTTATTCAAAGCAAAGAGGAGTACATCAGCCCAAGGCTAGCACAGTGCTAGGGAAAATCTCAAGTACAAAGCTAGCCTAAAAGCCCCAAAGAAATTATGGAACAAACCTCGCAGCTAACAAGAGCACATGACAGTTACAAGCCAGAAGTTATATCCGGTGATACAGGAGCTTCCTCCGATGAGTGCAAATGGAATCCTTAGTCTGGTGGTCTCTATGGGGGACAAATAATTGATTCAGGGATATCCCACTCAAGTGAAATTCTTCTGGAGTTGAGTGAATCAGTAATTGAGGAGATAAGAAGCTTAGCTCTGACTAATTCAAGGGTGAGATGAAGGATTGAGTTGGGTGAAGTAGCTTTCTTCTGAAATATTTTGCGATTCCTCTCATTCCAAATATGATAGACAAGAGATGCCAAACTCATTTTGGAGACAGAATTGCTATGAAATTCAGATACACCCCGCCAGTGATGGGAAGCCCAAACAGTGAGATCCCTCCAAGATGATGGTTGAATATGAAACCCACAACGTGTTTGAATAGGCCTAACAAAAGAGCATTTGAAAAATAAATGGTCATGAGACTCTAGTTCAGTGCTGCAGAGTATACATAAGGTTGAATTAATGTGAGATGTGCATCTCCTATTCAATGTAGGGAGTCTTTTCTGAATTGCAACCCATGAAGTGAATTAATGTTTCGAGATAGATGGTTTTGACCAAACAAGGTGAGTCCATAGTAGTGTGGCAAGGTTTTGGTTGAATTGTTTAAGTGTTTTGGAGATGGAGAATAGACCTGAGGAAGAAGGGATCCATTAGAACTTATCTCTGATATTTGGTTTAGGATTGGGTAAGTTTGCTGTGCATTGGAGTTGTGGAAATAAAGTGGTAATACTTGATGGAAAGGACCATGAAGTAGAGGTAATGAAGGTGCTCAATTTAGTTTTGGTATTAAAGCCTGAATGAAGTAACGGCTGACGTGTAACAAGTAGATGAAGTGGTCCAATAGAACACCACTTGTCAAACAAAAAATTGGATATGGAACCATCACCAATTTCAAGCTTGACAAGAGGCTGAATGGATTGTCTAAGGTTTAGCAGTCTTCTCCAGCTCCAAGAGCATTGTCCAGGTATCATCACTTCCCAAACACTTCTACCCTTCAACAAATACTTGTGAATCCATTTCACCCAAAGCATATCTTTAACATTGATAATGTGCCAAAGATGTTTCATGATTGCACTTTCATTCCAAATGTGTAGATTAAGCAAGCCTAGCCCACCTACCCTTTTTGGAAGACAACATTTGTCCTAAGCAATTTTAGCACATATCCTCTTAAGTAAAGACCAGACCAGAGAAAAGCTCCAAAAATACTCTCAAGTTCATGAATGATTGCGATTGGCAAAATAAATTTAGAGCTCCAGTACATCTGAATTGAGTACAACATTGCCCTAATTAGCTGTAATCTACCTGCAAAGGAAAGACTTTTGCTTGTCCATTGACTAATTCTTGCTGTGGTTTTATCAATGAGGGCTCTACAGTCATTGACTTTGAGCATAGAAATAACTAGGGGAACCCCTAGGTATCTCACAGGTAAAGTGCCTTTGTTAAAACCAAGTAGATTTAGGATGTTTGACTCCACTTGGGCACTAACACCAGACAAAAACACTTCGTTTTTACCATTGTTGATATGGAGTCAAGAGAGAATGGTGAACGTGTCAATGGCAAACTTCAGTGTGTTTACTGAATCAATACTTTCATGTGAGAACAGTAGTAAATCATCTGCAAAAACAAGGTGAGAGATGGCTAGGTCCTTACATCTCCAGTGAAATTTGAAGGTTCTCTCTGCAATAGATTTGGCAATAATAGATGAAAAAACCTGCATGACCACAACAAAGAAGAATAGAGAAAGGGGATCACCCTGTCTCAACCCCTTGACACTCTTAAAGTGTCTATTGAATTCTCCATTAAGAGAGATGGTAAATGAGGGGGATGTGATGTAGGAATATATCCAATGATTGAAAATGGGTAGGAAGCCCAGTAACTTAAGAGTCTTAAGAAGAAAGTCCCAACTTACAGAATCAAATGCCTTTTTTATGTCAATCTTGATAGCACATCTAGGGGAGCTCACAGTTCTATTGTAACCACTGAATAACTCTTGAGCCAGAAGAATATTATCATCAATGCTTCTACCTCTGATGAAAGCTGATTGTGCAGGCCCAATGATGTGAGGCAGTGTAGGTTTAAGCTTGTTGGCTAGAAGAGTGAAAATGCATTTATAAATGGTTATGCAGTAGGAAATGGGCCTGAAGTCATTGAGGGTTGATGGGTTAGAAGTTTTTGGTACAAGGGAGATATATGAAGAGTTGATCTCCTTAAGGAGCGTCCTAGCTTCAAAGAACTGCTTAATGGCAGTGGTAATTTCAGGCCCAGTAATTGACCAAGATTTCTTGTAAAAATAGGCATTAAACCCATCAGGTCCAGGTGCCTTATCATTATTAAGAGAAAACATGTATTGTTTGATTTCATCCTCTGTAGGTATAGAGCAAAGTGATGGCAAAAAGTGTGAGGGTAAAATGGGTTGTATAAATGAGGAGAGAAGGTCAGTACCTGGAAAGGGTTGGGATTCATACCCAAAGCATTAGTGAAGTGTGAGATAACCTCCAATTTGATGGCCTTCTTAGTGTTGAGATGCTCCCCAGTGGCTGAGATTAGGGAGGAGATCTTGTTCCTGTTGTATCTGGAAGCAATTGATTTGTAAAAAAACGATGTGTTGGATCCCCATCCTTAAGCCATTGAACCCTATATTTTTGTCTGTAGGTCTGTTCCTCAGCAACATATAGGTTATAGTAGATAGTAGTGAGCTACTTCTCTTGTAATCTTAAGTTACAGTCATTAGGATTGCTATCAAGAGCCAACTGACAATGAGAGAGATGGTCCTTAGCTGCTTGAACTTAATTCTTGATTGCTTCAAATTGAACAGAAAATCTATTCCTCAAAGGCTGCTTTAGAAGTTTAAGTTTTGTGTAAACTTGGAACATGGGAAAACCTTCAACATGATGGTTCCAAATTGATTGTACAATAGGAAAGAAATCATCATTGGCAGCTTAACAATTGAAAAATCTGAATGGCACCTTCCTTAATGGCTTGGGGTTTCCAAAGGTAACATGCATGGGACAATGATCATAAATGCCTGGAGGTAGGAAGCTGTAGTGAGAGAGGGGAAATGCTTAATTCCATAAATCATTAATTAGGACCCTATCAAGCTTCTTGGAAATATTGGCTACACCAGGACTTTTGTTAGTCCATGAGTGGAAAAGACCAGAGTAATTAAGGTCATCAAGATTGGATTTGTGAAGACATTTCCTAAAATCAAGCATCCCTTTTGTTGTCTTCTTTTAACCACCAAAGCGCTCCTCAGCTGAGATGATGGAGTTGAAATCACCACCAAGGATCCATGGGGAGGATGAGAAAATGGAAGAGTGTCTTTCAATGTCAGTCCATAAACTTTCTCTCTCAGTGGCATCATTGGCTCTATAAATGAAAGATGTAAAAAAGGAGGTTCTGTAACTAAGAGTGGTGACTGAGCAATGAATAGCTTGCCTTGAGCAATGCATAACTTGGAGATGGACTGAATTAGGATTTCATAGAACCTAGATCCTACCCAATTGAGAATGAAGATAATTATGAACTAGGTTCCAAGAGTTTGCAATAGCCTTGTGAACCAGGTCAATACTGTATGACTGAATTTTAGTCTCAATGATGGCTGTAATGTCAACTTGCTTCTCTCTTAATAGTCTTCTAACTTCAGACTGCTTTAAGGGGTCATTTAAACCCCTTATGTTCCAAAACACTATTGATACCATTGGATGGTATTGAAGAAAGAACCATTGGGAATGATATTCCCTCTTTAAGGAATTAAAGCTTTCTTGGATGATAGCTTCCTCTTACCCTTACCTTTGGCTTCCCTTGAGCTTTTGACTTTGTTCAATTCTGCTAAATGATTAGATGAAGACTTAGATTTAGAAATTGAGCTCTCTGTTTGAGCTGGTTGAATGTGGTGGGAAGTGATAACATAGTCCAGTTTGGGAGAGGATGATGGCAGGGTGCTTGTTGCAGGGTGGTCATTATTCTCAATAATTGCAGGTTTGTAGGGACTAAGATCAATGGTAATGTTCTATTTTGGCTTAAAGTAGTGGGTAATGACATTTTGACTAGGGTGGAGGGATAACTTGTTAGTGTTTGGAGGGGAGATAGTTGAGGTTGATAAGGTATGCGTGGGTTTTTTGGAATTTGAGGATTTGCTGTAGGGAACAATTTGCCATTCCTGTAATAATGGTGAAGCTGGGTTAATTTTTTTTGAGTTGTGGCAAGTTTTGGTTATGTGACCAAATGATTTGCAGGAGTAATAGATAACTGGGCAGTTGTTGTATTCAATGTTGACATTAGTAATCTTTCTAGAGTTCATGTGAAGCTTGAGGGTTGAGGGAAAGTCAGCATTAGCATTAACCATGATACATAGCGTAGCATATCTGGTTTTCTGTTTGCTTTCAGTAATTGGATCAGCACACAATGGTTGTCCTATGTTACTTACAATGCAGCTGAAGCCAGGACCAGTTCAAAGATACAGTGGTAAGCCATACATTTTAACCCATAATGGAATAGATAAGTGTCAACATCTTTTAAAATTGGGTTCCCAGAGGTTTGGCTAAGAACCATGGTCCTTTTATAAAGATAAGATTGCATTGATCAATTGAAGAGAAATGGAATTAAAAAATTCCTTTTTCAGAGCTGATAACCTTAAGGAGACCCTTGTCAGCCCAGAGTTGAGAAGTAAGATCTTGACCATTCCAAATGGAAGACACTTATTCACAAAGTAGCTTAAAAGGCTTGTTTTAAAGAGATGCAAGCTAGCGTGCTCAATATCTTTTGGTGGTGTAATAAGAGTTGCAGTGGTTGTGATCTCTGTCTCAGCGGGTTTAATGTAGATGAATAGGGTTCTTGATGGTTTTTGAGCAATGGAAGCCCAAGTGGTTGGAAGCTCGTTATGGTTGTGGGAAATAGGTTGTATAGTTAGGGATGAGGTGTGGTTAGAGTCAGGGATGCTGGTTGCTTCAGTTGGTTTGGAACTATGGTTAGTATCAGGTAAGGGGTAATGAGATTTGACAAGTAAGGTGGGCTGTGGAATGTGGGGAAGGGTGTCTTTGACAGGTGATGTATGGTGAGAGGGATGGTTACATGGGGTAGTAGGTGTAGGGTCAGTAGAAGGTAGCCTATTCTAACAAGGAGAAGCACAATGTGTAAGAGAAATACCTGGTGGTTCATAGGTCTGCAAAGAATTCAAATTTGAATTTGAATTCAGCTGTGCATTGTCCTTGAGGTGGTTGATATGATAGCCTTGGTTGCTGTTGGTGGTAGTGGTGGTGGCGAGATGGAAATGAGGCGGATCAGTTGTTTCAGGATGGTTACTGAGGAAATCTCCTTGGTGATCAGAGTTCCCCATTTCAGAGCAAGCAATGGAGTGCTTAGCATTAATGATTTGATCACTGAGCTCATTGATTCTAGCTCTCAGTTTGGCTTGATTCTTAAGACCATCTCCAATGATATCTCTAAGCCATTCCACTTCTTCAAGAAGGTATTTGTACTTGTACGTAGTTACTCCTGTACTCCATCAAGTCAGTACGCAACCTGAAGATCTCATCAATCAAAGCTTGAGTGTTAGATGGACCAATGTCTACCATAATATTGTTGTGATCATCCACATATTTGAAGTGTGGGTAAACTGATTTCCTAAGAAATGGGTGTGATACCCATCGGATCTGAGACACGGGTTGATCAGGTCCAGGCCCAAACCCGAGGGAATATCAAACAATTAATATTTTAAAATGAACACAGAATATAAAAAAGATTTAAGAACTAAATAATAAAGCTGAAAGAATTATGAAATATAAAATCCTCCAAATGATACTAAATAGTAATACTCCAATTCTCTAAAACCTCCAAGAGTACAACTTGGGAATCCATCTAGACCCCTAAACAAAAATCCTAACTGAATTGAATAACTGAAAATAAATTAAACTAGAACATAGAGAGAAATCTTACGTAAGCAGATGAATGAGGGACTGTCCTTGACAAGCACGATCAAGCTCTAAGGCTGGAACCGTCCTGTACCTGAAAAGAATAAAAGAGTGGGTTAGGCCCACGAACAAGTTCTAATCTAACTGCAATCCATACAGTGACCCGATACACAGATACACACTAGATACCTCACAATATTTATGTAGTCCATAAATATATATATCCACACTAAGGGACATTCACTAGACTACAATAGGGGACTCAACCTGAATAGAAGACAACATGCGAAAATGCACCCAAAGGTGGGTATGAGTACCTAGACCTAACAGGGTACACCTCAACCTACCAAAGCCAGCTATGCATCTACTGCATATACGCACCCTAACCAATGAGCCGGAGACTCAAGCTCATCTCGTGGTACCATAACCATATATCTAAAGTCCGTCCAAAACCAGAGTATGTCATTCAATTGTTCATTGATCTGACATAAAATTCATAATCCAGTCAGTCACTCAACTTATTCAGTTGATATGACTTAACTATAAACAACTAATCCATGAAGTCATTTAATTTAGTTAGCTAATCTGACCTAAACACAATTAGGATTTAATATTTTACAATCCATTCCTTTAATCCGATAGGTTAGGTTTTAACGTTTTGAGCTAAACCATCCCTAGTATGCCACTGTCCCATACCGGTGCATACAATCCTCAATATCCATGTAAATTACAACACATAAATAATAGTTCAGCAACTTACAGTCCAAAACCATTATCCAAATAATTGCAGAAGAGTGTTTAATATTTTAGCAATTAAAATCCAAGCATTAATCCATGTAATTGCAGAAAAAGGTTTAATATTTCAACAATTAGCATCCAGAACATGCATAGATCAAAACTAATAAATAAAAGACCCTATCGTGCATTTAAGACAAGTTTTAAAATCATATTATATCCCATTAAATTGCTAAAATTAAACCAAACAATTAATTTCCTTCCATCCGTTAACAGCATAAAAAGTAGTTTAATTTTATACTGTTCGTCCCATTAACTTAGAGATAAAGCTTAATCAATTAGAGGTCTTAATAATATCCAAAATTAACTACTTAATTACTTAATCCTTCTGTGAAGTCCCAGAATTAATCAGAACAATTCAAACTCTTAAACAGTGTCAAACAGTGCGTCAAAACAATTCCAGAAAGTGCAAAATTGAGAGAGCCTTCTCCATGAACTTGGGAGCAGGCTCCCTAATGCATGGAGCCGGCTCCATGCCCCTTGGAGCCGGCTCTAAGGGTGTGGGAGCGGCTCCCACTTCCATGGAGCCGGCTCTCTCCCCCTCTGAGAGCCTCTGAACCAATTTTCCTCCGTTTTCGTCTTCGGCCACTTCCAACCTTACTGTTCTTCATCTAAACCGAATGTAAAGGTCTTAAATCTCATCTAGTATTATTCCAGACCTTGGTTTATAACAGTAAGACTAAACAACAATGATTAAAACAATGGCGACTTGTTATGCTAAAAACAGACGATAAACTCCATATATGCAAGAATTAATTTAGATAAATTCAACAGACAATAGATAATCAATTTAATATATAATAATCATGCAAGATTCAATTAATGTCCAATTAATCTCCTAGAGACTATCTAAGTGCACAGAACACATGCCAACGGGAGAGAGGAAGAAAAGAACTTGCCTGTGATTTCAGTTATGAAATATCGGCGTCGTCTCTAAGTTTCTGGCAATTACTGAATACCGTCAAGCCTCTTATTGCTCTGGTTTAATCCACCACAACACCTCCTTGGTCCTCTCTGCTTCCCTCCTTGGTAACCCTAACTGTGCCTCTGTTGTTTCAACCCTCTCTTACGTGAACAACTTTAGGTTTATGTTTCTAAGTTACTCTCAAAACCCTAAACTGAAATGTAATGGTATATTTATAGGCTTAGAAACATACAACCCTAATTCTAACTAAAACCCTAGTCCATGTATAATTAGAGACAACACCCTTATTAAATCTTATTCGGCCATAAACGTGCAATCTAAAAGAAAATAAACTATAACCTAAAATAGTAAAAAGGAAACCAATAATTAAACTAAAATAGTTAATTCAAAGAATTCATAACTTACATCCTTTAAACAATTAAATAACATAATTTAAAACATTAACAAAGTAAAACCAGTAACTCAAATAAATAAAACAAGTAAGACATTTAATTAAATTAAAACACCCCAATTAAACTAATTAAGCAAAAATAAATAAATTAAATAGCATTTAATCGAATTCCAAGGCCAATATATGCACCACAACCCCCCATCATTAATCAACCTTAATATAACCAAGGTGTCCATGTTGCACCTCAAGTTGCTAATCCACCACTCGCATTGAGAGATCACTATGTGCCTAATGAGTATAATACACCCACATGCATTCAATTGCCACCATTTAGAGCACACCATTATGAGATTAAAGCACAAACTATCCAAATGCTACCTAACTTTCATGGACTTCCTAGTGAAGAACCTTACAAGCATTTGGATAAGTTTCTTGAAGTTTGTTCTACCGTTCGATACACGGACATGCCGGAAGAAGTTTTAAGGCTGAAACTTTTTCCATTCACCCTTAAAGATAAGGTGAAGTATTGGTTCAACAACCTTAGGCCTTTTTCTATAACTTCTTGGGCAGAAATGCAACAAGAATTTTTGAAAAAGTACTATCCGGTTTCGAAGACCAATGCTATGAGAACCGCCATTAGAGAATTCACACATGGGGAGGGAGAAACTTTCCACGAGGCATGGGAACGCTTTAATGAATTGCTTAGGAAGTGTCCTCACCATGACCTGCCTAAATGGCAATTGGTCCAATTCTTCTTTGAAAGCTTATCGGACAATTATAAAGGCATGGTTGATGCTTCAATGGGAGGTTCTTATATAGACCGGCAAGAGGAAGACGTGTGGCGTCTTTATGAGAGCATGAGTGAAAACTCTTTGCATAGAACATTGTCATCTAGGAATGGTAGAAATTCTCAAGGTAGGAAGAGTGTTGGCTTGCATCAAGTTGACCACTCAAATGATATAACCGCCGAGATGAAGTCTTTATCTCAAAAGTTTGATCAATTGATCAATCAAAACTTGGCGAATGAAGTGTCTTCCTTTCCTAACCATTCTCCTAGAGCTCAAAATGAATCATGTATGACTTGTTCTAGTGTTCTTCATTCTACTTCTAATTGTCCTCATGGACAAATTCAAAATGAACCCATTGAGCAAGTTAATGCAACATTTGTGAACCAAGGGAACAATCCTTATGGTAACCATTACAATCCCGGTTGGAGGAATTATCCTAATTTTTCTTGGAAAAACTAATGGGAGTGCTCGAACTCTTCCCAAGGTGGTTTTCAAGGGAAATACATTCCACCTCCACTTCAAAACCAAGGATCCCAAGGTTCAAGACCATATAACTCACAAGGAAATCAATTTGCTAATTCTCATTTTCCTAACCAATCATATTCTCAAGGAAATTCTAGAGGTTCTGCTTTTGAGGAAAAGGTTTTAAATGCTTTGGGCACTCTAGAAGCAAATACTCAATTGTTGCATTCTCATTCTTAATCAATTGCCAAGCTAGAAACTCAAGTAGGGCAAATAGCTGAAACACTTAATGCTAGAGAGAAGGGAAAGATGCACATGAATGCCCCAATCAAACAACAATGTGTTGTAGAAACCAAATCCTTATTAGAAGGGCATAATGTTGAGCATGTCAATGCGGTAACAACCTTGAGAAGTGGTAGGGTAGTAGACAATCAAGTTAGAATGCCCAATGAAGAGAGTGAACCGGTACAACCTCAAGTTGTCACCCATCCCGTTCCACACACTATTCCTCCTTCATTGCATGTGCATGATCTTGAGAATGAGAAACCCTCAAATTGTGAGTTGAAAGATGATTTCCAAAGAGATTCATTGAAAACAGTGTTGAAAAATGTGTTTGAGAAAAGTTCTTTGAAAAATGTTATTTATGATTCTTCTTTGAAAAGTGATTTGAAATCCAATGAATCGAACAAGTCCAATGCTGAAAATTCTTTGAAAGAAAATGCTGAAAGAGTTTTTGAAAAAGCTCCATTTCCGGACGCCTTGAAAGGGTCCATTTCAAAAGAAAGGCAAAAGACCAAGAACAATGAGATAATGGATATGTTTAGGCAAGTCACAGTCAATCTTCCACTTTTGGATGCAATTAAGCAAATTCCGGCTTATGCCAAATTCTTGAAGGACTTATGCACCCAAAAGCGGAAGAACAAGAGCCAAACATCAAAAAAAGTGGTCTTAACCGAACAAGTGAGTTCCATTCTACAACACAACACTTTGCCAAAGTTTAAGGACCCCGGTGCACCTACAACATCTTGTGTCATTGGTGAACATGTCATCAACCGGGCACTTCTTGACTTAGGGGCTAGTGTTAACCTTCTTCCCTATTCGGTTTATGTCAAATTGGGCTTAAGTGAATTGAAACCGACGTCGGTGGTTTTACAACTTGCCGATCGATCCATTAAGAAGCCTAGGGGGATAATTGAGGATGTGTTGATTAAGATTGATAAGTTCTTCTTCCTGGTTGACTTTGTCGTCATTGACACGGAACCGGTGCCCAATCCAAAGAACCAAATTCTGGTTATCCTTGGCCGTCCTTTCTTGGCAACCTCAAATACCAACATAAATTGTAGGACGGGGATAATGAAGATTTCTTTTGGGCACAAGAGAGTGAAGTTGAACATCTTTAACCCCACACCCAATCCATTTGACAAATATGAGGAAGAGGTTAATGTGGTAGAGGAATATCATGATCTTACTTGTGAAAGGAATGAGCTTTTGTGCATAAACAATGTTTCAAAGTCTTCATCTTCATCTTCAGCATTGCATGCCAGAAAAGTGATTTCGAACTCTTGTTGTGAAAGGGCGTGGAAGCCCAAGGAAAGTTTTGACAAGGAACTCAAGACGTCTTTTGAGTTTACCCCAACAAGTTCTTCTAAGAACCATTTGTTGGGAGTGACTCGAAACATCTCTCATCCCAAAAAGGAGGGGATGCATTGCAAGATCTTTGATCCGGGTTAAAAGAACCCTAGGTCTTGCTAGAGACGTTAAAGACTAGCACCGAAATTCGTAGGATGTCAAAACCCTATTCTTCCCTCATTTCTATCTTGCATTTTGATTCTTGCGAAGTCTAGATACTGTTTTGTGGTTCACATACATTGGAAGGAACTGAGTAAGGGATTGTATGAGCATTCAAGTCATTTTGAGCATTTAGGCATAATTTCGATCTATCCAAGTTTTGGTTCGATCGATCGAACATTGGTTCGATCGATCCAACTATGGACTCGATCGATCCAGATCTCATTTTGCACCCAACACTTAGAAAAATTTTGGACCTGCATCCAAATTCCAAAATGCATGCTCTCGGGATCTCCAAATTTTCAAAAGTTCGATCGATCGTAAACTATTTCGATCGATCGAACTACCTTTCGATCGATCCAACATGTGGTTCGATCAATCATGAGTCCCAACACTTAGAAAAATTTTGGACCTGCATCCAAATTCCAAAATGCATGCTCTCGGGACTTTTCAAAATTTTTCATGTTCGATCGATCGAATTCCAAGTTCGATCGATTCAAGGTTCCAACACGTATCAACTCTTGAACCCTTAAACTTGTACATTCTTTATCCTCTTCGATCGATCGAAATCTTTCTTCGATCGATCGAAATTTGCATCTCATTAATTTAATTTCCTTTGATTTTTCAAAATTCATTTCAAAAAAAAAAAAAAAAAAAAATCCAAAATTTCAAAAAAAATTAAGAGTGGAGACCTAAGTTCGATCGATCGAACTCCATCTTCGATCGATCGAACTCTGCATATCGTGTTTTTAAAATATAACCGAGTTAGATCGATCACTTTGGATCGATCCAACTTCAAAAGGAAACCGAACCCTAGTCTCCCTCTTCTCTCAATCTCATCCTAATCCGGCAAAAACCCAATTCCCAATCATCTTCCCCATCTCCGGCGAGCAAATTCCGGCCAACTCAAGTCTCATTTTCCCCGCGGCTTCACACCTTTCTCTCATCTCATCTCTCTCAGTTTAGAGGTAAATCGAATGCAATTTTCTTGATTCCTAGCTTAAATTGATGCATGTTATTGATTTTCTATGTCGAATCGTGTTATAAATGTGTAAGTCGTCCATTATTGAAGCTTGAATTTCCTGTTACATGATATACATATACATATCCATTCGGCCGAACCAAATTGGGGATTGTGATGTGATTTGTGGAGTTTGGGGAGTGTTTGGGTGTTGAGGATTAGATGTTTGGTGTGTAGATGGGCCCACAAACACGTTTGTGTGGGCCCAGTGCTCTAGATCTCACAGATCTGCGACTTTTCAGATTCGGCATTCGCACAGTTCGATCGATCGAACTTGTGCTTCGATCGATCGAACTTGTGCTTCGATTGATCGAAGTAGTGAACTTCATTTCACTACCTTCGATCGATCCAATCTTGTACACTTTCATACTTCGATCGATCCAAGTGTTGGATTGATCCAATTCACTTCGATCGATCCAACTTTTGAACATTTTTCACTTCGATCGATCGAAAATTTTCAGTGATCGATCAAACTTAAAGTTCGATCGATCGAACTTTCACAGATCACACATACACACTCCATTCATCTCATGTTGTCTTTATGCTATCTTTATATGCACAATGCCTGTGATATTCCACATTGGATGCATTTCATACCTACATTGCTTAGCATGATTCACATTTCATCATCATCATAGATTCATGTCATCCGTATTTTGTCTTTCTTATTTGACATACATGTTTCTATTATGCACTTAAATTCTTATATCTGGCATTGACTTATATTGAAATTTTCTTGTCTTTTTGCAGATCATGCCACCGCGGTACAAGAGTACAGCCAGGAGATCTTCGGGGCCACAGCAACCCCGCAGACATATACGGCCCAGGATAGAGATGGTTGCAGAGCCATCTCATGCTCAGGAGGAGCCCGCACAGGCTACTCCCCCTCAGTCCCCATCCCACGAGGCTGAGGAGGGAGCTAACCACATGCCATCTACATCCCAGGCTCCTCCAGCCTTCACACTATCACTTTCTCCTGTGCGCCATCAGGCAGATGCAGCCGCCATGCCATTACCACAGCCACCTCTACCGGCTCAGCGCCGTGACTTGTTGTCGCCGAGATATGCAGCCATGACTGTGGCTTAGGAGTCGTACTTCGATACTACGTACTTCTCTGAGTCTATCCTAACCCGGTCTGGCTATCAGGATATCATGCAGCGGGGCCTCTCAGCCATCTTTGCCCCAGTCACCGGCCTTGTATACCCGCGACTGGTGCGGTTATTCTTTCAGCATCTCCGGCCCTCGCCACGATCTACCGCGGAGATGATCACTACACTGGACGGCCACGAGATTGTCATCACAGTTGACACTCTGGCCCGTGCTTGCCGGTGCCCACACCGGTGTCCACCTGAGCTTGCAGAGACATACCCGAGGCTGCATAGGCCTTCATTTTCTGACATGGCTGTCTCCTTGACAGGCCATCATGCTGGTGGTCAGACATTCGCCACCATGACCTTCTTGCCTGACGACCTCTGGTTCATCGACACAATTCTCTTCCAGAACATTTACATGGCGGGCCACAAGATCCAGAGGCGTCATGACTACTTGACAGCTCTTTACGCTTTTTACACGGGCTGCTGGGTATCTATCCCAGTCCTCATCTGGAGCATGATGAGGTTGCTGTATGATTCTTTCATTTCCAGGAAGGACCCTAAGCGGTCCAAGGTCCTGCCCTTCAGACACCTCATCACGCAGATCCTTCTTGACCAACGCTACAGAGTGCCCCCAGATGAAGAGCCCCTTGCACGGTCCAGCTTCTATAGGAGGAGCGACTGGAATAAGAGCTACAATGCTCTTATTCGGAGTCTTCAGGAGCCAGCTGTAGAGGCAGCAGCTGAACTAGAGGAGGAGGAGGCAGCCCAGGCACAGCCGGTACCTCCAGCAGCAGCAGATATCGCAGCGGACGACGCACCAGTCGGTCCGGCTACCGATCACATGGACATTAACCTGGAGCGACCTGCGGAGGAGTATGCCGATGCTGCAGATGATGCCGATGCCGATGATACCAGTGATCGAGCCGCTGCTCAGGAGCGAGTTCGGGTTTCTTCTTCAGAGGCATCTCTGCCTGAGTCTCCAGTTCCCACTCCCGAATTCGGAGCACGCTTGCAGACGCTGGAGGAGGACGTAGCAACCATGCGAGCCGACATCACTGCCCACCGAGCTGAGTTCACCTCTTTCAGGGCGGATGTCATGGCTTGCTTTGCCGATCTCTCCAACCGACTCCCTGCACCTGCACCTCCACCTCCAGCCACTGCAGATCTTCACGATCAGGCCTCCTGAGATTCCACTTTCAGTTGTTCTATGCTTTTATTTCTTTTATTTTGGATCTGTATTATACTGTCACTGTTACTGTATTATACTTTGCGGCCGGTCTGTCGGCTTTATTATTTTATTGATGTACCTATACTTTATATTCTCTATATATTGCTTTTTGATTATGGATGTCTCTTAGTATCTCATATTTGTATGTTTGACTCCATCAGGTACACCACAGTGACTTCAGTGAGAGAGTGCTGCCCAATATTTCAGGACCACTCTTACACCTCTCTCTCTATTCTCTATTTATCTCATTTTACAGTTGCATGTCCACTGTGCACTGATTATCCTATCTTGTTATCTAATGAGTTTATCCGAGTGCAAACTTTTCAGGACCACAGTTTATCCCAAGTTTCGGGGGGCCATGCCACCCACTTTGGATACTTCTATCCCGATCATTCATGTCTAAAGCACTGGTATACTCTTTCCTTTGTTCTCTTCACACATTGAGGACAATGTGCAGTTTAAGTTTGGGGGTATTGGTGTATATTTCAGTGTTACTTTAAAATTCAAATTTTGAGCATGTCTTGTGTATTTGAGGGATATTTCTATACTTGGTCCATTTCTAGCTATGATTTTGATCTTTTGATGACTATATTGCTTAAAATTTAAAAATTACTTGACTTGAGAGTCCAATACTCCTTGTATGCCTTGAGGATGCCATTTAGGAGTAAATTTTTCAAAAGATTGATATCTTGCTTGCATTTGTGGTCCACATCATCCTGAATATGTGATTGTTTTGAGATTCATTCTAGGATTCTACACTAGCACCGGTGCATACTATCATTCATTTGTGGGGTACATGTTTTGTTGATTATTGAATTGGTTATATCCCAATGGGGCTAGTAGTGCATTGAAAGCTTTCATTCTTGATAAAGGTGGATAACAACCCCTTTTCATTGAGTAGCCGGGATTCTTGCCTCATTAAGCAGTGAACTTCTCGCGCCGAAAGGTGGAGGGCCCAAACTCTAGGTTAATAATTGAATTGAGAAAAAAAAAAAAAAAAAAGAAAAAAAGAAAAAAAGTTGCAAAAGCAATAAAAGTGAGGACTTCTCCCAAAAGGCGAGAAGTGGGAAATGATTAGATGGTTATTGTCTTGATTTGTAGCCTAGTTGATTTGAGTTTGTAAGTCCGTAGGGGTGTCTTAACACCTAATGCCCTAAAGCCATCTGGTTTGGGAGTCATTGACCTAACGCTCGCTACATGAATCTTCTAGAAAGCTTAAGAGATCAACACATTGCACAATATTTCCATCTTTGATCCTCAATAAAAAAAAAAAAATAAAAAGATGAAGAAAAAAGAAAAAAAAAATAGAGTGAAAAGAATAAGTGCACCTAGAACAATAAAGCTTTAATAAAAGGTCCACTCTCTTATTTTGATGATCGGTACTAGATTTGTGTGCTAGTTTGAGGGTAAGGATGAGATTAATTCCTTAGTTGGCTAAGATAGCAACACACTTGATACCAGACCTCTCACATGGATTCTAGACTTGTTTCGATTTTCATGATCATTTTCTTGATATGTGGAGGACCATACTTGCTTGCTTGATATTGAAATTTTGAGAGATTGCTTAGAAACGGTTGAAAAATTGCATACTTGAGGTAGTTTTCTCCCAATGCTTGTTTGCAATATTGGTGCCTCTTTTGAAAGAATGAGCTTAATGTTTGTGGGTATCATTTCTGGAAACCCTCACGAGACTTTACTCGTCCACTAGGGGTAACCTAGGGGTTTAAAAGGCTTGTTGCATATGCTAAATGCAATCGTGTTCCCTACGAAAATGGTGTTATCATTTTACTTGCTTTCCAGTTTATACTTGTTTAGTTTTTCATTTCATTCCTTTACTTCTTAGTTCATTGCTAGGGACTAGCAATATTTAAGTTTGGGGGTGTGATGAGCACTGAAAAGTGCGCATTTAAACCCGTTAAGCTTAAGCACTCTAGTACCTTTATCTATCTTACTTTGCCGTTTTAGATTTATTACGTGTTATTTATATTTTCAGGCACTTATCCCAAAATTGAGCGAACTCAGCCAAATAAGAGCTTAATTGAAGCAATCCTGAGATAAACCAAAGGAGGGAGCAAAGTGGAGAAATAAAGGAGCAAAAAGGAATCAAAGTTGTGCAGCTGAAAAGTTCGATCGATCCAACTTAGAGTTCGATCGATCGAACATCTATGATCGATCACAGTACTTCTCGATAGATCCAACCTTGGCCTTTGCTGAAATTCCAAGTTCGATCGATCCAACATCACCTTCGATCGATCGAACCCTATTTTGTCCTATTCAAATGATTGATCTTATCCACAGCTGTACGCCTACCAACCACTTTTGTCCTTTTCCCCATAAATATCTTCAAAATATCTCAGCCTTGTCCTTATCTGGAGGAGTCAGACCACTTCGATCGATCCAAGATGCAGTTCGATCGATCGAACCCATCTTCGATCGATCCAAGTTAAGGTTCGATCGATCGAACTTCCTCCAGCGAGAAAAAGTTAAAGTCCAGCTCATTTATTCCGTCCTTCACCCAATCATTGGAGAATATGCCTTGCACGACCACAGCTCATCATAGGGTGTATTTGACCTACCTATATAAGGAATATGATACACTTTTTGGAGGGGGTTCTAGAGTCTCTTGTCACACATTGAAAATCATCTTGGAGGCTATTCTTGGAGAGGAAGAAGGGAGGAAGTTAGAGCAACCATTGGAGGAGATCTTCACCAACAAGGAGCAGCCATGGAGTTAGCCCTGGAGGGTTGGATCATCACTACCATGAGTGGTTAGACATCTTCTTGGGGCTAGAGTTAGCCCCAAGCATGCTTTCTATACTCTAATCTTGTGTATTATTGAGGGATTAGTGTTGTATGATATATCTTGATATTCATGTATATATAAATCTTGATTATTTCATGGGTTGTATGGTTTAATGCTTCCAATTGACTATTCTATTCTACCCATATGTCTATGTATGCTAGAGTAGGATATTCATGTGCTTATCTCTAGATTTAGTGTTTTTGATGCATGTCTATGTGTATTGATGCTATAGATCTAGAGATTATCAAGATGATATGCTTAATGAATGCTATTTTGGTTCATTTGATGGTTTATGCCTATTCTTGGTGGTTTGTGCCTCTCCCCTAGTCTAGATAGCTTTATTTTCATGCTAGTAGTGTAGATTTAGTGTAGTGGTAGTATAATGTTAGATGGGAGGACAATCTACTCTTGATGTTTGATGTTCCATGCTTGTGAGTCCAAATGGCATATTCCTTTAATATTGTGTTGCATGTAGATTGTGAGCTTAATGAAGGATTAATGACTTGTTTTGATCTATTGTGCTATCCCCATGTTGTCTAGACAATATATACTCTATTGTTTAGATATATTGTGCTCTTCACATGATGTTTAGACAATACTTGCTTGATTTGTCATCCTTGCCAATTGAATCAACCTAATGCACACACACCCTTATCATATTGCAACACATCCATTACCCTCAATTGATCACTTGTTAGTAGTATAGAAAAGTATTGCTTGGTGGTGATCTCTACACCCCAAGATCTCTCTCTCTCTTGTTTACCTCATATTATTTTATTTAGTTGAATTCAATTTAGCTTAATCAACCAACCAACCAATTGTGTGATCACTCGATCTACTAACCCTAATTACCATAGTTTCACAATTCGATACACCATCAAATCCCTTGGGACGATCCCTACTCGCCCTATCTATATTTTATATAGAGAAAGGTAGTAGTGGCTTTCTATAAATGTAAAACTTGGCCACCTCCTAAATTCACACACAACTCTTCAAGCTTGACTTGGTATCGCGACCCTTGTAAAAGAGGACACCGGTCAGTAGACTCCAGGGGTTTAATTAATGCTAAAACACATCTGTGACGCTTGTTTAAACTGTAATTAGCTTCGTTGGATTTAACTAACTTGAAATTTCTTAAAGCTTTCAATTGTATCCTGCTGTATATGTTCTTAATCCTTATTTAATTAAGATTGCTGATGAATGTCGATGTCTTTAAAATAATTTGGGACACTAAATGAACATTAGAACAAGTTTTTAAAATATTACAGAGGCCCTGGGTGTCGCCGGAGGCGAGGAAGACGAAGCAGAAAACGCAGAACGGCTTTAGGGAATGAGAGAGCAGGCTCCCAAAAAGAGGAATCCATCTCCCTCATTGATGGACCTAGCTCTAAGGAGTGTGGAGCTGGTTCCCAACATCTAAAAGCAGGCTCCCAAGTGTATGGAGCAGGCTCTCAACTTATGAGAGCCTGTTCTCTCCCGAAACGCACAGTTTTGGTCTTTTTAGGGGCTATTTGGGCTGTCCGAAGTATTTTTATTCCGTTTAAATTGCACTGAAGGATGTAATTATCATGATGGACCTATGAAATATTAGGAAGCATTATCACATTAGTGTATTAAACAATGAAGCAACATGAAGCTAAAGAAAAGCCTACATGTTGAGCACTGTTGTGTTAACTTGTTTGCTTACCGAAACACACCAAATATTTTGCATATAATTTAATAATATTTAATCATATTTCAACAGTTTTATAAGGGTGATGGAAATACCGGCAATTAACTAGGCTTGGTTTGGATTAAATGGATATCTAATTTATTAAAAACGGTATCAATTTCTGAGCTGTTTGGAGGATTTAATTGTTTAGTATAATTCTAGCATTTTGTGTATGTATGATTAAACAGTATTAATCATGTTTAAGCACTGAAATAAGCATAATTGATTAACTGAAACTGTAGTATGCTTATATGGAGTTAATTGATGTTTTAGCGGTTGGATTTATGGATTGTTATGGAATTTACGTTTAAGAATTTCACTATAATGTGTTCAGTAACGATTCTGATTATTATTATATTGTTCTGGATTATAATTAATGAATTGTTTGTACTGTTTTGTTAATTGTTGAATTGGTTGTGTGTGTAGGCACCGGTATAGGACGGTGGCATACTAGGGACGGATTCGTTCAAAACACTAAGTCCTACCTATTCTAGAATAAGTTGGATTAAGTACAAAAGTTATGTCCTACTTACATATGTGTATATGCACCAGTATTGGACGGTGGCATATTAGGGACGACTTAGTTCAAAACACTAAGACGTACCTATTCTAGGGACGGATTAGTTCAAAACACTAAGTCCTATCTATTCTGAAATAAGTTGGATTAACTATAAAAGTTAAGTCCTACTTATATATATGATAGGTCAATAAACATTTGAATGTCATACCTTGAATGGATTATATATATATATATATATATATATATATATATATATCTTTATGGTGCTGTGATATAAGCTTGAGTCTTAGGATCTTGGTTAGGGTGCGTATATCACCTAGGATGGATAATTGGACATAGTTGTTGTTCCTTGGTAGGTCTAGGTATACATGACCACATTATGTGTGATTTGCATATTACCTTCTATTCAAGCTAAGACTACACTATAGTCTAGTGAGCATCCTATAGTGTGTATTTATATCTATATGGACTAATTTAGTTATTATTGAGCTATCTAGGATGTATCTGCATATCGTTTCTGTTTAGATTGTAATAGGATAGGACTTGCATGTGGGCCTGACTCACTCCCTTATTTTTCAGGTGTTCGCTAGTTCTAGGCTTAGAGCTTGATCGTGCCAAGCAGATACAGACACTCACTCCTCCGACTATGTAGGACTGCTTTCCATGTTTAGCTTTGTATTTTTATTTCAGTGATTTTACCTTTCAGTTTGGGATTTGAATGGGGGTCCACTAGATGCATTCCCAAGTTGTATAGATATTGGGAAGTTGGGAATTTATTATTTAAATTTTGAGGATTTTTATTTTAGAATTCTTTTTGGGTTATTATTTTATTTTTAATTCTTTTGTATTCTTGCTTGTTTAGATATTAATTATTTGGTATCCCTCGAATCTGTGCTCGGACTTGATCACCCGTTGCTCTAGAATCTAGGGGTATCACATCTGCAGGGAAGACAAAGTTACATTTTGATGAAGTTGTGAGCATGATTTTGACTGAAGAAATTAGAAGGCAAATAGTAGGGGTTTTCACCAGTGGTTCAGCATTGAATGTTAAAAGCAGAGGCAAGGGTTCAAACATGAAGAATGGCAACGATAATAGAAATAGAGGCAGATCCAAGTCATGGAATGGAAGAATACTGTCTCAAAATTTCAAAAATTCTACAGATCTCAGTGAAGTTGAGTGTTGGAATTGTGAAAAGGAAGGACGTTACCATGTTGATTGCAGACTTCCAAAGAAGGGAGTCGAAAGAAAAACTGAAGCAAATATTATCTCAGAAGAATTAGATAATGCATTGATATGCTCTTTGGAAAGCAAGGCAAAGTCATAGGTTTTAGATTTTAGCGCATCGTTTTATCGAACCTTAAGCAAAGAGCTATTTAATAGCTATGAACCGAGTAACCTTGGTAAGGTGTATCTTGGTGATGATCATCCTTGCAGCGTCATTGGCAAGGGTGAAGTGCAAATCAAGTTTAATGGGTCAGCTTAGAAGTTAAAGGATGTGAGACACATCCCTGACTTAAGGAAGAATCTGATTTCAGTAGGATAATTGTTAGATGAAGGTTTTGTTACAACCTTCAATGGAGACTCGTGGAAAGTTTCCAGAGGCGCTATGACCATTGCACGTGGTAAGAAATCTGGCACTCTCTACATAACTACCAGTATTTATGGGTCTATAGCAGTTATAGAAAACAGAGAAGATCATGACCTTTAGCACTAGAGACAGGTCACATGAGTGAAATGGGACTCAAGATTATACACTCAAAGGGGAAACTACCAAGCATACGGGTAATTGATATTGACTTCAGTGAGAGTTGCGTGATGGGCAAGTAGAAGAGGGTTAGTTTTAAGAAAAATGGTAGAGATCTCAGAAAGGAGAAACTTGAGCTAGTTCACACAAACGTTTAGGTGCCAGGCACTATCTCATCTATTAGTGAAAAATCCTACTTCGTGACTTTCATTAATGATCACACGAGAAAGGTATGGGTTTATTTTTTAAAGCTCAAATCTGAGGTATTTAATGTGTTCAAGAAATAAAAGGCCATAGTGGAGAATGAGACAAGTTTGAAGATTAAGAAGTTGAGGTCAGAAAATGCTAGTGAGTATGAAGACACTAGGTTCAAGAAGTTCTATTTTGCTAATGGGATCAGATTAAAAAAGGATTGTGCAAGGAACCCCACAGCAAAATGGGGTGGCAGAACGGATGATAGAACATTGAATGAGAGAGCTTAATGCATGTGCATACATTTAGGTCTACCCAAACTGTAATGACCTGGTCATTTTCTTCCTTTTCTTTTTCTCAGATTTTAACGGATATTTTTTTTCCGTTGTCTTTTCCTTTTTAGGTTCGGTTTTTCATCACTTGATGTCGTCTCGAGTGCTCTGGAATGATTTCCGAGACTCTTTTCCTTGGATTGACAACTTCCTTTGGGGATTGTGTCATTTCCATATTTTATTTTTTCGAACACTATTCACATTTTGTCTTTTTCTCGTTTATCCTTTTTCCTTGTACAACCTCACTTTTTGTGCTCGAATTTGATTCCGGTTTTGCATGCATTCATGATATTTGATTTCCATGATATTGGTATTTTTGCTTTTCTAGAAAAGCATGTTGATTGCTTACTTCTTTCATAAAGGAGCATTAATGCATATTTTAGTGTAATTATTCTTAATTTGTGGGGTTTTAGTGTACTTAAATAAAGTAATTATTTTTCATCTTGGGACCATTTTGTAATTAAATTTGGAAGATATTTTCAAAAAGGACCTTTTTGCAATTTTTGAAAAGTGTGACAAGTGTGGAAACACTTTAATGCATTGGATGATGACATTTGGAGGATGAGGATTCACCCACTTGTTAGCTTAGGATTGGTGCACTTGTTGGCTTAGATGGTTGACAAGTGTAGGTGTGGGATTAAGCTTAGGAAGGAGCCATGGATTGGTGACAAGTGTAGGTTCACAATTTAGTCTTGCAAATATCTTTAGGCCACTTTGGGATTATGGTTTTAAAGAAGGGTTTTTGTGCAATTGACCATAGATGTGTGTGTTGACCATGGTGTAAGAGCACATAGTGAGTGGAGAATTTCTATATCCTCCACTCACACTTAACCGCATTATTTCATTCTCTTCCTTACAAGAAAACCCTAGCCTCCATGGATGGAGCTTGAAGCCTTAGGCATTGACCTTGATCTTTGAGGCCCTTCCACTTACTTCAGACCATAAAGGTTGGAATACTTTTTGTTCCCCTCATCCTCTTCTTCAAAACCCTTGAAGGATCTAGCCTAACTCCTAGTTTTGCTTTGGTATCTAGAGTTTCAATTCTTTAGTGAGGGATTGATCTATTATTTTGAAGCATTTTTATGTCATTATTGAGTGTCTTACATGCATGGAAGAGAAGGACATGTATTTTGCCCTTAAACTATTTTAACTTGAAATTAATCTTGTCAAATTAAATATAGAATATGAAAATATACTCAATTATCTTTCATTTAGTTTTGGTTTCATGTAATTTGGATTTAAAATGAATTAGTTATGAATTTTTGAAATTGCAAGCTAGTTGTTGGAAATTTGAAGCTTTTCCTTTTCGGTCGGGAAATGAATTTTTATATGAATCTGTGATGCTTCAATTGCCTTAAAATTTCTACTGGAACTTCCCCCAGGGGTTTTACACTACTCAGAATTTTTTCACGATTTTAGAGCATTTCTAAATTTTTTTTAAAATCCGAAACTATCTGCTGTCCATATTTTTATTGCAGCTGGAAAACATATTTTTAGATGATTTATTTCACTAACCTTTTGACATTGGATCATGGCTTAAATTTCCAGTTTTATACTCTCATATGTTTACTTCCAAAATAAATTAGGTTTGCCCAATTTGGATGTCAAATGAATTTTTCATGAATTTTCAAAGTTGGAAGCTATAGGCTGAAAATGTGTTTTCTGGGCAGAATTTGTTTCAAAGTTGTGGGTCAAAACTGTTTCAATTAGGAAAATATTTTGTTAAACTAAATTGATATTATCAAATTAAAGTGTTTAAGCTTTCATTGGGCTTTGGATTCATTCAATTTGGGTTAGAATTGAATTTTTTATGAATTTTACAAGTTGAAGGTAGCAAGCTGAAAAATCTGTTTTACGGACCGAAAATTTGGGGCGATTTCATTTCGGTGGTAATTGGGATTTTCATTCCAATTGAGGTAGGGAATGTTTTAGGATTATTTGTGTGTTGTATTGTGTGTTTGCCATGATTATACAACATATATATATGCCTTGTATCAAATCTAGAAAGTTAGTAATTTTTATTTTTTTGTATAAGATTTAAAATTTATGATGATGTATAACTTTGATTTGAATTATAACATGCTAGGAAATTATGCTTAGATATGTTGGTTAACATATATTAATTTGGATCATTTGATTAAGAATTACAACTTTTATTTAATATTTATCTTTAGTGAAAGTTTAATTCACATGGTTGTATCAAGTATTAAATCAAGTTGTAATGTGGTATTTAAATAGGCCTTAGCATGTTCTCTAACATAGATTAAATTGAGGGCATTTGGAATTGTTTAAAAATCTAGAGGAAATTAATTAATTAGCTTAATTAATTTTGTTTTAAGTGCTTTAATCACTTAACTTGTCATTTGATGTTATATATATGATGACCATGACATGTCTTTCAATATATATTAAATTGAGGTTATTTGGATTAACTTGGAATTTAGAGAATTTAACTATTTATGTTTAATTAAATTCTACCTTATTACTCCATGGATTTAATTACATTTTGGAAGTTGTTTCTATATTTAAATCATGGATTTGGATTTGATGTATGTTCACTTGATTACTTTTGAGTATTGGATAACATAGTTGTTACTTTTATATTCATGAGAATATGTTTTTCCTTATTGAATATATTGTTGCTATGTGTAAGGAATTGCACACTTTGTAATTGACATCTTACATGCCATAGTAGTTGTGAATTTTGAGTATGTATTGTATAAGTTTCCAAAATTTGGATTGTGCTTGGTTAATAGTTAATATCTTGTATATACATGTTGATATATATACGTTGTTGCACAATTTGTTGATTTTGGAAACTTGGGGATGTCGTTGTTTGGCTATGACTAGGACTTGGTTCTAGTACGGGGGATTGTCCCTCTATATAGTCTAGTGCGCACATAGGGAGGTTACCCATGGGCTAGTAACCCTAAAGTAACTATGTTGTTGGTCTGATTCGGCGTGACGTCCGAGTATCCACTTTGTTTGATTTCGTATTTCATTTCAAGTTGATAACTAGATGATATCGTAACTTGTTGTTCCTTATTTGATTTCCTATTTTGAGCTTAAGATGTAGTTTTGTGAAAGCATGCTTCATGCGTTGTATTGGAAGTTCCATTGTTGGTTAAATTGCATCGATATCATAATTTGTGTTTTGATGTTCAAATGTAGTTTAGGAATGACCTTATAGATTCATTTTGAACATAGACGTTAGGTGGCATGACCCACACTTGTTGTTTTCGTATTTTGGATTTCAAGTTGAAGACTTTGAGAATCTATATCTTGTTGCCTTGTATAACATGTTTCCATATTGTTTGAATTGCATGAACAATGTGATTATGATAGAAATGATCTAGGTAGCTTAGGATGCTCCCTGGGTTTCATCTTGACATAGACGTTAGGTGGCATGAGTCCCTTTAACATGTTTCACCATAAGGTGATAAAATTGTAAAATGCTAGGTCGATGCATGCTCATCTCTTACGAGTAGCTTTATGCTACTCACCCCTACAATACTGGGGCATATTTCAGATACAGGACTCAGGATTTGAAGATTCCATTGCTCCTTAGATGGCTTACATTTTCTAAGTTTCTATTTTATGCAAGTGTTAACATAAGATGCCTCTTTGTAACCTTATTTGTTTAAACTTGTATTCGTTGATTCGTATATGTAAAGTGTACATAAGTGCACTCTTTTCAATGTATTTAACATGTATGAGATGAGGCCGGAGGCCAATGACATGTATCTCGTTTTCTATGCACTTTTGTTTTCAAAGTTTATTATGAAAATATTAGAAAATGTTAAGTCATTGCTTCATAACTTTCGCATCGGGTGTTGGAATTTCATATCTTTTCTGCCCGGATATAGCATCAGACGATTCTTGCGTCTAATTTTGTTCATTTTTCGTTATCCTTCCAATGGTGTGCAAGGTGGCACCCTTTTAAGTGAGAAATGACTATTTTGCCCTTAGTTCATCTCTTTTCGGGTTAGGCATTCTTGCTTCATTTGCTTGGCTCATTTGAGTTCCGTGGCTTCATGGAGAGTCATTTTGGGGACTTAGGGATGACGTACATCTCTTGAGGTTTTGGCTTCTTTCGCTTCCACATTTCGTGTCCGTTATCGGGTCAACTTCCGGTTCATCACTAACACACCGGGTTGAGAAATCCGGGTCGTTACACAAACAGTTTTGGGCAGAAGCAGTCAATACGGTAGCCTACCAAATTAATTATGTACCATCAGTGCCTTTGAAGCATCGAATACCAGAAGAGGTACGGAGTGGCAAAAAGGTAAATCTTTTATGGTTGAAAGTTTTTTTTTGTTGTATTGCATATGTGTATATTAGTGACCATGCTAGGGGAAAGCTCGACCCTAAGTCACTAAAATGCATCTTCGTTGGGTATGGCGGAGATGAGTTTGGTTATCGACTCTAGGATAATCAGAACAAGAAAATCATTAGAAATAGAGATGTGATTATCAATGAGAAGGTGATATACAAGGATAAAGATGCAGTACAGTCAATTAGTCCTATATAGAGTAAGCTTGAGTTTATTAAGTTGGATGATGATCCAGAGAGCATTGACATAGAGCAGACAAATGAGGGTTCTTGGCCAGAACTCACAGAATAGTTCACCACGGATTCCAACTCCTAAGCCTGCACCCAAAAGGTCCACGCGACCTCATGTACCAAATTATAAATATTCGGATTATATGTTGCTTATAGAAGATGGTGAACATGAATGCTATGGTGAAGCATGTTAGGTTAAAGATGCTAGCAAATGAGAGCTTGTAATGGAAGATGAGATGAAGTCCCTTATTTCCAATAAAACATGGAAACTAGCCAAGTTGCCCATGGGGAAGAAAGCTCTTCACAACAAATTAGTGTACAGGGTAAAAGAGGAACACGATGGTTCCAAGAGATACAAGGTGAGATTGGCTATCAAAGGCTTTCAGTAGAAGTTAGGCATTAACTACATAGACATTTTTCCCCTGGTTGTGAAATTGAGTACCATTCGCTTAGCTCTTAGCATTGTTACAACAGAGGGGTTGCACTTTGAGCAGTTAGATGTCAAAATTGTTTTCCTCCATAGTGACCTAGAGGAGGAGATTTACATGTAACAAAAAAGAAACTGTGCAAGTTGAAGAAAAGCTTATATAGTTTGAAGCAAGCCCCGAGCCAGTGGTACAAGAAGTTTGATGGTTTTATGAAGCGATATAGCTACAACAAGTGCAACACTGACCATTATTACTACTTTAAAAGGTTTCAGTCAAGTTTCATTATCCTTCTACTTTATGTTAATGACATATAGTGGCAGATCTGATTTTGAAGAAATCAGTAAATTGAAGAAGCAGTTGTCTAGTGAATTCGAGATGAAGGATCTTGGTGCAGCGAAGTAGATTCTTGGGATGAGGATTAGTAGAGACAAACAGAAAGCGAGTATATTGAACGAGTTCTGAAGAGGTTCAACATGAATAATGCTAAGGCGGTGAGTACTCCCTTAGCTAATCACTTCCGATTATCTCAAGATCAATGTCCAAAGACAGAAGATGAAAAAAACTTTATAGCTAAAATTCCATATGCCTCAGCTATTAGAAGTTTAATGTATGCCATGGTATGCACAAGTCCAGACATTGCATATGCAGTGAGAGCAGTAAGCAAGTTCATGATGGATCTGGGAAAGCTATACTGGAAAGCAGTAAAGTGGATATTGAGATATCTAAGAGGTACCACAGACAGATGCTTATGTTTCAGAAGTGGCGAAGTGAAGCTACATGGTTATGTAGATTCAAACTTTGTTGGTGAGGTGGACCACAGAAAAAGTATTACCTGGTATGTGTTCATGGTGGGTACAACTGCAGTTAGTTAGGTTTCACAAATATAGAGGATTGTAGCGTTATTTACTACAGAGGCAGAGTATGTGGTGATGACAGAGGCTAGCAAGGAGATGATTTGGTTATAAGGTTTGTTGACAGAGTTGGGATTTGAATAGGTGAATAATGTTTTGTACAATGATAGTCAGATAGTCATAGTGCGATACATTTGGCAAAGAATTCAATATTTCATTCAAGGACCAAGCATATAGGACTTCGGTATCACTTTATTAGATTTTTGTTAGAAGATGAGGTGTTGACACTTAAGAAAATACTTGGCACCAAGAATTCAGCTGATATGTTCACCAAGATAGTGACCATATAGAAACTGAAGTTGTGCGCAACTTCAGTCGGTCTTCTAGCTTAAAGACAGGAAAAAATGCACCGACATGTATGGGATATATATGAAAAGAATATCGAATGGATTTATAAATACTCCAGCCTCGAAATGGGAGATTGTTGTGGTTTTGTGGAGTTTGATTAATTTTTAGGAATGTTTAATTATATTGAAACTCCAACACTAATGAAATTTAGGGAAAATTCAGTTTCCTGATCTGTTTTAACTTCCTTATTGGTTTAAGGAAAATTCAATTTCCTGATCTGGTTTAACTTCCTTATTGATTTTGGATTTTACAAAAGGTAAGGTTCTGTATGACAAGTTTGAGACTCTATAAATATCAACTCTAACAAGATTTTAGAGTTTGTGAGAGTTAGAGATAAATTTGTGCCAATACAAGAGAGAGCAATTGAGAGAGATTAAGAGAGAATTCTCCATTATAATTCTTCATCTTCTTCATAATGAACTTGTTCGATGTGCTCCATGGACATAGCCTTAAGATTTGGGTGAACCATGTATATCTTGTATTCTTGTGTATGATTTTTTTATTCTTCGTGATTGTTTGTTTATTCCTTGAACAGCGTTGTTTATTTTGCGTTTCCGCCATAACAACTGGTTTCAAATCCAGTTGATTGCGTAGAACAACTCCAACATCTTGTAGATTTTGTAGTTCGCAGTTGCAGAGAGCAGCGTTGGCAGTGAGGTTATGTGGTGGTTGTTCAAATTAGGTGAGTCTCAATTTGAACGAGAGAATAAGAGAAAATAAAAAATAAAAAAAAAGATAATAATAATTAATAGTGTAGATTTGGGATGATGATCATAGATATGACTCAGTACAGGCCATCAATCGATGGCTCTGATACCATGTTGATTATAAGAGATAGAGAGACAAAGAGAGACAGATATATATGAAATGTAGAGATTTTGTATATTGAAGTATATGTAATACATGTACAAGGAGAGATATATATAGGTTAGAGATCACCAACGGCTATACAACAATTTTTTTTTTTTTTTTTTCATAATTATGGTTGTATAAAAAAGAAAAGAAATATGTACAGGAGCACAAAGGGCATTCTCCCAGTATGTAAAGAAAACACAATTAAGGATGGATGGAAAACATCCATACCTTAAACTAAAAATAAAAAAATTGAAGATCAGTGGATAGAACTCCACTGTCCAAGCACAGAAAAGAAACAAGGATTAACTACACCAAATCAAAGAGAGATGTTGTGTATGTCTAACACCTCCAGTATTATATTCCTAGCAGCCACCTCTGGTTCAGTTGAATTACCATGGAGTCTAGCATTTCTTTCATTCCAAATTCCCTAAAGAGCAGCATCAAAAAGAGTGTTATGGTAGCTATACAACAATTATAGTAATAATCTAGATAACGGTTATAATCATGTAATTATGGTAGCAATATAAATAACGGTTATAATATAATCTAATTATGTTAACAGTTAGTAAGAAACTAGAATGAAGTATATTTTTTTCTTTAACTTTTACATGTTATTTATTTAAGTTGCAATCATAACTATTACTTATGTGGACTTTCAATTGAAGGGCTGGAGTATCTGTATCATGATTGTAAGCCACCAATAATCCACAAAGATGTAAAGTCTGCCAATATCTTATTAAATGAAAATTTTCAAGCCAAACTTTCTGATTTCGGGTTGTCCAGAGTTTTTCCAACTGAAGGTGGTACTCATGTATCACCAATTATTGTTGGCTCTTCTGGGTACCTTGACCCTTTGTAGTATTTTTCTTGTGTATACAAATGTCTATATATCTTCACTTCCAATAGTTCTAGTGATCATGTTAATGGCAACTCCCAGCTACTTTCTATCACTTATCGCTAACATCTTGATCATATTAAAATGGACTTTTATAGACTATATAGATATTTTAGGCACAAGAATAGTCATGGATATAGACTGTTCTATAAACACACACGCAAAGGTTTCTAAGTTCCGATAATTGGCTTGCCGGTATTGCACACCAAATAGGTTAACCGAGAAAAGTGACGTGTATAGCTTTGGGGTTGTTCTCTTAGAGATTATTACAAGTCGGCCACCAACGCTAGAAGGCCATGACAAGTTACACATAAGCCAATGGGTTGGTTCCAAGATTGTAAACGGTGATGTTAAAAGTATTGTTGATCCTAAATTGTAGGGAGATTTCGACATTAATTTTGCTTGGAAAGCTGTAGACTTGGCAATGACTTGTGAATCTTGCAATTCCACCTAAAGGCCAACCATGAATTTTGTGGTGACAGAATTAAGGGACTGTTTGGCAACAGAGAGGGATCTTCACGGGATTGAATGGAAAGATTCAATTGGAGTACCTTTGTATCTGGAGAGTGAAATAAATCTCCCAATGGTGCGGTAACTCCACGAATTAAATGTATTTCTTGTTGGGTGTTCAACGTTTTATACTTTTTTCCATGTCTGTGACTCAAAAAAGTTGTGTCAAAAGTATGTATGGCTATACTATACCTAAGCAAATGTGTTAGTAATGTGTAAGTTTTATTCAACCTCCGTTTTTTTTTTTTTACTTATTTGGGTTTCAAATAGTGATTGGCCAGACCAATGATCCTGATATCATGTAATAATTTCTCCACAATAGGAGGGACTGCTTTTTCTACTTGTGCAATTTTCTGAGTGGTAAATGAATGGTGTGGTTGTTTATGGACTTCTGTCACTATATATCTAAAGTACGTATATATATTAGAAAATTATATCAACATAGGTTGTCTTTTCTTTTCGAATTATAAGGGAATAATTGTAGCATATGTGATGCAAAAGCACAGTGGAAAAGGCTACTAAAATTTCAAAGAGGCTTTATTTGGATGGATGGATTTGAAAAGAAGTTTAAGGTTCAAATCACAAAAATAATATGAGGTTTGGCAATTGGATTTAGATTTCTGTTTTTCCCGGCAAGTTGCAAAGAGGGAGAAGTTTATTATTACTATTAATTTTTTTTCTTTTTTTCTTTTTTTTAGTTAGGTAAATACTCACATACACATTTCACAAATTGTCCACTACAACATTCAAACTTTTCACTTGCAACATTCCATTAACTTTCTCTTCACTAATCAATCCAACTTTTATAACCCAATCTGGTAAGTTGTAATCTCAAAGGAGATAGTGTACGTGTGTGAGCCCCCCGCGAAAAAAAAAAAAAAAAAAAAAGGAGATAGTTTTCATACAAATACTGCAATTTGATATCTCAGAAGTAGATGCTCAACTGCTTCATCCTCTAATTCACAAGATCTACAAATTTTATACTCAATGATTCCCTTCTGGTTTAAGTTTCTTTGAACAGCTAACTTCCCCCGGCAACACTCAAAAATTGTATATATAGTTTCCATATCGAATTTTACAGTGAATTATGAATAATATGTCCATTGCTGCTACATGTTCTGATAAAACTTATTAAGTACAAACACGCAAATATGCAATAAGTAGATACGATTCAACACCAAACACATGAGATATTTAACTTGTGGAGTTATCGTATCATTGGGAGACTCATTTCTGTGTCCAGATGTATAGGTCCTTCAATTGAATCTTTGGATTCTGTATGGTGACGAGCTATCTCTGTTGCCAAACAGTCCCTTAATTCCATCACCACATAATTCATAGTTGGCCTTATGGTGGAAGGCTGAGACACACAACTCATTGCCAACTCTACTGCTTTCCAGACAGAATTAACCTCAAAATCTCCCTGTAGCCTCGGATCAACAATGCCTTTAATATCCCCATTTTCAAGCACGGAACTAACCCATTGAATTATGTGAGTCTTGTCATAGCCTCTTGCTATTGGTGGCTTACTTGTAATTATTTCCAAGACAACAATCCCAAAGCTATACACATCACTTTTCTCAGTAAACCTATTTGATGTGCAACACCTGAGAACAAGCACATACAATTAAAATATTTATACCAGCTACTAAGAGAAGTTGATAATGAAATGATCATTTGGTAAACGACTTCTTCTAATTTATTATGTAATGAAATTATTAAGGAAAAGATTTTTGAAGACTTCTGGTATTGAAAAAAAGAGAGTTGATTTTGAGTAAAATCCAATCACGGTATAAAAATGGCTAGTCTAGTGCACGAGTCTTCCACTACTGCAGTGTTTGAGAAAGGTTAGATATACTCACAATGGAACAACTTTACTCTTGTGCCAAGATCCGCTCTCAATCATGATATAAGAGAAAACAAAATATATATACCAGAAGTAATAATACTTACTCAGGATCAAGGTAGCCAGGAGTGCCGGCAACAGTAGTTGATACATGAGTTCCCCCTTCAGTTGGAAAAACTCTGGACAACCCGAAATCAGAAAGCTTGGCTTGGAATTTTTCATTCAGCAAGATATTGGTAGACTTCACATCTCTGTGGATTATTGGCGGCTTGCAACCATGATGCAAATACTCCAGCCCTTCAATTGAAGTCCTCATTAATTAGTAGCTGCACTTGCAGCTAATAGCTAGAAAATAAGAAGTAAAATGAAAATTGCATTTCATCTCAATTCTTACTAACCTTGTGCCGCGTCAAGTGCTATTCTGAGCCTCTCTTCCCAACTCAAAACAACTGAATTTTTATCTGCATCCAAAAATTAAAAAAAAAAAAAAAAAAGGAAAAGAAAATTGTCCACTAATGAAATTTAGATGGAAATTTTTTTGTAGTTCTTGCTGAAGCAGAGACTATAGATGAGATGGGTGCATAGTCGTATTGTGTAAAGTTTCAAGAATGACATGTATACCTAAAAGATGCCTTGTTAAGTTTCCATTAACCATGTACTCATAGATGATTCCCATGTACGTGCCTTCTTTGCAGTACCCAACAAGAGAAGTTAAGTTTTTATGACGAACACTCACAAGAAGGTCGGCCTGCAATGTGACACGGATTATTAAGTCAACATTATATATTGATGAGCTCAAATTTCATATAAAATGTCATGTAATAGATATTCTTTTATCAGATAGTATTGTGAAACAAAGATAGTTTATTGGTACTGGTGGTGTAAAAAGACATTGTAGGAGTATGCAGGGTACATACCTCTGCTTGAAATTCCTTATACCCTTGAACTGATGATGAAGAGAGCATCTTTACGGCAACTTGAGAGCCACCTAAATAGCCAAGATAAACTTTTCCAAAGCCTCCTTTCCCAACTATCTTCTCGAAGTTATTGGTAATATGCACGACTTGAGAGTATGTTAACTGTCTGTTCTTCACCTCCATGTACACATCTCTTTGGTTTGTTTCGGCATCCTCCTTTCTGACTACTGAGATTACTTCAAATCAATCAAAAATTCCATTGAGAATTTTTTTTTTATTATGAAAATTTGAATATTTATATTTTAAATCTTGCGAAATTTTACCTAAAACAATAATTGTTTCCATTACCTCGTCTTCTTCTTTTAATAATCCATAAGGCAGCCATTATCGCAATTAAGAGCGAACAAAGTGCAGCTGCTACAGATGCTACTATCGGAACAACCTTGCTCTTTTTCTTTTTGCATGGACTAGAATTACAAGGATTTGTGTTTTCACCTTCAATCGGGTCAATACTGTTTATGATGACAAATATTATAGGAGTCGTCAATAAGTGTTAATAACTTCTGAAGCCTTGCTAGTCAAGCTATTTTTAAAAACAATTGTTGGGATGGAGTTGATTCCATTTTAATTTCTCACAGTACAGAAATTAAAAATAGAAAATATATAGTTCAATTATTTGTTTGGTTTTTACATTATTTAATTTTAAAACTGAGTAGAAAAGATCGAAATCTATGGATATTAAAAATCTTTATAAATTATTTCTTGTCATTAGGAGTTCTTGAAAATTTTCTTTAGAGGACCAAACCAAACAATTTCTTAATGATTATTACCTTAATGCCAGTGAACCATTATTCGACCTTGCAACCAAATCTGGTGGAAGTGAGCCTGTGAAATTGTTTCCCTCCAAGTTTCTGCAGAAGAAGAGTGAACATGATCCGTTTGTTTTTTTCATACCAATAAATTTTCAATCTAATTATAAGATCTATGTAACTTACAGGACTTTCAAGGAAGTCAGTTGAGAGAGAAAATTAGGCACCTCTCCAATTAAGCTATTGTTTGACAAATCCCTGAAAGATGCAATAGTTCAATTTTAATTATCATTGGCTATTAATAAATAAACTTCGATTTATTCTTTCTATGACCCTAAAAATAAATAAATAAAAAAAAGAAGTCTACATTTATGTTGTATATATATAGCATTTGGTAGAAGAGACTTAATACTTACAAAGATTGTAGCATGGTGAGATTGGATATGTCAGGAGCTATCTCCCCTGTCAATCCACCAGAGGACAAGTTCCTAATTCCAAGTAGAATAATTTTATCAGTAAACGACTAGTGATCAAATCATGAAAATTTATATATGCAATATATATGTATATTGATAATTAGAGAGAGGGCATAAACATACAAGGATGTGATCCTAGGGGAATCAAAACCAATTATGCTACAGTTGAGGCCATCCCAAACGAATTCTCGAGGGGCACATGGATCTCCTTGCCAGTTTCTTTTCACTTCATATTTCGACTTTATGCTCTTCATAGCAGCGACTAATATTTCAAAATTCAAATTAAGCATATGAGTGAGAGAGAGGTATGGATAGAAATAGAATAATTAATTAATTAGAACATGAGGATGAATGAAAAAGCACATAAAAGTTTGAAATTAATTAAGAACATATATAATTACCATCTTTGTCATCTGTTTGCGACTGTAAGAACTGTTTTACAACATAAAGCTCCATGGCATTGATGATGGGAGGGAGAGTTGAATTATTGGTCTTAATGATTGAAAGCTCATAACTTGCATAACTCGAAGGTGATGTACTGTATACCGTAGTTGATGATAAATAATTGGGGGAAACTGGTTCTTTATACCATTGCTGCCCATTCAAGTAAATGTTGAATTCTCTGGTTTGGTTTTTTTGCAACACTTGAACTTCCGCAAAGTATAAGTAGATGTAAAATTGGTCTGTGGGAGTGACAGGCTCCCATGAGAAGTACAAGGAATCGCTGCTAACATTTGGTTTAATGGCAGAGCTCATGACTTCAGATGGTGGGTTGTACAGACCGTCAGATTCTACAATAGAATTCGATGATGGGGTACTTAACTTTGTGTAGTTCTGGCTATATGGCCTCCACTCGCGATCATAAACATCATCTTTGTATCTGAGATACATTAGTACCATATATAGTCATGATCGAGCATATGTATATATTTATAAATATATCAAGTAATACAGAAATTAAAACGAAGTAGGTAGGAACTTGATTCGATCTTCATAGTTAATTATTTCAACTAGGAAATGCCAACCTGATAAATTCAGAAACATAGTCATTCCTTGTTGAACCAAAATCTCGACGCCACCAGTATTCTAGTGATACATTATTTTTTGTCTCATACATGGAATTATTCAAAGGCCTCAACTCCAATGCTGAGATGAAAGGTGTTCCTTGGTCTGTGCTCACGAGACAAACATTTATATAATCTGCAGTGGGAACGTGTATGATCTCGTGCCTCCAAATAGTGGTTGAATCCTTGATTGTCACAGTCTTCCAGAATTCAACTCCAATGTACAGATCAAAAAGTGGTGGCTGATTTTGATCATCATAGTTTCCATACAAGAACCATGCCCTTATAAAATATTTATTACCTCTCCCTCCTTGAGGTCTTAGAGTATAACAGTTTCTGGTTCCTTCAGGAAAGCTTCTAACATTCAAAAACTGTTGGCTGGCTAAGTTAGGAATGAATTCAGATGATACAGGCATGCTTAAACCAGTCTCCACAAAATTTTCATCTGAACTATAATATATTCCCGTTATGGTGTCTGTGTAGCTCGAAGCTTCGCGCATTCCACAATCTATGCTTATGAATCCTACAAGATCGATCAAAGATAGAGATATTGTTGGAGCTAATTTTGAAAAGCTCTCAAGTAACTTCACATTTGCAAGTAATGTCATCTTATGTATCCCATACCAGTGGTATCTAGCTCATGTACTTATCCCCTAGGGAATTGCATGGTTCTTCTAACCTGGTTTTATATATGGAAAATGAATCACACTTGACACAATCAATTAAAGGGCCCAAAGGTGCCCGGAACTTACCAACAGTTGCCAAAGTAACAATAGCCAAGTATAACTCTTGACCTCCTATGGAAATTAAGGGTTTGATACTTGGATACTCCTAAACGGAGGATGAAGTTCATCCTTCTTCATATGATATCGTCTAATGTCATTAGAACATTTGTCTAAAATATTAAAAAAATAATAAAAAAAAAATGAAAATTACCCATTTTTTACGGGTTAAACCGTTTTTCTTTCCTTATTTTTTTTATTTTTTTATTTTTTTCTTTCCTTCTTAAACACGATCAGCTACGGGCCGAACTCTCCCCCATCTTCCTTTCTCTCTCCACAGCAAAGCAATTCTCTCTTCTTCTTCTCTTGATCTCACAACAATACAAATTTCCATATCCAACCGCCATCGAAATATATAATATAGTTTTCTATTATAGTGTTTCGTGTGAAATTATAAAGATTGTACACTTACTGATGACTATATTCTTAGGGTTTTAGACGCACACTTAGGGTTTTGGAATAGGGGCAGCCACAAGCGGTGGAGGAAGGTTGTGGCGGCAAGCAAGGTTTCGGATGGAGGTTGGATATGGAGATGGACAGAGACTTGCTTTGGTGTGAAGAGAGAGAAGAAGATTGTGTTGCAGAAGGAAAGAACCCTAAAAAAAAAAAAAAAAAAAAAAGAAAAAGGGAAAGTAAAAATGAATTAACCCATAAAAAAATGGGTAATGCCTATTTTATTTTATTTTATTTTTTAGATACATGTTCCAATGACATTGGACCACAATAGATGGAGGATGAACTTCCTGCTGCTAGATGGAGGATCCAAACATTGTTTTTGATACCGTTAGGTCACTCGCCCCGTTGGAATCACTTCAGGATATTAATATGGGTAAATTACACTTACCTCCCCTGAGCTTTGGACAAATCTTACACAAACAGAGTGTTTCAGATTTATTATTTTGACCAAATCTTACACAAGCAGAGTGTTTCAGATTTATTGTTTTGACCTCCCTTAAAATTTGGGTGTATGCTCAATATCCACCCTCTCCATCAAAACTTGTAAAAAAAAAAAAAATTCATAAAGTGACCAAGTTGCCCTTACACTTATTTTTTTTAGGAGGGGGTAACGGTGGTGGAGAGGAAACAGAAAGTAATAAGAGAGATGAGATAAAAAATTAATTAATTTTTTTTAGATTATATAATATATTTTGTATTATAAAAGTATATTATATATAAGGGTATAATTAACTTTTTATAGTCTTAAGGGAGGTCAGAATAATAAACATCAAACGTTTTACCCATGTGAGATTTGTCTAAATCTCAAGGGAGGTAAAGGTAATTTATCCTACTAATATCTATGAAATGTTAATGTGTTGACCTCTAGCAAACTACCATGCTAATGGGTTATGTGTGCATGATCCCATATCGCCTAAGTATATATATGGAAAGGGAACATATTATATATATATATATATATATATATATATGATGAATTTGTACTTCCTTGGTGTGCACAATACGCTTTGGGCTAAGGTCCGAGATAAAAGCGTGCGGTCGGCCAAAGAAAACAATGTTGTTAGCCTAATTAAGCCAATTTTGAGGATTTTTGGGCTAATCTTGTCAAGATTAATCTTTATATTAAAAACTTAATATTATTTTATTTAAAAAAAAATTATAAAAAATGAATATAGAAATTCAAAAAAATGTACACTTCTAACAGTGCATAGAGTAGATATAGAGAAAGCCAGAGAGAAACCTGATTCATCTTGTCCTTGAATCAGCAGGGCAAGAGCTAAACACCCAAAAAGTACCAACGACACCCTCATTGCTTCTCCTAGCTAGATTCTGTGCTCTCCAGAAAATGCGATTCCACTGCAAGCATATATTGTGAAGAAACGACTATATATATAATATATATATATAAGTACGCGCGCGCACGTTATGTAATTGTCGTGGACCAGTTCCAAAGTCTCTCATCCATCAACATCAACATCAACATCAACATTCAACAACTTTTTTTTTTAGTTAAAAACATTCAACATCTTCATTTCTCCAACTTGCTTGTTTTGCTTGATACTATTACAATTAGCAGACATACGTACGTACGTACACACGTGTAATATTACTAAGTGGACTCTATAACTCTAAGGACTAAATTGGAAAAGAAATTAAGTGCATTCAAAGTTCTATAGCTGTTGATATGGCTCATAGCTGTTAATGTTATGTTTGCCCTGTTTATATATATATTTAGGGTAAAGTGTAAAAAAATTTCTTGAATTATTGATTTTTTGCAACTAACTTTTTAAGCTATTGATTTGTTGTAATTAACACAAAAGACTATTTTATCTTTTTTTTATTAAATTTGTCATTTCTTATTAAATTATTTTTTATTGTATTTTCTCTTATTTAAATATTAATTATACCATTTATCTTAATTTTATAATTGGTATCAATTAATTATAAAAATAGAAAAAAATAAATAAATCGGTGACTATCATTTTCTAAAATGATTAACTTATTATAGTAAAACTTATTATACTCACTTTAAAAAAATTTAGTATAAAAAAACATCTTCTTTCTCAAACAATATCCATGAAGAATTAATAAATTACGTAAATAGAAAATATCTTCTTTTTAATGCAATATATTCTTGAAAATTAAAAAATTACTTAAATTGTTTCAAAATTTTCTATTTAAGATTTTTATTTAAATAATTAATTAAAAAAATTAAAGACAAACTTATGCACATTTAATGGAGAATATTTTATCAAATTAGTATGAATTTTTATTATAATTTATTTTAACAAGAAAAATATATCAAGTGTAATTCAATAGGAAAGGGTGTTATAGTCATTTGAAAATAGATAAGACAATAGGGCCTTTTCAACTTAAATATGATAGTTTAGAGGATTTTATGCACAAAAAATAATTCAAGAAAATTATTTACAAGTTTAGACATAATTGTGGAATTTTTTTTTTTTTGCACCTTACCCATATATTTATAATAAGTCATACATTTTGAATCTTCCTCTCAGCTTCACTTGACTTCTGCCATTTCGTTAGTATATGAGAAGACTTTGACAAATTACCGGTATATGTTTTTTGAAAAGATCAACCACATGTTTTTTGAAAAGATCAACCACATGTTCACAGTGATTAATTCGATGCATTCAAACAAGTTTCTTGAACTACTGAATGAATCTATATATATTAAGTTGTGTAACAATTCAAACATTTTTTCTTTATTTATTTATTATTATTATTTTTTTAAATGTCAATATTATATCTCTAAAGCAACTTTTAGAGTTTCAAAAGTCTTTAGGAACTTTCATTGAATAAATTGTGAGTATACCTATCTTGACTTAATACAATTAGACTTTTTTCCTCCTAAAAACAATTTCTTTTTTTTTTTGGTAGGTAGATGTCAAATCAATTTGTCCTTGGAAAAACAAATTGATGAATACTCATGGAATTAAATCATTGACTTGCGTAAACTGTATCCGTGTAGAAAAAGACATTCTCATAGAAGCTTTCTAATTTTATGCGTAGAAAAAAAAAAATTTTATTAATATATATATATTTTTGTTTAGTGCATGTAAAAAAAAAAAAAAAAAAGGTATGAAATGGTATATTAATCTACCATTTGATACAGTGATATGGTGTTAAAAACATTCTCTCTATGAGTCAGGATTAGCAGCACGCACACACTCCTCATGCACACACCAAATACAAGAAAACAAAAAGCAAAATTAAAAAAAATAATAATAATAAATTACTGTAGAAAGAAGAAGAAACTGGCAGAACTCTACCCCCACTTAAATTAATTTCCTCTACTCTTCTAGGCAACTTCGTCAATTTTTTTGTCTTTAAGGGTGTGTTTGGATAGTATTAGTAATGAGAGAAAAGAAAAGAAAGGATAGTATTAGTGAGAAAAGAAAAGAAAAGAAAAGAAATGATAGTAATAATTTCTATTTGTGTTTGGATAGATAGGAGAGAAAAGAAAAGAAGTGATAGTTATTTTTGTTTGGATAAGATAGAGGAGAGAAAAGAAAAGAAAGGATAATAGACAAATTACTTTTTTACCCTTTCATAACCATGGGACTTGAATGGAATAATAAATCTGTCTATTGATTTGTGGAGGATAATTTTGGTATTATCAAAATACCACTAAAATCACTATCCTTTCTCTCACTATCTCTCCCTATCTTCTCAATTTTGAGGAGAAAGCAAATAAGAGATAGGGAGGGATAGCTATCCCTCCCTATCTCTCCTTATCCCTCCCTATCCCTCCACTTAAGTTACCCAAACACAAAGTTACACTATCCTCTCTTTTTTTTTCTCTCCCTATCCCTCCAAATCAACCCTACCAAACACACCCTAAAGTTTAAACATTAATTCATATGCAAATCAGGTCAAGGTCTATGCCAACAAAGTAGAATATTGGCAAAGAGGGCCCTGGGAGAGGAGTCTTCCAAAGGTACACTTCTAAGTCTTTAACCTAATTAGTACGTCTATTATTTGGAGTCAAACACACGTATAGATATATATTAGACAACGTATTTATTAATTGGGTTAGTTGCCCTGATACCCCCGAGGTGTTGATCAATGCTACTCAGATGCGGATAAATGATTTTTTTGGATAATGACACCCCTTGATGTTTCAAATAATATATTTACCCTTAATTATTTAATTCACAAAATATCACCCGTTAGACAAAACTACTCTTCCTCTCTCTTTAACTAAATCACTTAATTATTTTTTTTCAGTTGCTTTTTTGTTTACTCACTGGCTCCCTCCCTCACACATTCTCTTCTCTACACTATTAATCTTCTCTCTCTTCCAGAAAATCATCCCCAATGCATGCTTTTGATATGCCGGCGACACTTCATGTCCTATTTCCTCTCTCCACTTGGATCATTACACCGACAGTAACGCCCCGAACTCGGAGGTCCGAATCATTCTTCGTGTCTTTAACTGAACCCGATGCCAGCAACACTCCATCTCCTATTTCTTCTCTCCCTTCCACTTTTATCATTACACTGGCAGTAACGCCCCGAACTTGGGGGTTCAAATCATTATTCGGGTCCTTAACCGAATCCAAGGTCATCTAAGGGCAACACGATCATTTCCATGGTCAAACTATAATTAATACACCTTACTAGTTTTTATAATACACATTGGCACTGTAACAACCCAAATTCGGGGAATCCGATTCGCTAACCGGGTCCTAGCTCGACCCAAGATCACAGAAGGGTAAAATGGTCATTTTACATTAAAGAGCAAATAATTTAACCCTGAGTAAGTCAAATAAGGTTTATATAATCCACTTAAGTTAGTTCATGATATTCTAAGAGGTTCTAGAGGACCTAGCCATGGTTCCCCCACGAATACTCCTACTTCATCCTCTAATTCACAAGATCTACAATTTTTATGCTTGATGATTCCCTTTTGGTTTAAGTTGCTTTGAAAAGCTAACTTCCCCCTGCAACACACTCTGAAATAAAATTTTAATTTTCAACCTTTCGTATCTATAGTTTCCATTTGAATTTTACAGTGAATTCATTAATAATATATCAAATGCTGCTACATGTTCTGATAAAACTTATGATATGCAATACATAGGTAAGGGTCAACACCAACACATGAGATATTTAACTTAGGGAGATTATCATATCATTGGGAGACTCATTTCTGTGTCCAGATTTATAGGTCCTTCAATTGAATCTTTGGATTCTGTATAATGGTGAGCTATCTCAGTTGCCAAGTTCATAGTTGGCCTTTTGGTGGAAGGGTGAGACACACAACTGATAAGCGTCGAATATTACATATTCAAGTGCCCTTATTTGCATTAGTTAAGTCCATTAGTTTATTGTATAGATTTTCTCCAGTTTCTCGTTTTTGTGCATTTTCAAGTTTGCCTCCCAAAAAGAAATAAAGTGGAGGTTTTAGAAGCTTTTGAAGAACAAGTCATTCCGGGCCCTTGCATCCTATGATTTCCAAGAAGAAATTGCCGAATTGGGTTCATAAAGGCTCTCTACAAGACAAAAGGGCAGAAGATGGACTCAATGACTCACATCCAAGATCAAAAGGAAAGTGAAACAATAGCATGAAGAATTGATAAAAGTGAAAGAAGTTCAAAGTAGGAGAAAAGAAAAATAAAGTCTAAGGCACGGACGAGCACTCGTGCTCGTCCGGCATTCGTGAGTCACCAGGCACAGTGAGCCATGTCACACAAGTGCTCGTCTTTCTTACGAGTGCTCCAATTCAAGGCAGAGTAAAACAAGGCATTTACGAGCACTCATGTTACGCTCTACGAGCGTTCGTCCTAACACTATAGACCTACTTGGCTTTTTGATCCTTTCAATTGGATTCCCTCCTTATTAGGTTGTTGGTAAAACACTTTTGGGGGACATGGACCTCGCTTTTTGGGGGGTTTTGGTAGACTTCTTGTCTATATGAGTGGCTTGTATCAAGAGAAAGGGGGATCTGACATTTTTGCAAGGTTAGAGAGAGAAATGTTGTGAGTTTAGAGGGTTTGTGTGTCATGGATCTCCTAGGTGCGAAAATGGAGGGTGAGACCACTTCTTCTCCTTCCTCCCTTACATCCATGGGTAACTAACTCCCTTTCTAGGGAGGTAATGAAGCCCTACTTTGTAAGCATGCTCTAATTTTGATTCTATTTTGGGGGAATGATGTATATATTTGGTCTTTCCATAATTTAGACCTATACACATGTTGTAATGGATTTTAGTGCCTATAAATGATCATTTTGAGTTGTTTATCTTGTCTTAGATTGTTTCCTCTCTTGATCATATTGCTTGCATTTTCATAGTGACAATGAAAATGAGATTGTGGAATGGTTTTAATGGTATGTTGTTAGGGAACCTTGATAGTCCCCGGCAACGGCGCCAAAAATTGATCGGTCTCGTCGACTATCACAATAATAATCAACCCTTTGCAATAGCATAAATCATTGTAAAATAGGGCTATTGCTCGGGTAAGTCGAACCACTGGGATTGCTAGTTTATGGCAACCAAGGTTATTAAAATCACTTAGTTTACTAACCAGAATTGGAGCGCTCGTCCATGTAGACGAGCGCTCGTTCAGTTTCGGTCCCATCTTAAAATGACCTTCTTTCCCTCACTTTTCATATTCCCTTGTTCTCCCTCCTTGCCTCCCATGACCCCCTCATGCATGCATCCTCCTATAACTTCTCCAACCCTTCTTCTTCCTCATTCATTCTCTTATCTCCCTTAAATACCCAACCCCTTCAACCCTCCCTTCTCATCCCTTTCAAGCTTCTTTGAGTCTTCTTGGTTCTTCTTCGAAGGTATGTTCTCCTCCAAATTTTGTTTTTCTTTTCCTTTATCTTGATAATGAGGAGTGTGGGGATTAAATTTTTGGACGTTTGTATGTTGTTGTTGCTGTTGATTGTTGGCCAGGGTCCATTCTAGCACAAAAAGTTTAGGTTTTTCTTTCTCCTTGGTAACCTTATTTCTCTTCTTATTTCTCTGTGCACACCAGGTGTTCACTGAAATTCCCCATCCAATTCTCCATCTCCAAATAGCTCGTGGGGAATCGTCTCGCCATCCTAGAACATCTGAGGATGCCCCTGCTATAGTTCGAGAGCAACCACGAGCTCATTGGCTCGCCAAAAAGCTCAATTATGAGCTCCTTTTCCAACTTGAGGATGTCTTTGCCGACCACCCAACATCCTCTTGGGCTGTCACTGAATTGACCAACCGGTATCTTCAGGGCATATGCAAACCGGTTGCCAAGGTTGTCTACCCGCGAGTGGTACGGCTGTTTTATCAAAACCTCCATTCGCCGGAAGAGCAGCCAATACTCTTGCCACCTCCATTGATAGCACTCTCTATTTATTCAACATTGAGGACATTGTGGCTATTTCTGGCTATCCTCTGTAGTGCCTCGATGATCTTTTAGATAGTATGGGTCGTCCATTGTATGAGCAGGTTAATGATTTGACCGTAGAATAAATTGTAGCCACCATTTGCAATGTCGCTGATCCTCATCGGCCACGTAGTTACACTCTTAAATCCACTCTCCCCAAGCGGGTTTGGTTCCTTGATTCTGTTCTTAAACATAATGTGTGCCCTTTGGTCCACAGCACCGAGCGTCGTGGTTTGATGTTAGATACTTTGTATGCCCTGGACCAAGGCTTTTGGATTTCTATTCTAGAGATGATTTGGAATCAGTTCATGAATTTTTGGGATGAATGCTTTAATTTGAGGCATCAAAGAGCCCAAACCTGGGCTTTGCCATTCCCGTTCTTCATTACCAAGCTCTTGAAGCACAATGGTTTCATTATTCCTCCCCATGAAGAAAAGGGCAAAAAGATTCAGGCATTTTCCATCAAGCGATGGAACAATGTGCTTGGTCATCTCCCGCCTAATCAACCCGATACTGCTATGCCACCCCGAGAGCCATCTCCTCCCATCTACGAGGATTTTCTTATGGCCGAAGATTTTGATTGGGAGGAACCGCCTATTGTACCTTAGTATGACCATGCTTTTCTTCCGGCTAACATTGCTGGCATCCATGCTCGGATGGACAACTTTGAGAGTTCCCTAGCTAACTACAAAAGGGTCGTGCGGGAAGACTACCTTGCTACTGTAAAAGACCGTTGAGCTGCTACAGAAGACCGTCGGGTTGCTTAAAAAGAAAGGGGTGAAACTAGATCCCTCTTCAATGCACTCCTTACCCGTTTCCCTCCTACTCCATAGCCAGCCCCTCTTGCCCCGTTCTAGACTATGTTTTGTGTTTCTCATCGTATGTGGTGATTTATGTTTTGTTGAACTTTGGGAATCTATTTTTGCTCTAGCTTGTTAGGTTGAACATTTTGGCGCTTCATCATCCCTTGTAAAAATGTTAACCTCATTTTCAAAAGAAATTTCATTTTTTGTTTTTATTGTTTGCTCATTACCTATGTTCATTTTTCATTGTTGTTTCTATCAACCTCTTTTGTTTATTTTTTGTTTTATTTCTCTTAGCGTCTATTTGCAGATTCTCCATTCCAAGTTTGGGGGCATGCCTTTTGAAATTCCCATAGTGACTTGTTGTCACACCGCTGCTAATTTTCCTCCTACTTCGTATTATTGCTCTATTTACCCTCTCTATTTTTCGTTAATCATTCTTTGGCTTCTCACATTGAGGACAATGTGACATTCAAGTTTGGGGGTACTTCATTGAATTTTTTGGTATTACATTTTTGTTTGCATGCGCTAAATTGTTTATGTAAGTTAATAAATTTAATTTTTTGGAAACAATGATCTTGTAATTTGGAACTTGTTGGAGATTGAAGCATATGTTTAAAACTTTGTGTATAGAGGCAAATGATAATTTTAAAAATAAAGAAAAATATGAAATGATCATGTTGGTTTAAATTGGTTTGTATAAATGCTTCAATTAGATTTTCGTCGGATTTCATACTCTTCTATATTTCACACTGCACAGATGCATACTGGAAACTTAATTGTGAGGCATGCGACCTGATTTACCTTGACCTTGGCTCAGTTGATTTGAATTGATGACCCTAATGAATGGATATCTTTTGCATTGTCTTAAATAATAATAATAATAATAAATAAATAAATAAAATTATGAATAAGGATAATGACTAGTTTAAGTTTGTAGCCTTGCTAACCCGAGTTATTAAGCCCTTAGAATGTCCTTACACTTAGCACCCTAAAGCCGTCTGGTTTGAGAGTTGCTGGCCTAACACTTGTTACATAGGTTAGATTGAAAGCTTAAGGGACTTAGGCATTGTACGGTCATTCACAAAAATAAAAATAAATAAATATGGTTCATTGGAATTCATAGCCTTGCCAACTCAAGTTATTAAGCCCTTGGAGTGTCCTTACACTTAGCACCCTAAAGCTGTCCGGTTTAGGAGTTGCTAGCCTAACAATTGCTATATGGATTGGTTAGAAAGCTTAAGGGACATCGGCATTGCACGACCATAATATGTATATAAAAAAATAAAAAAAAAAAACAAAAGTTATTTTCTGAATAAATTCATGCTTTGGAGACCTCATTTAAAAGGGAAATTTAATGATTTGAAGACTTGTGTTATGAAATTGGAAAAAGAAGGTAAAAGCCACATATTGGGAATCCGTTTCACTTTCAATGAAGTTTAAGATGATTTCTTTTATAGATATGACAATTGAAGTATTTATATGGACTATGATGATGATGCATGGGAAAAAGAAGGATGTTTAGCCATTTTATTGTATCAAGGCCTCATATACACACGGTAGTCTTCATAATGATTCCGTTTCCAATTTTCTCTATGTTTGGAGTTGCATTTGAGCTTCGTGCATCTTCGTACACCATGGTCGATATTTTTGGGTAGCATTCCAATTGTTGTAATTTCATTGAGTACCTCATTTTGGTTTTGCTATGGGACTAGCAAAATGTAAGTTTGGGGGTGTGATAAGCGCCGAATATTGCATATTCAAGTACCCTTATTTGCATTAGTTAAGTCTATTAGTTGGTTTTATTGTATAGATTTTCTCCAGTTTCTCATTTTTGTGCATTTTCAGGTTTGCCTCCCAAAAAGAAATAAAGTGGAGGTTTTATAAGCTTTTTGAAGAACAAGTCATTCCGGGCCTTTGTGTCCTATGATTTCTAAGAAGAAATTGCTGAATTGGGTTCATAAAGGCTCTCTACAAGACAAAAAGGCAGAAGATGGAATCAATGACTCACATCTAAGATTAAAAGGAAAGTGAATCAATAGCATGAAGAATTGATAAAAGTGAAAGAAGTTCAAAGCAGGAGAAAAGAAAAATAAAGTCTAAGGCACGGACGAGCACTCGTCCAGTGCCTTACGAGCGTTCGTCCGGTATTCGTGAGTAAGCAGGCACAGTGAGCCATGTCACACGAGTGTTCATCTTTCTTACGAGCGCTCTAATTCGAGGCAAAGTAAAACAAGGCATGTGACGGCCCAAGTTATTTTCAACTCGGTGCGTCAGTGATGAACTGAAAGAATGACCCGATAACGGATCTGAAATGTGGAAGCTAAAAAAGCAAAATGGCCTAAAGAGATGTACATCATCCCTAAGGCACCAAAATGACTCCTCATGAAGCCACGAAATTCAAATGAGCCAAGCTAATGAAGCAAAAATGCCTAACCCGATAAGAATTGAACCAAGGGCAAAATGGTCATTTCAAACTAAAATAGATGCTACCGTGCATGCCATTGGAAGGAAAACAAAAAATAAATGAAGATGGACTCAAGAATCATTTGATTCGGAGTCCGAATGAAAAAGATATGAGGATAGAACAAGGCGGCGTCCCACGACTAAGCGACACCCGGAACCTATCTCACTAAAACATCCATAACTCTCACTACGATTTGAATTTCAGGGTGTAGTTGGTACCACTGGAAAGATGACTTCAAGCTTATAAATTTAGGCTCAAGAATCACCTAATTTGGATCTAAAATGAGAAAGTTATGACCATTTGAAAACAGGTCATCGTTGCAGCCAAACTTAGTGGGCTGAGTTGGGAACTTAGTCGGCTGAATTAGACCGAGAGCAACTGAGTCGGCTGAGTTGGCAACTTAGTTGGCTGAGTTAGGCCTAGAGCACCAAAAATGAAAGAAATAAAGTGTGAACGAACTCAGTCGGCTCTTTTAGGGACAGAGTCGGCTGAGTTAAACCTAGAGCATGCAAAATGATGAAAACGATTCCCAGGTGAACTAAGTCGACTCTTTTGGGAACTTAGTCGACTGAATTGGAGAAAAAGTCGGCTCTTTTGGCAATTAAGCCAGCTCGATCCTGGGAACAAGGCAAAGGAAGTGCAGCAGATGCTCCTAATTGATGCATGTTCATTTTTGACCCCAGACATGCATTCCAATTGTTCTAGAATGGTTCCATTAACACCTAAAAATGAATTATAGTCCCCACAACATAAATAAACATGAACGATCATTTGCAAGTGTGAGAAACATACTTAAGGTGCAATTTAATCCATAAAAGGAAATAAGCAAAAGATGGCTCTAAGGCCTCATTACATGCGATCCAAGGTTATACAATAGATGAAACTAAGGTGGAAATGACATTGGGACTCAACCAAGAAGATCATAAGTCCCAATTCCATTTTCCCCCTTCAAAAAGGATCCAAATAAAACATATTACATACTTCCAAGGAAGCTAAACAAGTTTCAATGTACCATACATCCATGGTTTACAAAGAGAATTAAAAGAGGCATGCTAAACAAGTGTATGTATACAAAGTTACACAAAAGATAATCTAAGCGGACCAAGCCATGTCTAGGGATGTTGTGCATCCTAAAACAAGGTTTCTTTACCTGCAAAACAACCCAAACAACTAGGGTGAGACTCAAGTTACTCGTAGGATATGGAGTATGCGCATACCCTATAGTTTCAAGTATAATGTGAACCAAACATAGATTATCTTAAGCTATACAATTATTTGAAATGATGAATACATAGCATCCAAGTATACATAAACAAGTACACTTACCACCTTGTAACTAAAATTACCATATCACAAGTTACAAGAAATGCATGATTTACAACTTGGAAAATAATGCGAAATTAAATAATAGGAAGACTAGGATATGTTGCCACGAGACCATACAAGTTATTTTGGGTAATTACGACCCACAAGGTACTACCTAGTGCGCGCTATGACTTAGGAGAATTCTTATCCTCTGTACTAGAGCCAAACCCTAGCCATCAATATTTCATATCCTTACAGCTTCCAAAATTCAACAAGTCCATGACATTTACACAATCTCAATGCATGAAACTACCTACCAAGCACAAGTAGGGTGAAACCACACATTACACTAAAGCAATTGATTATCAATGTAGGTCATAATTACTAACAATGCAATATAGTAATTTACCTATAAGTAATTACAAGTGTCACACACAAGATTTTCATACTAAAGTTTCAATGAAATCTACATTACTTAACAACATAAGTGCAACTTCAAGATATTCATAATAAACCCTCCATGAAATCACAAGTATTAGGCAAATCATTAGACAAAAATCTGCCTATACAATTTAATATCTATATACATGCTTTAAATCTACAAATCCTAAGTCAAGCATAATAAATCTCTATTTATATGCAAATACAAGAATTTAAAAAGCATGTAATCAATATATATGTAGCTCCAATATATATAAAACCCAAAGAGGATAAACATACAACCACCCCTACCTCACTAGAGGATTGTTCCTCTTAAATCCAAAGAAAGCAAAGCAATTTCAAGCTATCCTTCTAGGGTTATGAAGAGGAAGATGAGAGGAACAAAAAGTATTCAAAGCTCAATGATCTATGGTGAGTGGAAGGGCCTCAAAAATCAAGGTCAATGCTTAAAGCTCTAAGCTTCTTCCATGGAGTCTAGGGTTCTTATGTGTAGGATGATGTAGATAATGAAAAGATAAAATGTGAGTGGAGGATTTAGAGGTCCTCCACTCACTAGGTGAGTCTACACCATAGTCAACACACATACACAATGTAAGACTAATTGTGAGCCCTACACTTGTCATTAATCTAAGGCTTCCCCTCTAGGCTTAATCCTAAGCATACATTTGTCAACCATCCAAGCTAACAAGTGATCCAATCCTAGGCCAACAAGTGGGTGAATCCCCACCCTCCATGTGTCAATAGATTATGGTTCCAAGTCTCTCCACCCAAATGCCTACAAGTGGCACCATGAGAATGTGACACTTGTCACATATTTTCAAAAAATGTAAAAAGGTCATTTTTCAAAATATGTTACAAAATAAATTGCAAAATGGTCCCTAAAATGAAAAATAATTATTTTATTTAATTACACAAAACCCCTCAAGTTATGAATAATTACCAAAAGTTATGTATTTATGCCCTTTACAAGAAAAGTAAACATTTTACATGCTTTTCTATAAAAGTAAAAATGTAGATAGCTTGGAAATTAAATATCGTGGATGTGTGCAAGGCTGGAATCAAATCCGAGCACCAAAAGTGAGGTTATGCAAGTAAAAGTGAAAAAAGAGAAGAGGAAATAAGGAAAAGACGAAAAAACAGAAAATCTCCGAAAAAAGAAAGGACGTAAAATGACCGGGTCATTACAATCTACCCTCCTTTAAGGGATTTCATCCTCGAAATCGAACCGTACTTGAAAGAGAAAACAAATGGGGATACCGAGAGCGAACCTCCTGTTCGAGCTCCTAGGTAGCCTCCTCAACGCCGTGGTGTCTCGACAAGACCTTTACCAATGGAATGGTCTTGGTCCGTAAGACCTGTTCCCGTGAATTAAGAATCTGAACTGGACCTTCCTCGTAGGTCACATCCTCATCAACAACAAAATCTATCCATCGTAAAATATGTGATGGATCCGGCTCGTACTTCCTCAGCATAGAAACATGAAAGACGTCTTGAACCCTATCCAGGTCTGGCGGCAATGCCAAACGATAAGCAACTTCACCGACGCGCTTCAATATCTCGAATGGTCCAATGAACCTAGGAGACAACTTAGCAGTTTGTCAAAATCTCAGAAGTCCCTTGCGCAGAGAAATCTTAAGAAAGACGTGGTCCCTTACCTCAAAAGACAAGGATCGTCTCCTCCTATCAACGTAACTCTTCTGTCTGCTTTGTGCGGTAGCCAACCACTGCTGAATCAACTTAATTTTCTCTGTAGTCTCAATGATAATGTTAGGACCCAAGGCAATGGTATCACCGACCTCGTTCCAACAAACTGGAGATCTGCAAGGTATGCCATACAACGCCTCAAAAGGTACCATGCCAATACTGGCTTGGTAACTGTTGTTGTAGGCAAACTCAACCAAAGGCAAGTAGTCCTCCGAACTACCCCCAAAATCCAAGAACAAGCCCGTAGCATATCCTCCAATATCTGAATGGTGCGCTCCGACTGACCATCAGTCTGAGGATAGAGTGCCGTGCTGAAATGAAGCCCCGTATCAAGAGCCTCTTGAAAACTCTGCCAAAAGTGAGACGTGAACTGCGAATCCCTATCCGAAACAATGGATACAGGAACCCCGTGAAGCCTGACGATATGCCTTACATACAGTCCACTCAGTCTCTCTGCATTGTCTGTCACTGCCATGGGTAAGAAGTAAGCCATCTTAGTCAATCTGTCAACAATGACCCAAACGGAATCATTCCCTGCCTTGGATCTCGGAAGTCTTGTCACGAAGTCCATAGTGATATGCTCCCATTTCCATTCAGCTACTGGTAATGGTTGCAACAATCCGGCCGGTCGCTGATGCTTTGCCTTCACTTATTGACAAGTAAGGCCTTTAGCCACGAACCGTGAAACATCCCGTTTCATACCCTGCCACCAAAACTGTCATCGCAGATTGTGATACATCTTCGTACCACCAGGATAAATTGCAGCCGAGAGTGGTGAAAATCCCAAAGAACATCTTCACGATAAGACAAGGGAACAAGCATCATCCCCTTGTACCTGAGACCACCATCTGAATGTAAGGTCCAACACTCTACATTCTCGCCGCCTGAAATTCAAACGTGGATGGCCTTCATCTCCCCATTCTCCAACTGTGCCTCAATAACTCTGCTAACAAGCGCCAGTTAAGCCACAAGGCTAAACAAAATAGCAGGTGAAACATCCTCAAATAACTATAAACCAAGATCTACAAGCTTTTCTAGTATCTTCCATCTATGAATGGAAATGCTAGCAAGAGTTCCCCGTGATTTCCTACTCAACGCATCGGCCACTACATTGGCCTTACCCGAATGGTACTGTAACTCAAAGTCATAGTCCTCCATGAACTCAACCCATCTGCGCTGTCTCAAGTTCAAATCCTTCTGAGAGAAGAAATACTTGAGACTCTTGTGATTGGAGAAAACCTCAAACTTCTCCCTTTCAGGGCAAAGATAACTGCTGCCAACTCCAAATCATGTATCGGATAGTTCAACTCATGAGTCTTCAACTGTTGAGACCCATAAGAAACTACCCATTCTGTCTGCATCAAGACGCAACCCAAACCTTCCCGCGAAGCATCACAAAAGATCACATAATCCAAACCACGTTCAGGAATGATCAAAACTGGAGCTGATGTCAACCTGACCTTCAACTCCTGAAAAGCAAACTCACATGCCTCGTTCCATATGAACTTGACCCCCTTGTGGGTAAGTCGAGTCATAGGTGCCGCTAAACGAGAGAAATCTCGAACAAATCTCCGGTAATAGCCGGCTAGGCTAAGAAGACTCCGAATCTCAAACACTGTCTTCAGACACTCCTAATCCATCACCGACTCAATCTTCGACGGATCCACTACAACGCTGCCCCTTGACACAACATGTCCAAGGAACTTCACTTCTGGTAACCAAAATTCGCATTTCTCGAACTTGGCGTATAACTGATTTTCCCTAAGGATCTACAATACTGTCCTCAAATGATACTCATATTCCTCTACCGAAGCTGAGTATACGAGAATGTCATCAATGAACACCACTACGAATTTGTCGAGATAGTCACTGAATACATGGTTCATCTAGTCCACAAAAGCTGCTGGAGCATTGGTTAAACCAAATGGCATTACCAGAAACTCGTAATGGCTATACCGTGTGCGGAAAGTAGTTTTGGATATATCCTCATCCTTAACCCTCAACTGATAGTAACCTGATCTCATATCAATCTTAGAAAAACAAGTGGCCCCCTTTAACTGATCAAACAAGTCATCAATCCTAGGCAAGGGATACCTGTTCTTGATTGTGACATGGTTCAGCTTCTGATAATCGATGCAAAGTCTCAAATACCCATCCTTCTTCTTCAAAAAAAGAACCGGTGCTCCCCATGGTGAAGCACTAGGACGAATAAAGCCCTTAGCTTTCAAATCATCTAATTGAGCTTTCAGCTCATCCAACTCTGCTGGTGCTATACGGTACGGTGCCATAAAGATCGGCGTACTACCAGGAATGACATCGATGGCAAAGATAACTTCTCGAAGAGGAGGAAGCTCCGTCAACTCCTCCAAAAGGACATCCTGAAACTCCACAACAATAGCTGGAAAAAACATGGCCCAAACTACTATCCTCGTCGGTTAATAGGCTAGCCAAGTAGGACTTGTGGTGACCCTAGTCACCCATACTGAAAATCATCGTCGAGTGGGAATCGCTCCGATCTCTCACGAAGTGAAAACAATCTCCCGTGGGAGTGCAAACAGACACCCGCCCACGGAAGCAATCGATCGTAGCACGAAAGAAAGATAACTAATCCATCCCGAGAATGACGTCAAAGCCCATTATGTCAAAAACAATAAAATTGAACTCTAAGGTCTGCCCAATTATCTCTATAGCACAACCCCGACAAACACGGTCCAAAAGCATTGGACTCCCTACTGGTGTGTCAACACAAAGGAAACCATCCCACTGCGTGACCTCTAGACCCAAAGAATGTGCAAATGATGCAGATATGAATGAATGTGATGCACCTGTGTCAACAAGAACTCTAGCCCAAGAACTGAAAACTGGAAAGATACCTCGAACTGTAAAAGTTCCTGCGGAGGTATCGGCCTGTGGCAATGCGTAAGCTCGTCCCTGAGCCCCTAACTGCTGAGAACTGCCCTGGTGAGCTGACTAATATCCGAAAGCAGTAGGCATAGAACCCCTACCCGGATACGAACTGACTTGTGTAACTGGTTGTGGTGCTTGAGGCACTCTGAAACCTGGTTGTGCAACTGCTGACTGTGCCGGTATGGCATGTGAACCTATGCCACTCTGTGTCCCACCTTACAATTTTGGACACTCTCTCTTGAAGTGACCTGGTTGCTTGTGAAAATGACAAGCTCCGTGAACCCCTTTCGTCGAAGCTGTAGGCTTGCTAGTCTGCGACTGACTGACCTGTGGCTGAAGCTGTGGACAGCGAGGCTTGATATGCCCCTGCTACTGACAGTGGTGACAAATGATTCCCCGGGCTGACCCTGAAGATACTAGGACTGCAGATGTAGATCTAGCCTACTGTGACTATCCCTGAGTGCATGAACTGTCCCCGGCCTTAGCCTTCTTCCACTGACCCCTAACGGATACTGATGAAGCCTCTCCACGCGGCTGCTTATACGAACCCTTGATCCTTTGCTGATCTTGGTCCTCTGCCTCAACCATCATAGCCCTCTAGACCACCTTTCCGTAGGTCCTCAAATCTAATACTGAAATCCGTGGCCTAATCTCAAGATGTACCCCATCCTGAAACTTCCTTGCCCTGAGTTCATCAATAGCTACCATCTCCGGTGCATAGCGGGAAAGAAAAGTGAAGCATGTCTCATACTCAATGACACTCATCCTGCCCTGATAGAGACCTGCAAACTGTGTTCTCATGTCCTACCTCATAGCCCTCAAAAAGAAGCGGTCGAAGAACAATGTCCTGAACTCCTCCCAAGTCATTGCCTCCACGTCATGGATATTGGTCATAGACCTCCACCAGATATCGGCATCTCCCATAAACATAGAGGCTGTCAAGGAGATCCTCAATCGGTCTGTAGGTACTGCCATGTTATCAAGCTTGCGTACCATAAGATCAAGCCATGCCTCTGAAGCAAGCGGATCCATACTCCCTGTAAACTAGTCAATCTTAACCCGCTGTAACTTTATGAAGCAGTCCAATGCCTCATTAACAACTGGTGCCGGTGCTGGTACCGGTACCAGAATCTGCATCCCTACAATATGCTCATGAAACATCTGCTGAATGGACTCTGACATCCCCAGAGCCACTCCCTACGCGATTTACTCCTCATAAGTCGGCACTCGTGGTGGATTAGGATTTACACCACGAGGTCGAACCCTGGGCCTCCCCAGACCTCGTGCGAGCCCGGTGTCTGCAACCTGCTCCTCAACCTGCTCATCCACTCCGACAGGACGAGAGACTCTCCGCGAGTCAAAACTATGGTGCTACACACATAAGAGACAAGGTCAACAACAACGCAAGTCGTTAAGACCTATTGCAACTCACGCCATGAATGCATGAAGCAAATAGCACATAATACAAGCAAGGAATGTATGCAACACACAGTCATACTCAATATACAAGCATATACAACATGCTAACACTAAATAAGCATATATAAAATGCTTAAGCATACAAGCATGTACAATACACTAAAACAGTTAAGGTAGACTCCACAACATACTACCACATAAACACAAAAACATGTTATTAAATCAAAGCATGTTATCAAGAAACATGTAAACATATCAAAGCAAGTCAACAAAAACATGATATGCACCCAAAACCCGTCGTCCTAAGGTTTTCGAACCTAGGAGTTCTGATACCACCTGTGACGGCCCAAGTTATTTTCAACCCGGTGCGTCAGTGATGAATCGAAAGAATGACCCGATAATGGATCCGAAATGTGGAAGCTAAAGTAGCAAAATAGCCTAAAGAGATGTAGATCATCCCTAAGGCACCCAAATGACTCCTCATGAAGCCATAAAATTCAAATGAGCCAAGTTAATGAAGCAAAAATGCCTAACCCGACAAGAATTGAACCAAGGGCAAAATGGTCATTTAAAACTAAAATGGATGCTATCGTGTATGCCATTGGAAGGACAACGAAAATAAATGAAGATGGACTCAAGAATCATTTGATTCGAAGTCCGAACGAAAAAGATATAAGGATAGAACATGGCGGCGTCCCACGACTAAGCGACACCGGGAACCTATCTCACTAAAACTGCCATAACTCTCACTATGATTTGAATTTCAGGGTGTAGTTGGTACCATTGGAAATCTGACTTCAAGCTCATGAATTTAGGCTCACAAATCACCTAATTTGGATCTAAAATGAGCAAGTTATGACCATTTGAAAATAGGTTATCGCTGCAGCCAAACTTAGTGGGCTGAGTTGGGAACTTAGTCGGCTGAATTAGGCCGAGAGCAACTGAGTCGGCTGAGTTAGGCCAAGAGCACCAAAAATGAAGGAAATGAAGTGCGAACGAACTCAGTCGGCTCTTTTAGGGACTGAGTCGGCAGAGTTGAATCGAGAGCATGCAAAATGATGAAAATGATTCCCAGGTGAACTAAGTCGACTCTTTTGGGAATGTAGTCCACTGAATTGGAGAAAGAGTCGGCTGTTTTGGCAATTAAGCCGGCCGGCTCGATCCCGGGAACAAGGCAAAGGAAGTGCAGCAGATGCTAACTGATGCATGTTCATTTTTGACCCCAAACTTGTATTCCAATTGTTCTAGAATGGTTCCATTAACACCTAAAAATGAATTACAGTCCCCATAACATAAATCAACATGAATGATCATTTGCAAGTGTGAGAAACATACTTAAGGTGTAATTTAATCCATAAAAGGAAATAAGCAAAAGATGGCTCTAAGGCCTCTTTACATGCGATCCAAGGTTATACAAAAGATGAAACTAAGGTGGAAATGACACTGGGACTCAACCAAGAAGATCACAAGTCCCAATTCCATTTTCACCCTTCAAAAGGGATCCAAATAAAACATATTACATACTTCCAAGGAAGCTAAACAAGTTTCAATGTACCATACATCCATGGTTTACAAAGAGAATTAAAAGAGGCATGCTAAACAAGTGCATGTATACAAAGTTACACAAAAGATAATCCAAGCGGACCAAGCCATGTCTAGGGATGTTGTGCATCCCAAAACAAGGTTTCTTTACCTGCAAAACAACCCAAACAACTAGGGTGAGTAATCAAGTTACTCATAGGATGTGGAGCATGCGCATACCCTATAGTTTCAAGTATAATGTGAACTAAACATAGATCATCACAAGGGTGCATTCCACCTAACGTCTATGTTTTCAAGGTACTATAAGGGATCATCTTAAGCTATACAATTATTCGAAATGATGAATACATAGCATCCAAGTATACATAAACAAGTACATTTACCGCCTTGAAACTAAAATTACCAAATCACAAGCTACAAGAAATCCATGATTTACAACTTGGAAAATAATGCGAAATTAAATAATAAGAAGACTAGGATCTGTTGCCACGAGACCATACAAGTTATTTTGGGTAATTACGACCCACAAGGTACTACCTAGTGTGCACTATGACTTAGGAGAATTATTATCCTCCATACTAGAGCCAAACCCTAGCCATCAACATTTCATATCCTTACAAGCATCCAAAATTCAACTAGTCCATGACATTTACACAATCTCAATGCATGAAACTACCTACCAAGCACAAGTATGGTGAAACCATGCACTACACTAAAGCAATTGATTATCAATGTAGGTCATAATTACTAACAATGCAATATAGTAATTTACCTACAAGTAATTACAAGTGTCACACACAAGATTTTCATGCTAAAGTTTCAATGAAATCTACATTACTTAACAACATAAGTGTAACTTCAAGATATTCATAATAAACCCTCCATGAAATCAAAAGTATTAGGCAAATCATTAGACAAATATCTACCTATACAATTTAATAGCTATATACATGCTTTAAATCAACAAATCCTAAGTCAAGCATAATAAATCTCTATTTATATGCAAATACAAGAATTTAAAAAGCATGTAATCAATATATATGTAGCTCCAATATACATAAAACCCAAAGAGGATAAACATACAACCACCCCTACCTCACAAGAGGAATGTTCCTCTTGAATCCAAAGAAAGCAAAGGAATTTCAAGCTATCCTTCTAGGGTTATGAAGAGGAAGATGAGAGGAACAAAAAGTATTCAAAGCTCAATGTCCTAAGGTGAGTGGAAGGGCCTCAAAAATCAAGGTCAATGCTTAAAGCTTTAAGCTTCTTCCATGAAGTCTAGGGTTCTTATGTGTAGGATGATGTAGATAATGAAAAGATAAAATGTGAGTGGAGGATTTAGAGGTCCTCCACTCACTAGGCGAGTCTACACCATAGTCAACACACACACACAATGTAAGACTAATTGTGAGCCCTACACTTGTCATTAATCTAAGGCTTTCCCCCTAGGGTTAATCCTAAGCATACACTTGTCAACCATCCAAGCCAACAAGTGATCCAATCGTAGGCCAACAAGTGGGTGAATCCCCACCCTCCATGTGTCAATAGATTATGGTTCCAAGTCTCTCCACCCAAATGCCTACAAGTGGCACCATGAGAATGTGACACTTGTCACATATTTTTAAAAATTGTAAAAAGGTCATTTTTCAAAATATCTTACAAAATAAATTGCAAAATGGTCCCTAAAACGAAAAATAATTACTTTATTTAATTATACAAAACCCCTCAAGTTATGAATAATTACCAAAAGTTATGCATTTATGCCCTTTATAAGAAAAGTAAACATTTTACATGCTTTTCTACAAAAGTAAAAATGTAGATACCTTGGAAATTAAATATCGTGGATGTGTGCAAGGCCGGAATCAAATCCGAGCACCAAAATTGAGGTTATGCAAGTAAAAGTGAAAAATGAGAAGAGGACGAAATAAGGAAAAGACGAAAAAAAGAAAATTTCCGAAAAAAGAAAGGACGTAAAATGACCGGGTCATTACAAGGCATTTATGAGCGCTCATGCTGCGCTTTACCAGCACTCATCCCAACATTGCAGACCAACTTGGCTTTTTGGTCCTTTCAATTGGATTCCCTCCTTAATAGGGTTGTTGGTAAAACACTTTTAGGGGACATGGACCTCACTTTTTGGGGGGTTTTGGTAGACTTCTTGTCTATATGAGTGGCTTGTATCAATCGAAAGAGGGATTTGACATTTTTACAAGTTTTAGAGAGAGAAATATTGTGAGTTTAGAGGGTTTGTGTGTCTTGGAGCTCCTAGGTGAGAAAATGGAGGGTGAGACCACTTTTTCTCCTTCCTCCCTTGCATCCATGGGTAACTAACTCCCTTTCTAGGGAGGTGATAAAGCCCTACTTTGTAAGCATGCTCTAATTTTGATTCTATTTTCGGGGAATGATGTATATATTTGGTTTTTTCATAATCTAGAGCTATACACATATTGTAATGTATTTTAATGCCTATAAATGATCATTTTGAGTTGATTATCTTATCTTAGATTGTTTCCTCTCTTGATCATATTGCTTGCATTTTCATAGTGACAATGGAAATAAGATTGTGGAATGGTTTTAATGGCATGTTATTGGGGAACCTTGATAGTCCATGGCTTAGGTCCTTCCTTTGATGGTCTATGCTTGATTTCTAACTTCATGTGCTTTCATCATTTGATTAAGGGCTTGATAATCTCTAGCTTAGTGAGCATGTCTAAGGCTACACCCTAGTTTGGGTAGTTCAAGCAAGTGAAATTTTGATAGGTTATTCTTGCCTTTCGATTTAATGAACTTCCTGAAGATAATGTAGCAACCATGTGTTGCTACATATCATGACCACTATATATGTTGTTCTCCCATGTAAATCATTTTCTAGCATGTTTATAGGGTAGGTAGTGGATTCACTTTCATAGTCCTCTCTACCTAGATCACTTTCCGCTTAATTTCCTTGCAATTATTGTTTTATGTATTCTTTAACCCCTAGTTCTAAGTGACAAACCAAACAAAACTCTATACCCCCATTCATCAAACTAAGTGATTTTAACAACCTTGGTTGCCATAAACTAGCAATCCCAGTTGTTCGACTTACTCGAACGATAGCCCTATTTTATAATGATTTGTGCTATTGCAAAGGGTTGATTATTATTGTGATAGTCAACGAGACCGATCAACAACTCATTGCCAACTCTACTACTTTCCAAACAGAATTAACCTCAAAATCTCCCTGTAGCCTTGGATCAACAATGCCTTTAATATCCCCATTTTCAAGCATGGAACTAACCCATTGAATTATGTGAGTCTTGTCATAGCCTCTTGCTATTAGTGGCTCACTTGTAATTATTTCCAAGAGAACAATCCCAAAGCTATACACATAATTTTTCTCAGTGAACCTATTTGATGTGCAACACCTGAGAACAAGCACATACAATTAAAATATTTATACCAGCTACTAAGAGAAGTTGATAATGAAATGATCATTTAGTAAACGATTTCTTCTAATTTATTATGTTAACAAATTATTAAGGAAAAGATTTTTGACGACTTCTGCTATTGAAAAAAAAAAAAAAAAAAAAAGAGTTGATTTTGAGTAAAATCCAATCACGGTATAAAAAGGGCTAGTCCAATACATGAGGCTCCCACTACTGCAATATTTGAGAAAGGTTAGATGTACTCACAATAGAGCAAATTTACCGTTGCGCCAAGATCTGATCTCAATCATGGGATAAGAGAAAACAAAACATATATACCAAAAGTAATAATACATACTCAGGATCAAGGTAGCCAGGAGTTCCGGCAACAGTAGTTGATACATGAGTTCCCCCTTCAGTTGGAAAAACTTTGGACAACCCGAAATCAGAAAGCTTGGCTTGGAATTTTTCATTCAGCAAGATATTGGTAGACTTCACATCTCTGTGGATTAATGGTGGCTTGCAACCATGATGCAGATACTCCAGCCCTTCAATTGAAGTCCTCATTAATTAGTAGTTACACTTGCAGCTAATCGCTGGAAAATAAGAAGTAAAACGAAAAATTACATTTCATCTCGATTCTTACTAACCTTGTGCCGCGTCAAGTGATATTCTGACCCTCTCCTCCCAACTCAAAACAACAGAGTTTTTTCCTACATCCATAAATTTAAAGAATAAAAGGAAAAGAAAATTGTCCATTAATGAAATTTAGATGGAAATTTTTTTGTAGTTCTTGCTCAAGCACAGAGTATAGATAAGATGCGTGTGTTGGAAACGGCATTAGAAAACGCAAGCTTTGGAAGGATTATTAAAAAGATTCCGCTAAGAATTTTTTGCGAATCTATTGATGAGCGCGTTCCTCTCTGCGAGGAGATGAACGTGGTATATTTATTTTCTCAAATCCGTTTCCGGGTGAATGAGAAATTGGCTCCAAAGTAAGTGATTTATAAAGCCTAAATGGGTGTGAATAAAGTGGGAAATGCTTGTCCCACATCGAAAAAGTAGCAAAGCAACCTTGAGTATATATATGTCTAGTATGGGATTTGGGTTTGGGCCCAAGGGCACCCAAGTTTTTAAGAGGGGGAGGACCTAGGCTAGCCTGGATCCGAACCAACTACCACACGCGCGCGCCGCCCGCCCGACCCGACCCGGTCCGGTCCGGGCTAGGGCGGGGCGGGGCTTGATTGTGAAATGGGTTTAACTTTTTTATCCAAAGTTAGGATGGGCCTGTGTGGTAATTTTATTTTGTTGCTGGACTTATCAAAATGGGCCTGTTTACTGGGCTGAATTAATAGCCGAGTTGGGTTATTTGCTTGCTGGACTGGACGAAATTAAAGGGCTGGGCTGGATCAGAATTAAAAGGATTCAGTTTTAAACTTTGAACCAAGGGTTGCACCCTTTACAAATTAAAAACCACCAACAGATTTTTAATTCTGATTGGTCAACAATGGTTGCACCCATTCGGACTATGGGTGCACCCATTGAGAATAGGCACCAACAAGCCTATAAATACCCATCATTGGGTTCATTTCTTTACACACCAAATTCAGAAATCTTCTTCTCTTCTTCTGAATTTCTTCTTCTAATTCTTCTTGTTCGGTTTAGCCACTGGTTTGGGTCAACCTAAACTGGTTTGGATTGGGTTCGAACCTTGGTTTCCGAGTTAGGGTTCAATCCTGGTCTCCGAGTCTGAGTTCATCAGAGAGTACTACACCGAGCCGGTTCGCCTATTCCATTGGTTTGAAGTGCTACTACCAAAGGAAGAAAAGTCGTTGTATCCTGGGAGATAGACGCCGAAGAGTCCGTTAGCACCGTAGCGGGGCGTATCTGTCTTAAGGCTATAGAATTAAATTCTAGCCTCGACTTTATCAGGTTCTTTTATAGTTTTATTTTCTTGATATTAAACTATATAAATATATATATATAGATTATTATAATAAATATTATATTTACAAATAATATTTAAATAAATTATACTATAGTATATGATACATTAATTTATTAGTATTAACAATCTTAAGACAGATAACTTTATACTATAGTAATAATTATTTAATTATTATTCTTGTTATAATTATAATTTGACTCGTGGTCTGTATATCAATATTTATCAGACAAATGGCAAGTACGAGTATTACTGTGCCTAATGTTCCCGTCAGTCATGGGGAGAAGCCCGAAAAATTCAACGGGACAGAGTTTAAAAGGTGGCAACAGAAAATGATGTTCTACCTTACAACTCTGAATCTAAGCAAGTATCTGACTGAGACTGCTCCAGTGTTAGATGAGGGTGATACAGACATTACGAAGCTTGGAGCTGTTGATACATGGAAGCATGGAGACTTCCTATGCAAGAACTACATCCTCAATGGATTGGACAACACCTTATATAATGTGTACAGTCCAATAAATACTGCTAAAGAGCTTTGGGAGTCGTTAGACAAAAAGTATAAAACAGAGGATGCTGGATTGAAGAAATTCGTGGTTGGACGATTTCTGGACTTCAAAATGATAGACTCCAAGACAGTCGTGAGCCAAGTGCAGGAGCTCCAGTTAATCCTACATGAGATACATGCTGAGAAAATGACATTGAGTGAATCCTTTCAAGTAGCTTCAATCATTGAAAAGCTGCCACCTACTTGGAAAGATTTCAAAAATTACTTGAAGCATAAGCGCAAGGAAATGGGGCTCGAAGACTTAATTGTCAGGCTGAGAATTGAAGAAGATAACCGTACATCTGAAAAAAGAGCCGGAAATTCTTCCATAGTGTCAAAGGCAAATGTAGTGGAAGCAGGACAGAAAAATAAGAAGAGGAAGCACTCTGGAGAAGGTCCTAGCCAAGGAAACTACAAGAAGTTCACTGGGAAGTGTTTCATATGTGGCAAGCTAGGACACCGAGCTAAAGATTGTCGTAGCCGCAAAACACATCATAACCCCAAGAAGAAGACCACTGAGGTGCACATAGCTGAAGAAGATAAGTTGACAGCTGATGTATCAGAGTTAAATCTTTCAGCTGTGGTTTCTGAAATCAACCTGGTAAGCAACAACAGAGAATGGTGGGTGGACACAGGAGCAACTCGTCATGTTTGCTCTGAAAAGAGGATGTTCACTACCTATGAAACTATAAATAATGAAGAACAACTCTACATGGGGAATTCTTCTACTGCAAAGGTTGAAGGACAAGGAAAAATCAAGCTGCTAATGACCTCAGGGAAAGAGCTCACTCTTAATAATGTGCTGCATGTACCAGACATCAGGAAGAACTTGGTCTCTGGGTCACTACTAAGCAAGAATGGGTTCAAGCTGGTCTTTGTATCTGATAAGTTTGTGCTGACTAAGAATGGGGTGTATGTGGGCAAAGGGTATTTAAGTAATGGACTATTTAAGTTCAATGTAATGACTGTTGTACCCAAAGCTATTAATGATAATAATAAAGCTAGTGCTTCTTCTGCTTATATTATTGACTCATCTGATGTATGGCATGGTAGGTTAGGACATGTTAATTATGATACTATTCGTAGATTGATTAACATGGAATCTATACCTAAATTTAATATTGATTTAAATCAAAAATGCCAAACATGTGTAGAAGCAAAATTGACTAGAACCTCATTTCACTCCATAGAGCGAAGTACTGAACCTCTAGCATTAATTCACAGTGATATCTGTGACTTTAAATCTGTGCCAACTAGAGGTGGGAAAAAGTATTTCGTTACTTTTATTGATGACTGCACAAGATATTGTTATGTATACTTGTTAAGAAGTAAAGATGAAGCCTTGGAAATGTTTAAACATTACAAGAATGAGGTTGAGAATCAACTTGGAAAAAAGATAAAGATGTTTAGAAGTGATAGAGGTGGTGAATACGAAATACCATTCGCTGACATTTGTTCAGAACATGGTATTATTCACCAGACTACCGCTCCTTATTCACCTCAACAGAACGGTGTTGCTGAACGCAAAAATCGTACCTTAAAAGAAATGATGAATGCTATGTTGATAAGTTCTGGTTTAACCCAGAATTTGTGGGGGGAAGCTTTACTCTCTGCTAATTATGTTCTCAACAAGGTACCTCAAAAGAAATCAAATGTGACACCTTATGAATTATGGAAAGGTCAAAAACCTTCCTATAAATTCTTAAAAGTGTGGGGGTGTTTAGCTAAGGTTGCGGTTCCTACTCCTAAGAAAGTTAAGATAGGACCAAAAACCTTTGATGGTATTTTCATAGGCTATGCACAGAATAGTAGTGCATATCGTTTTCTTGTGCATAAATCAGACATTCCTGATATCCATGTCAATACAATTATTGAGTCAAGGAATGCTTATTTCTTTGAGGATATATTTCCTTGCAAAAATCCTCTTAAAAGAAATTATGATACTGCTAATAGCAATATACAAGAGAATATAGACCAAGAGTCTATAGATGATAAAAATGAGGAAGAACCTAGACGTAGCAAAAGAGCTAGAACGTCTAAGTCATTCGGTCCTGACTTTCTGACATATATATTGGAGAATGAGCCACAAAGCTACAAGGAAGCTATGTCTTCTCCTGAAGCTAATTTATGGAAAGAAGCCATAAATAGTGAAATTGAATCCATCATGCAAAATCATACTTGGGAGTTGGTGGATCTTCCTCCTGGAACTAAACCTTTAGGGTATAAGTGGATTTTCAAGAGGAAGATGAAGCCTGATGGTTCAATTGAAAAATATAAAGCCCGACTTGTTGCTAAGGGATATAGGCAAAAAGAAGGCCTGGATTATTTTGATACATATTCACCAGTCACAAGAATAACATCCATTAGATTGTTACTAGCTATTGCAGCACTGCAAAACTTAGAAATACATCAAATGGATGTTAAGACTGCCTTCTTAAATGGTGAATTAGAGGAGGAAATCTATATGGAACAACCTGAAGGGTTTATAGTTCCAGGGAAAGAAAAGAAGGTGTGCAAACTTGTAAAATCCTTATATGGATTAAAACAAGCACCTAAACAATGGCATGAAAAATTTGACAAAGTGATGTTGTCAAATGGTTTTAAAATTAATGAGTGTGATAAATGTGTGTATGTGAAAAACACTCAAAATGGATATGTCATTGTGTGCCTATATGTGGATGATATGCTAATAATGGGTAGTAATGATGTTATAATCAAAACTACTAAAAAGATGTTGACCAAAAATTTTGATATGAAAGATTTAGGCATAGCAGATGTCATACTAGGAATTAAGATTTCTAGAACATCAGATGGTCTAGTATTATCTCAATCTCACTATATTGAGAAAATATTAGAAAAGTTTAATAAAGGGGATAGTAGTCTTGTAAAGACTCCTGTTGATGTAAATCTTCATTTATCGAAAAATACTGGTCCTAGCATATCACAACTTGAGTATTCTCGCATTATAGGAAGCTTAATGTACTTGACGAATTGCACACGCCCAGACATAGCATACTCAGTTAATAAATTGAGTAGATATACTAGTAATCCAGGAAAGAACCATTGGACTGCAATAATTAGGGTTCTAAGGTATTTAAAATATACTATAAGTTATGGATTACATTATTCTAGATATCCAGCAGTACTTGAAGGATACAGTGATGCTAATTGGATATCAGATACTAAGGATTCTAAATCCACAAGTGGCTATGTCTTTACTATTGGAGGAGGTGCCATATCTTGGAAATCTTCAAAACAAACTTGTATTGCCAGATCCACTATGGAATCTGAATTTATTGCTTTGGATAAAGCAGGTGAAGAAGCTGAGTGGCTTCGTAATTTCTTAGAAGATATTCCAAATTGGCCTAAACCGGTGCCCGCTATATGTATACATTGTGATAGTCAATCAGCAATTGGAAGGGCACAAAGTAATATGTACAACGGTAAGTCTCGACATATACGTCGACGACATAATACCGTTAGACAATTGCTCTCAAGTGGGATAATCTCAATAGATTATATCAGGTCAAAAGATAATTTAGCGGATCCGTTTACAAAAGGTTTGACAAGAGAGCAAGTATATAGTTCATCGAGGGGAATGGGATTAAAGCCGAAAGCTAACGAGTCATCTTAATGGAAACCCAACCTAGTTGACTGGAGATCCCAAGATCTAGGTTCAAAGGGACAACAGAAATTCTGAATGGCTCACCAGAAGCACTGGGAAGATTCAATCTTCTACCCATTTCTATGATGAAACAGTGTTACCTACAGCGATGAGTAGGATAAGCTATGCTTTTAATGACTCTTATACCTTGAAAATTCAAGTGGGGTATGGTAGGATACTCTTAATAAGAAGTCACCTATATGAGTGTGAAGTGGGGCCGCTTCTATGAGAACTTCCAAGGCTAAGTTTTCTGGAGCGCTCATGAAATACCAGGCGTTGTTCAGGGCCATATGAACACAACCGTGAGAACCGACTTTGTGTGGGAAGGAATTGTGTGTTTGCTATTGTCTTGGTTTACATCAATGGCTGAACAGTTCAAGACATAATGTTCACTGGTTAGCTAGTAAATCCGATAGTAATACACTAGGGAAGGTTCAAGGCCAAAAGCTACCTATCCCGATGCAGTAACTTTCCAATAGTACTCTCTATAGTGTCTGTATCTTCTCCTTTTGTAATCTGCGAAAATTTTCATTCATGTGGGGGATTGTTGGAAACGGCATTAGAAAACGCAAGCTTTGGAAGGATTATTAAAAAGATTCCGCTAAGAATTTTTTGCGAATCTATTGATGAGCGCGTTCCTCTCTGCGAGGAGATGAACGTGGTATATTTATTTTCTCAAATCCGTTTCCGGGTGAATGAGAAATTGGCTCCAAAGTAAGTGATTTATAAAGCCTAAATGGGTGTGAATAAAGTGGGAAATGCTTGTCCCACATCGAAAAAGTAGCAAAGCAACCTTGAGTATATATATGTCTAGTATGGGATTTGGGTTTGGGCCCAAGGGCACCCAAGTTTTTAAGAGGGGGAGGACCTAGGCTAGCCTGGATCCGAACCAACTACCACACGCGCGCGCCGCCCGCCCGACCCGACCCGGTCCGGTCCGGGCTAGGGCGGGGCGGGGCTTGATTGTGAAATGGGTTTAACTTTTTTATCCAAAGTTAGGATGGGCCTGTGTGGTAATTTTATTTTGTTGCTGGACTTATCAAAATGGGCCTGTTTACTGGGCTGAATTAATAGCCGAGTTGGGTTATTTGCTTGCTGGACTGGACGAAATTAAAGGGCTGGGCTGGATCAGAATTAAAAGGATTCAGTTTTAAACTTTGAACCAAGGGTTGCACCCTTTACAAATTAAAAACCACCAACAGATTTTTAATTCTGATTGGTCAACAATGGTTGCACCCATTCGGACTATGGGTGCACCCATTGAGAATAGGCACCAACAAGCCTATAAATACCCATCATTGGGTTCATTTCTTTACACACCAAATTCAGAAATCTTCTTCTCTTCTTCTGAATTTCTTCTTCTAATTCTTCTTGTTCGGTTTAGCCACTGGTTTGGGTCAACCTAAACTGGTTTGGATTGGGTTCGAACCTTGGTTTCCGAGTTAGGGTTCAATCCTGGTCTCCGAGTCTGAGTTCATCAGAGAGTACTACACCGAGCCGGTTCGCCTATTCCATTGGTTTGAAGTGCTACTACCAAAGGAAGAAAAGTCGTTGTATCCTGGGAGATAGACGCCGAAGAGTCCGTTAGCACCGTAGCGGGGCGTATCTGTCTTAAGGCTATAGAATTAAATTCTAGCCTCGACTTTATCAGGTTCTTTTATAGTTTTATTTTCTTGATATTAAACTATATAAATATATATATATAGATTATTATAATAAATATTATATTTACAAATAATATTTAAATAAATTATACTATAGTATATGATACATTAATTTATTAGTATTAACAGCGTGCATAGTCGTATTGTGTAAAGTTTCAAGTATGACATGTATACCTAAAAGATGCCTTGTTAGGTTTCCATTAACCATGCACTCATAGATGATTCCATGTATGTGCCTTCTTTGCAGTACCCAATAAGAGAAGTTGAGTTTTTATGACGAACACTCACAAGAAGGTCGGCCTGCAATGTGAAACAGATTATTAAGTCAACATTATATATTGATGAGCTCAAATTTCATATAAAATGTCATGTAATAGATATTCTTTTGTCAGATAGTATTGTGAAACAAAGACAGTTTATTGGTACTGGTGGTGTAAAAAGACATTGTAGGAGTATGCAGGGTACATACCTCTGCTTGAAATTCCTTAGACCCTTTTACTGATGATGAAGAGAGCATCTTTACGGTAACTTGAGAGTCACCTAAATAGCCAAGATAAACTTTTCCAAAGCCTCCTTTCCCAACAATCTTCTTGAAGTTATTGGTAATATGCATGACTTGAGAGTATGTTAACTGTCTATTCTTCACCTCCATACACGTATCTCTTTTATTTGTTTCGGCATCCTCCTTTCTGACTATTGAGATTACATCAAATCAATCAAAAATTCCGTTGAGAAATTTTTTTATTACGAAAATTTGAATATTTATATTTAAAATCTTGCAAAATTTTAACTAAAAGAATAATTATTTTCATTACCTCATCTTCTTCTTTTAATAATCCATAAGGCAGCCATTATCGCAATTAAGAGCGAACAAAGTGCAACTGCTACATATGCTACTATCGGAACAACCTTGCTCTTTTTCTTTTTGTATGGACTAGAATTACAAGGATTTGTGTTTTCACCTTCAATCGGGTCAATACTGTATATGATGACAAATATTATAGGAGTCGTCAATTAAGTGTTAATAACTTTTGAAGCCTTGCTAGTCAAGCTATTTTTAAAAGCAATTGGTCGGATGGAGTTGATTCCATTTTAATTTATCACAGTACTGAAATTAAAAATAGAAAATATATAGTTCAATTATTTGTTTGGTTTTTACATTATTTAATTTTAAAACTGACTAGAAAAGATCTAAATCCATGGATATTAATAATCTTTATAAATTATTTCTTGTCATTAAGAGTTCTTGAAAATGTTCTTTAGAGGATGAAACCAAACAATTTCTTAATGATTATTATCTTAATTAATGACAGTGAGCCATTATTCGACCTTACAACCAGATCTGGTGGAAGCGAACCTGTGAAGTTGTTTCCCTTCAAGTTTCTATAGAAGAACACGGGATTTGAGATTTTAAACATGCTTTAGGCCTCATTTTTGCATAGTCTCTTCATCTCTCTTGCGCTTTCTCACTCCATATTAATACACAACTCACATATATATATATATATATATATATATATATATATTCATACACATCAAATTATATCTTTATCATCATTCTATGCTATAGTATTGCTCATTACATGCATTGGAGATTGAAATCAAAGATTGAAGAAATTGTGTGAAGATTTGAAATTTAAGGATGCGTTTGAATGAAATTAGAATCTGGGATTGAAGTTCTTGGTGGATTGGTTAAGAAATTGACTACTTGGAGTACTGAAGCTTGTTATTTGCAAGTTGGGTATATAGACTTGACTTCTTGTTGATTTTTATGGAGGATTGAAGATTGAATCAAGTTTTTCTCTATAACACCTTTGGGGTTGCATACCAGGTATTCGATAAAATTACTGAAAGAGTTTCAAAGCTTCAAAGCAAACATTTTTATGAAGAACATGGCTCCTAAATTGTCTAAGGAGGCTAAAGGGAAAGGGATTGTGAATCCTAGACCACCAAAGAGGTCCCGAACTGGCATCTCCATTCAAGAACCTCAAAGTGGTTCTCAAACTCCAAGCATGGCTCCAATACAATATCCTTCTATTTTTAGCACTAGAAGGATTGAATTTACAGTGTCACATTTTTAGAATGAAGAAGCTTGGAAGGTGTATACCTCTATTTACAAGGATGGGCCGATCAAAACAGAGAGAAATGTCAATCTTCAGAAGCTTCAGGATACTGCGGGACAAGCATTAGTGAACTACATCAAAACTCATCATTGGCTTTACTTCACTAGACTTGACAAAGGTGTTTATTGTCTGGATATGATTATCTATTTCTTTGCTAATATCCATGAGGTTCACGACTTCCACTTCATTGTGTCGTTGTTTGGAGCGCATTATACATTTGATAAGCAAGATATTGCATCTATTCTTGGTCTTCCTGATGATCAACCATCTTGGGGACATACTTTGCTGTTGACAGTACCAGGCCTTGATTTTTCCAAGATTGTTTCTAAAATCTGTGTGCCGAATTCTTCTGTGAACCAAGATACGATCCCAACCCTAAACCTGATAGATAAAGCTGTATTCTTCAACTTGTTTGCTATGGAAAATCTGGGCTACTTCGGGAAGAAAGATGAATTATCTTTGGAGCGAGCACAAGTACTTTATTTTCTTGCCAAAAATAAGAATATTTTGCTTAACCATTCGATTTTGCGGCTTATCATAGCTCATTACAAAAAAAATTCTCGCAAATACTCTTCTCTGCTTCCAATGATTATCATGGAAATTTTGAAAAAGAAGAATATGCCGATTCCTCTAAGGGCTAATCATAAGCCTATCATGACTGCGTTAGACCCTTGTGCTTTGAACAAGTCAAAAATTGCTCTAGAGAATGCTAGAAAGGCGAGGAGATCTGTTAATAAGGGGCCGTCACAAATTTAAAAAAATTCTCAGTTATTTTATTCGAAAGGAACTTTCATGAAATCCGTTGCCAACATCCTGTATTCCCATCTACTTCAGCATCAAAATTAATTATTTGAGAAGATAATGGTTGAGATCCGAGATCTCAAACTATAGGTAGCTCAGCTGAGAGGATAGCCATATAGGGTCCTGGAAGAGGATGTATACAGGCCTGCACCTTTAGATCCGTCTCTGCTAGCTGAAGATGAGGGAGATGATGAAGATGGGGCTGAGAATATAGATGAGGATGAGGAGGATGAGGATACAGAAGAAAGTGGTGGAGACTAGTGATGAAGTTTCTTATCTCCGAGTGGTTAAGGAGACATGGTGCTGCTTTTGTTGTTAATTTTTCACGCATCCTGACATCACAATTTGTTTAATAATTGCACAACTTGTCTATGTTTGTGGATATTCCTGGAATATACTTTTATTGCTTTCCCTTTGTTTATCTGGAATATGATTTTCTTGACTACTTTGAATTGGCATTATCTGTTCTTTTATATTCTCTCTCTGCTTTGTCAATTTGTTACAAAAAGGGGGAGAACGAATGTGCTATTCAGGGGGAGATAATTAGAGATAAAATAATTGATAGTTACTTAAGGGGGAGATTTTATGCATTTTTATTTCTTACACTTCACTAGTAGTGTTGCTTGATAGTGTGCAGGAAATAGGTCAAGCCTCGACTCCAAAAAGAACGGTGTTCCTGAATTTATTTTTTTTCCTTTAAGCAAATAATGAAATTTACTTTTTTGCTTTGGGTAGATTCCGTACATTGTTTTTAGGATTTTGTCACAAAATTGCCAAAGGGGGAGATTGTGAGATATTAATTTATATTTTGGCAATTATCGTAGACAAACCGGTCCAAGTTGAGTTGTAATACTTGTTCTACAAGTCATTAAGTTCGACAAGATTACAAAACTGGGAAGGAGTTTAAACTTACCATAGGGTAAAAACACCACTTTAGGAAGGGATATGAACAAGGCTGGACATTCTACACTTACCATGTTAGTCATACATCATCGTAGAATGAAACAAGGCTAAAAGAATTCAAAATTCAGGTCTGCCAACCTTGAACAGGTTCAGCTTCCTTGAACTGGTTCAAGATGTTCAAGGTTGAGTCACTGCCAAACTTGAACTGATTCAGCTTCCTTGAACCGGTTCAAGATGTCTTGTTTGCAATACAACTTCAGTTTCCTTATTCTGAATTGTTTCCCAGTTGGTCTAGATTTGTACCAAATCCTATGCACAAAATTTACCTTATTTTTAGAGGAATTAGGTCATTCTATACTCTATATAAACCATGTCATATAGAGTGATTGATTTACGGCTTTTGCTATACAGTTTCATTATTTTGAAAAGCCTTAGGAAGTTTATCCCTCTCAGAAAATCAAAGCTGATTTTTCTGTTGACTTCCTAGAACACACATATTGTAATACCCCTAGTTTCCAAAATGATAGAATGGGAATTTAATTTTGATAATTTTGATTTTTATTGCATTTTTAATATGTGAGCTATGTGTTTTGGTTTGTTTAATTGATTAAGTGTGTGTTTATTTTTAAATTAAAGATTTACTTAAATTTGTTTTAATTAATTACTTGAATAATTTGATTAATTTAATTGTTTTTATTTGAATGAATTGGCTTAGTTTGGTTTAATTGCATCTTCGTTTTAATTGACTTAAGTTATTTGATGTAGTTATTTAATTATGGAAATTAAGTGAATGAATTGTTTTAAAAAAATACGTTAGTTAAACAGTAGAGTTAAGAAGGTTTGTACAATAAGCCGTCGTATTTTACAACTTAGAGGGTTTCATGGGCCGACTAGGATTGGAGTTAGGGCTTTGTCTCTAAATACACATGAATTAGGGTTATTTTCACCTATAAGTATAAGCAATACGGTGGTTTAGGGTTTAGGAAAAATAAACGTACGTTTTGTAAACCACAAACAGAGCTTTAATCTTGTAGTGAAAACCAAAGAGATACAGAGAGAACCGGAGTGGGAATTTGGGTGGTTCACAAAGCTGAGTCAAGGAAGGAAGTTTGGTGTGTATTACTGGACTACAATAGGAGCAACAAGGGTGGTTTAACACAACCAACGTTATCGGAGAAGATAGAGACAACAGTTGGAGTTTTTATCTAAAGTTTCTAAGGCAAGTTACTGATCTTCTCTTTCCCAGGAATTTGGGTTCTGTGCATGCCTAGTTAGACTCCAGGAATTAAACTAAGTTTTAATTACATCGTTTATGCATGTTAAATCAGTTTCTAG